>NC_069739.1:10805088-11154255 GCF_027358585.1 Pangasianodon hypophthalmus
AAAGCGAGCGCCATGAAGACATGGTGTGTGAAGGTTGGAGTGGAAGAACTCGAGTGTCCTGCACAGAGCCCTGACCTCAACCCCACTGAACACCTTTTGGAGGAACTGGAGCACCAACTGCACCCCAGACCTCCTCGACATCCCAACATCAGCGCCTGACCTCACTAATGCTCTTGTAGCTGAATGAACACAAATCCCCACAGCCACGCTCCAACATCTAGTGGAAAGCTTCCCAGAATCTGGAATGGGATGTTCAAAAAGCGTGAGTGGTTATGGTCAGGCATCCACAAACTTTTGGCCATATAGTGTACATCTCTGCTGTCCAGGTATTACTGGAGTGGAGCTTGGTGTATCGAATGCAGCTGATTAGTCAGTGGTGAGCTTCATGTAATGACCATCTTTCTTACCTGGAATTTTCACAACTTGTGTTTAGCTAGCAATTGATTATTAAGGCATGATTTAAAAAGCTGTATGAGTATTTGAGCAACAAAGCAAGAACTATTAAAGAACACCACAACTTCAGTCTGAACCTCCTCCATATTTGCTCTGCTTTTGTTGTGTTGTGAAATGTCATAACCGCCACACAGTTTGTATCTCCTTTATTATTTTACTTAATAACGCCAGTCTTCGGAGTGTGGTAGGAACACAAACGAGGAACTCCTCTAGGTGGAGTTCTTCAGCAGGTTCTAGAATTTCAAAGAAATGATGAGAACCTCTTGATGACTTTGCTCTGGTGGCAAAACCAGTATGGTTTTTGGAGTCAAATCGGTGAAAAATCACGGAGTTAGGATCAGTCAGGCCGCTGATGACAGCGACAACAATGATGATGATGGTGATGGTGACGATGATGATGTCGACGATGACGATGGTACGATGATGTTGACGACGATGGTCACGATGGTGACGGTGATGCTGATGAAGATGACGACGATGAAGATGACGATAATGATGACGATGACAACGATGATGATGATGGTGACGATGATGATGATGATGATGATGTAATTTAGGGTGAGGTTATTCGTGGTAATGTTCACGCTTCTGAAGGTGCATTAGATTTCATCTCATCACCTTCATTTCTATGCTGTGCTTCTCCGTTCCTTACATGAGAGTAGCAAAGTGATGAAAAAAGAAGTTGTTCTGCTATCTGTATGCATTTTTCTTCACCCCTCTCTCTCTCTCTCTTTCTCTCTCTCTCTCTCTCTCTCTCTCACACACATTCTCATTCTCATTCCACTCTGGCTGCCTCGCTAGCCTGCACTCTCCCACTCATCTCGCTACTCATCTCTCATTTTTGTGCTGCCTTTCATATTGTAACAGCTCTGTGCTTCAGCTGCACAGAAAAACACTGTCTGATAAAGCCATGTTGCGTGTGTGTGTGTGTGTGTGTGTGTGTGTGTGTGTGTGTGTGTGTGCGTGCATATTGATTCTCACCATGTCTCAGCTAGCATTTCTCTCACATTTAAATTAGGCAGGAGGCCTGATAATGTGGCTTGAACCAGGGCTCACTGGCAGGAATGATGTTCCTGTCTCTCATCTCTTTCTGGAATAAGGGTGACGGAGCAGAAATATCACTATAAAAAATGGAGAAATGGAAATAATCGGTCAAGCGAGACACATCTTTTTATTATCACCATTCATTTTAGTAGTGTAACGGCTATATATTCCACACCTCCTCTCTCTCTCTCTCTCTCTCTCTCTCTCTCTCTCTCTCTCTCTGACCGAGAGCGAAGTGGTCTGTGTGCTTCGCCAAGCTCTCTTCACAGTTCAGTAATCGACCTTTTAGCACCAACACTTCATGTTCTCCAATAGCGCTCTCCCCTCTTCACCATATTTCTTCGCTACCTCTATCCATCACTTTCCTGTTTTCTCATTTTTAGCTTAAAATGGCGTTGACTCACCCTGTCAATCTATAATGTTTGCAAAATAAATAGACATAGGCATTTCAGAAAAACAACTCGTAATGTGCATTAAACACTGATGATCACATTTAAACGCACGGAGGAAAAAACTAGTGGGAGAAAAAAGTAAAAAAAATCCCAGATTTATGGCATAGCAGTAAAACTCAAAAAATTCTACCAACCTTTAAAATAACATTCTCAGTGAGGACTTTAGTTATTGATCGTATTTGTGACTTCACTGCAGATTGACTCCTGGTTCTACATCTGGGTTTGTTTAGTAAGGGTGTAGCGACACGGTGTATCAGTCTGAACAATACTTCCAACAGACTGCATCATAAAGTATGCTATTCTTCATAAAATACCGCTATATTACATGAGGTGAGGTAAACATTTCAATTTAATCAAGACCAGACACTCTCCTCTGAAATGTAGCTTCCTCTATCTCTTGAATCAGGAGAGTCTCCAGAGGTTTAAATGTATACGGCACATTGCAGCTTGGGACATACCAGATCCATCACTTATCGGTCACTTAGCGCTAGCTCGAATAAAGTGTTGCACGGCATTAAAAGCAGACGTCACCGCAAACGGAACTGACTTACACACCGCCCGAGCCCGTCCTCCTTTTATACAGTGGCAGTCTTAATGAATTTGTTTTCATTCGTGGATTTATGTTTGCAGGCTTCGCATTATTATTCGCATATTTAATTTTTCTTTAGTTAAACCCATTAATATGAAACGACTGGGTTTCACTAAAGTATCATTAAAATCTGTGTGTGACTCAAAATACACAAGCGAATTAAACATGACAGCGGAATCTGAATTGTGATTTATATGATTTGAAGCCTTACGCTTTCTCTCTCTTGCTTTCTCTGACATTCTCTCGTTTTGTATTCGTCTCTTTTTCTCTCACATCCTCTCTCTCTCTCTCTTACTTTCTCTTTCTTTCTTATTTTCTCTGTGACTTTCTTACAAACACACACACACACATGCACACAGTTGTATTTTTGTGGTCTTAAGAAACTTGTTGAACCTCATTTTACGCAATGCCTTGTTAGGAAAATTGAAATCAGAACATTATAAAGACATAAAAACTTGTTTCATGGATTATTTCATGGATTCTTTTTTTCATTTGAGCTAGACTCGTAATTAACTGTTTACAATGACAGTGCAGATAGTGATCACGGGCTGATGAGTGCTGGTGTTGATTTCCATACCATGTTTTAATTCAGGAGCACACACACACACACACACACACACTTACACACACTTACACACACTTCTGAAGGCCATCATATCTGCTGGCTTGTGTGAGCGTTTAATCAAATGCAGCAGGTCATTTATTTTGCGGCGTGCTGGCCTCTCCACCAGCTCTGCTGCTGTGCTGCTCTCTGTTTTTCAAAGCTACCACCTGCATTATTTATAACAGGGGAAAAGAGTAAAGAGAGCAAGGCAGGTGTGTGTGTGTGTGTGTGTGTGTGTGTGTGTGTGGGTCCAAAGAAATGGACAAGGTCCCTCATGGATAGCCCAGGGCTATGACCTCATCAACAGAGGTTCAGCCAGGGTCATTTGTGTTGCACATGACTACCTTTATGCAGGAAAACAAACACACACACACACACACACACAATGTGCAAGGTGGGCTGGCTTCATTAATATTCACACCAGGTTTGATGTGTGTAGTTACCTTGGTAACACATTCTCTTTGCTATATGTCTGTATACATTCTGAAAGTTTATATATGTTTATATGTGTACTTCAGGTCTCATGTTAAATATGTAAAGTTATAGAATTTACTAAAGTTAGAAAGTGTGTGTGTGTTCCAATAACAGCACATCCTGAAGTGTTTTATTCTTCTTACACCACAGCCATTTGCCAACAGTTACAATTTGTAGTTCATGACAGAACAATATGTCACACTTTTTATCCGTTTATCGTTACGTTTAATGTGGACCATCCATGAGACAAGTTGGTTCCTAATTAGTCCACAACACACGACCACGTGATTGAGCTGTTGCTGTAGGCACGATGACGTATTAGAACAAGCGCATATGATTAGTATGATAGCTGGAACTACAGTCAGAGCTGCAGTTACAGAGAATTAATCAACAACTTCTGACCAATCAGAATCGAGAGATGTTGTTTAAATGTTTAATGATGTTTAAATGTTTAGATCCTTATTGCATTTGTTGCATAAAAAGGCAATGAAGAAGAATATGTGTGTGTGTGTGTGTGTGTGTGCACGTGCACGTGTGTCTGTGTGTGTGCGCGCGTGTCTGTGTGTGTGTGTGTGTGTGTGTGTGTGTGTGTGCGCACGATACAGCTGGTGGTTATTACAGCAGACTGGCATCTGACACGTGTTTAGCAGGATGTGTGAGTGTTCTGATGGCTGTGATAGTGTGTTGTCTGCATTTTCATAAAGCTGCCAATCAATAGCAGCAAAACACACACACACACACACACACACACAGGGGCTGTGAAACTGGCGGCACTTAAGTGGTTATTGAAATTGATTTTTTTTTTTTGCCCTGCCTTTGTTAATTTCTTTATGTTTGTTCCATTCCCCTTCTGTCTCCTCTGCTTTCCTCCTCCCTCTTTCACTCCCACTGTCTCCTTTCCTCCCCCCCCCCCCTCTCTCTATCCCCTTTCCTCCCTCTTTCTCTCTACTTCCTTTATTTTTTAATCTTTTTCATTTCCCTTCCTTGCTGTCCCCTTCTGTCATCTCCTTTAATCATCTCCTTTATCTTTCCCACGCTTCTTTCATGTGTCCTTCTCTCCTGTCTCTCACTTCTCATCCCCCTTTTGTCTCTTCTCTCTCTTTTCCTCCCTCTTTTTCTTTTGCCTCCATCCTTCCATCTTTTCCTCCTTGCCGTCTGTCTCACTCTTTCTCCTCCCTTCTGCCCCTCGACACTTCCCTCATTTCCTCTTTCTTCTGTCTCCCTGTTTTCCTCCCTCTTTGTCTCTCCTTCCTTACTTTCATCCATCTTTCCCTCATTTCCCCCCTTCTTTCCCTGGTCCCTTTTTTACGTGTCATCCTTCCTTTCCTTCTTTCTTCTCTCCCTTTCACTCTGCTCTCTTGTTTGATTACCCTTCTCAACTCTATTCCTCTTTTCCTTCTTCTCAAATATCTAATTGTTTGTTCTTCTTTTTCATTCTCCATACTGTTCCATTTCCACATCTTTTCATTTCCTCTGCCCTTCAATTGCTCATCTCTCTCTCTCTCTCTCTCTCTCTCTCTCTCTCTCTCTCTCCAGGTGAGTGAGGAGTGTTGTGACTCGGAGCTGTTGACTCTGTTGCTGGACGCGGGTGTGTTGGTGCAGTGTGTGAACTCGGCTCTGTATCCGCTGCTCGTCTCCCACATGCTGTCTCAGGGTTCGTGGGATGTGGACGCCGCTGCGCACCAGCTTCAGCAGGCCGGACACCGCGCCCAGGCCGGCTCCCTGCTGCTCGCCCACCGCGGGGCCCACCCGGCCCTCGCCACCTTCAACAGCGCCCTCTCTGTCCTGCGCAAGTGGATCTGAGAAACGCACACACATGCACGCACACACACTCACGCACAACACCTGGCCTTCCATCTAGTAAAAGTTTTCTTCCTCTTCTTCTTCTTCTTCTTATCATTATCATTATCATTATTATTAGTAGTAGTAGTATTAGTGTTTATCAGAGGATAAAGAGGCTTGGAAAGGATTAAAAACAAGATTAAATGACACACAAATTAATGAGTTGTATTAAGAAACCAGCGATTAATTAAAGATTAAACGATCTTCCAAAGACTCAGCTGAGGCCATTAAAACTTTATAAAGGCCACAGTTTTGCATTATTTACCTGCTCAGAGCTGAAGTCTTCTGAACTCTTAGAGGTGCAGAGTGAGGAACCAGGGATGATGATCTATCCCTCCATTCATCCTTCCATCCATCCATCCATTCATCCATTTTTCCCTCTCTCTGTTCCCATTTTCCTCCCTCTTTCCCTCCCCTTCCCTCCATTCATCCATCTTTATCATGTTTCATCCTTTTCTTCTGTGTGGCTTCAGTCACTCCTCTTTCATTCATTTCCTCTTTTTCTCTCCCCTTCCTTTCATTAATCTGCTTTTCCTTTATTTACTTTTTTCCTGTCTCCTTTCATTCAAGTCTCCTTCTGTCTCTCTTTCCCCCCATCTTTCTTTTTACTTCCTTCCATTCTCCCATCATTCCTAGTGTTCTTCTTTCCTTCCTGTCTCTCTGTTCTCTTTCCCCTTTTCCTCTCCCCTTCCTTCCATTAAGCCACCTTTCCTTTTTTCTTCTTCCTTTCCTTCCATTAAGCCACCTTTCCCTGTTATTTACTCTGTCTCCGTTCACTTTGCTCTCCTTCTGTCTCCCTCTTTCTTTCTACTTCCTTCCATTGTTCCCTTCTGTCTCCCTTCCTCCATCTCTCACTTCTTTTCCTCTATTTCTCTCCTCCCTTCTGTTCCACCACTCTTCCATCCATCCACCAGCCCTCTCTCTCTCTCTCTCTCTCTCTCTCTCTCTCTGACACTGTTTGACGTGAGGGTAATCACATTACTCAGGCTGTTTAGCCACGCTAACCCGCTCTAATGCTCATTACAGCACACAGTTCTAATTGAAAACGCGACCCACGTGCCAAGCATGTTTCTCTTTCAGTGCTACGTGTCATCTATTCATTCTTTTTTTTTCTTGGGTGGATATTAATTATATTGTACACAGGACACATGAGACCCCCAGGCAGTTGCATGTTGCTTTATTGTCGAAGCAGTCTCACACACACACACACACGTGCGTGTCGTGGAGTTGACCAGCGGTGACAGATAGCATTTGCTTCAGATGTCTTTTTTGATTTATTAACCAGCGTAGCAGAGCTGTGTTCCAGTCCAGACTGACCCACACACTGTTGTGTGTTTTTTTTCCTTTACAGATTGTAGCTCTCAATAATATATCAGTGAATAAAGAATTAAAAAATTGAATTGTTTTGACTGGATGATTTCATGCATAATTATTATCCTCTAATGAAGAAGGTAGACACAGCTATTAACCGAGATGTTATGAGCTCAAATCCCGGATCTCAGGCCTGCCACAGAGCCACAGTTACACTCACCACCTTCCCATGGTGGCAGTGTACACATAACGACAATCTGTTCAGTGTAAGTTCAGTAAAAACAGTTTTCAGTATGCAGAGCTGCCAACATCGCTAGCAGGCTGAGCGGGAAAAGAGAAGAATTTTTACCACATAACTGTAGCATATTGAGTGGATGGCTCAAGGACAAAAAACGTATTGTCGAAGTGATATTTAATTGCAACCTGCAGAAATGTTTGGATTTACAAGCAACCAGCTGAGGGTATAAACTTAATTAAACATGTCAGCTCTGCAGTCCAGTTCATGCCACGATGTTGATAATCTTACTACAACTGTAATAAAATATACTTACTGTTGATTAACTTACATTTTTGCTTAAAATGAGCATCAGTACACAGACCAAAATAAAGGTCTTTACACTTATTAACTTTACTGATATGAAAGGAAAACGTCAAACAAATTAATCTCTAAAAAAAATTTAATAAAAATGCAAAGTGAAGTTGTGTGCTTCAACACTTCATTCTGACGATGTTAAGTCACTGTCACACTGTATTTTTACCACGCTATTTTATTCACCGTTTCAAAACAACATTAAGAAGACAATGAGGCAAAAGTTTCTCGTGACTAATACTCCATTTTTCACCGTCCATAGACACCAAAGTCCTGCCTTCTTGTTTTCTATTTACCTGTAGTTCAGAAAATTCTTTTCCGCTGAATATTTGCCTGCAGCTTTAGGTGAGGCAGCGGGAAAGCGTCACGTTCTGGTGTCTCCCATATCGCCGTAGGTACGGGTCTAAAATCGTTAATGCTACTACGGCTGAACCGTAGATCTCAGCAAGTCTGTCTTGTATTGTTTTGGTTTTTTTTTCCTCACACTGAAGGTGTCTTTGTATTTCCTCTACATTTTCACTTTTTACGCTTTATGGGTATGCTTCTAGTGGTAGCATTTCCAAATGAATTTTGAATTTGCTTATGACCTGCTTAGTTTAATCTTAGTTTCATAAAATACTATTAGAATGCAACTCTAAATTTTAGCTGATATTATGTATTATAATAAGTATTGCTAGTTTTAATATTAAGTCTTTGGGGTAAGTTGTTTGGACATTTGTTTAACATAAAGTAACTGACATAGATGATCACCTGTTCACATTGGCCAGAGCTAGAACCTACTTGCAATAAATATTTACTGTCTTGTTAAATATCTGCAATACTCCTGTTACATATATCCTGTTAATAAGTAAATATGAAATAGAACGACAACTGCAATTTGAAAACAGTGTACTAAATATTAATTAAACTTCCCTCACACAGAATTCTCCACAGGAGCAAACTCAAAACGAAGCTTTAATCCTAAATCATAGTGGTGTAACGATACACAAGACACGATATGGTGATGTCTTGTTGCGATAATTTTCGATAAAAATAAGCATTGCCTGAATGTGTCTTAAGGTTCTATTTTCAATTGATTAAAACATTCAACCTTAAAAAGTACAATACTTAAAACTTAATGACATCATAGTGAATGATCCATTCAGAGTCTTAGCAGCGTATAACAAACCAAAAGCTGTACATTAGAATGTAACAAAATCAAACACAGCCAAATAAATATTAGCTCTCCTAATAAATGTAAGCTACAGTCATGGAAAAAAGAAAGTTCACCCTCCTTCAATTCTATGTTTTTATTTACTAGGGCATAAATAACAAGTGTGTGCTCCTCACCAACTTCTAGAAACAAACAAAAAAACCTCAGGTGACAAAAAAAGCACAACAGTCTTCAATATGTACTCATTTTTATGTACACCCTTCCTACTTCTGCAATCATTAAAAGAGTGATTGGCAGCTAGGTGTCACTAATGAAATGCACAAGATTAGTTAATCATCATGAAGTGTGACTACTTCTATAAAAGCAGAACCTTTGATTGTTTGGTGTTCTGGAGCACTCAAGTGTGTGTCTACTTCATGCCAAGAAGAAAGAACATCAGCTATGACCTCAGAGAAGCAATTGTTGCTGCTCATCAATCTGTGAAGGGTTATAAGGCCATCTCCAAAAAATTTGAAATTCACCATTCTACAGTGAGAAGGATTGTTTACAAATGGAGAGCCTTCAGGACAGTTACCAATCTTCCCTGGAGTGAACGTCCCAGCAAATTCAGTCCAATGCTCAGATTTATTATATAAATAAATCCCGAGAACTATATAATGTGACCTACAGGTCTCTATAAGAACATTAAATGTTTATGTTCATGACAGCACAATCAATCGGATTTTAATAGAGCTGTGCATAAATGACTGCCTTCAATGAACTGAAGCAATTTTGTAAAGAAGAGTGGGCCGAAAGTTCTCCAAAACGATGTGAGTTCCTGTCCCAAAGAAACCCCAGCCCATCTGCCTCAATGACTGTCATTCGGTATCCCTGACCTCAGTTGTGATGAAGTGCTTTGAAAGGCTGGTCAGAGACTTCATCACTTCTTCATTACCTGACACCCTGGACCCATTGCAATTTGCATACCGTCCCAGTCGCCCTACCGATGACACCACCACACACCTACACACAGCCCTGACCCTCCCTCACCCTCAGCACTGGAGCCACCTGCTGTACACTTATGACTGTGTGACCGCTTCCAACTCTGTCACCATTGTCAAGTTTGCTGAACACACTGTTGTGGTGGGCATGATCTCTGATAACGAAGAAAAGGCCTACCTGGAGGAGATGATCTGGTGCCAGGAGAACAACCTCATCCTGAATGTCAGCAAGACAAAGGAGTTGATAGGACTTCAGCAAGAAGAAGGAGAGGAGCTACCACCCCCCTAAGATCAATGATACCTATCTTTTATATCCCTTATATAAAAGTATTGTTTTTTTTATTTTTCCTGTACTGTATACAAGTAATTCTGGTTTATGTAAATTCTGTTTTATGTCACAGACAGTCAAAAAAAAAGCATTTCACGGCACGTTGTACTGTGTATGGGTGTGTGTTCGATAAACTCCTGCAGAAAACGGTTACTTCAAGTTATTGTTGCTAAAGGTGGTTCCAGATGTTACTGAATTATAGGATGTACTTTTTTCCCAGCCGGCTTCTGACTGTTGGTTTACTTTTTGGAAAAAATCACTACATATTGAAATCTGTTGTGTTTTTTTTTTTTTTCTCACCTGAGGTGATTTGTTTGTTAATAGAAGTTGGTGAGGAGCACACAATTGTTATTTAGGCCCTGATAAGTAAAAACATAAAATTGAAGGAGAGTGTACTTTCTTTTTCCCAGGCCTGTAGTTGTGCTATCATTCATGTAGCTTTCTGTAGCGCTACACGTGTTTTTGAATCCTGCGTCCTCCACTGCTGAGCGCAGTCTCATATCTGCCGTTATGAACTTCCCAATCGCAGCAGTGATTTCATTAACCCTGACTGAATCAGCGAGGCAGTGCTGCCTGAATGCAGCTCTGCTCAACTCTCATACCAGGAACCCGAAATGCTCCCGTACACCAGGCCTTAAATATTTATGGGAATCTTCTCATGCTTGCTGCTGAACGTAGCCATTGCTGCTTTTCCCAGTCTAGTACGCTAGTGCTAGTAGGCTTATGAAAAATGGCAATCTTTGTCCCCCTTTTGTGATTCTAAATAAAGAGGACTACTTTTTCAAAGGAGATTATTAGACCTCATTGAATCAAGAGCCTTGTATCAGACAATGCAATACGCCACATCGTTACACCCCGACTAAATAGATCTTACACATAAAGACACAGACTACTGTAATAGCCTCCACCATCAGTGAATACCACTAACCACTAAGCAGACCTTCCACCATAAAAGCAACGTTCTCAGCCGTGCCATAGCTGTGAGTGATGAGTCCTTGGAATATGGAACTTTAAAAGCGGGTGATTTTGGCTGAAGCACACTCTGCACCGTGATTAAGGAACCCACGCTTTTGATTACCCTTGTCTTCCTTTCCCCCTACAGGTAAAATATCACAGTGACTGATTTTTCCTTTACTCCTCCATGATGCCAAATAAGCACCTATTCACAGTAAAGCTTCTTCTGACAAATCACTATAGCGCCATTCACGTGACATTTAACACGACATTGCTCTGCAGCTGGCACAGCAATCACACGTTCTGCATCCTGATTTCTTTTTCCTCATTGTGTGAATTGTATTAGTTCATGGTCCTCCACTGTGTGTTTGGACTGAACTCTAGTGCAGAGACTTTGGATAAAAGAATGACGCATTAATAAATAGAAATAAAAAAAAAAAAGGGTATCTTCTATTTCCCAAACCAATTACTAATAAAGTTCATTTTAGAACTTATGGCTCAAAACAAGAGATTTTCTGATGCTGGATTTCTGGCCAGGCTTCTCTTTTCAGGAAGGCTAAGATGAAGAGGATTTTCTTGTATGAAGCGATTTCTCACCTGCTGCCTTCTCGGGCGATAGAGGAAAGCTCGCCAGCTCAGGCATCTGTGGCTGTTAGCTCCGGCTCATCAGCGTCTGGGGTCGTTTGCTCGAGAGTGGGAACTTTCTTCTCATTAATGTAGTGGGAATGCATTTTCTTCAAGTAATACCAGGATTTTCAAAGGCGAGCTGCTTCTGTGGCAAACGTGATGTGATTTTTTTTTTTTAAGATTTTTTTCACACTCAGACTGGTAGTAAGCCCCAGAGTGAAGATCACTGGATTTTAATGATGGAGTAAAAATCAAAACAGAGCTGTTTTTACTATCTGTTTTCCCCTCTTACTAATTACTAAGTAGATTAAAGACTGGAAATCTTTCAACCATCTTAAAGACAGCAGCCATTCAGAAGGGAGTGGATTCTGTTTTTGAGGAAGTGATTGGTCCTGGGCTCTTGATTTCATAGAATCCCAGCTTTTTTTTTTTTTTTTTTTTTTACAGTATTTCCAGTACTTCCATGTTCACAATTTTACACCATAATTATTTCAGAAGTAGATGGTGATGGCCATGAGGTGACCGCACAACGGCATGCAGTGTGAAGAAGCTCCATTTCACAATCCAATCCAAAAAAAAGCATAGATAGATAGGCAGCTAACAAATCAACAAACAATAACATAAAATATTTTGTAATATTTTATGAAATAACGGGAATAAATGTGTTCTTTAATAATCAATCAGCTGTGCTTAATGACAGGTTTATATACGTTATCGTTTCTATAGTGACAGCTCATTGGCAGGGACTTGCGATGCGGACGCTCCACATAATCTAAAGCTAATAATTAAAATACAGATTAAAAGGAGCGGTTTATTTAATGTTTATGGAAGGAGTCTCCGGTTTCAGTGCTTCACAACAGTTTTTAAACACAAGCTTGGTGGGGTTTGTTTGCAAAAGTAAAGCTGATGAGAGGGTAACATTTTTAAGCTGCTATAACGTAAGTGATAACAGGAACATAATAGTACTGCAGTCTGCACTCTTCTCAGATATAATGTCACCATTATTCATTACAATAAACACAAAGAACAAGCAGTAAACCTTCGGAATAAAGTACAAGTGACCCAAGGCTATGTAGCAAAAAAGCCACAAAAAAACATTAAGGGTACAAAGCAATCAATAAATAATTCATAAAGATAAAACTGATGACATTTACAGCCTGGCACGACTGCCTCTGTTCACAGATTACCAAAGCTCAGGCCTATAAGCATCAGTGGCATGAATGCCATGAGCAAATAATTACCAGCTTGAACAGTTTGCACTTTAGAACTAAGGTGAACTGATTTCACCTCATAAATTGTTTAATTAATAATGGTTTATAAAGATGTGTGTTAGTGTTAATCTAAAGAGGGTATTGTGTGCTATAAACCCACCTAGGGCACACTATAAAAAATAACCAGACAGGTACGTACAGTAATTAATATACAGCATTCATACTGTACAGTTTCTTTACAGTAATGGCACATTGTTCTGCCCTGTTCTATAAGCAAGAAAAGAAAAAAACCCTTTTTAAAACATTTTTTTTTCATATATTGCTGTTTAAACTTCTCAGTGGTGCGATAGCCCTCAATGCTGTTACAATTACACGTGTTACTCCTTCCATATTCTGCTGCAGGTATGAAGGTACATGGAAACACTGGAGAAATGGAGCAAAGTAAATGTCAGCACAAAGCCGTTATATAACTCTCCTGCTAGAATGACACGCAGTCACTAAATGGTAAACAAAGTGAGAGAAAATAAAGATGCTAGCTAGACATGTGAGGATCGAACATCACATCTCATAGCTGAAATGTTCTCCAACAACTTGTTGACTGGTTGTTGAGCTCGCAAGCCTGATGTTCTAGAGTGGAAATAAAAAGTCTACACACCCAGTTAATATTGCAGGTTTTTTGATGTAAATAATGAAACCAAGATAAATCATGTCAAATCTTTTTCCACCTAGCCCACATAAATTTTGCAGAAACTATGTGGAAAATGTTTCTGATGAAACCAAGGTAGAACTTTTTGGGCATAATTCCAAAAAATGTGTGTAGTGCAAAACCAAGATTATCACCCAAAAGAACACCATACCCACATTGAAGCATGGTGGTGGCAGCATCATGATAAGGGGCTGCTAGAACTGAGGCTCTATTTGACATAGAAGGAATCATGGATAGTTCCAAATACCAATCTATTTTGGCAAAAAACCTGCAGGTCTCTGTTAGACAGCTGAAGATGAAGAAAAATTTCACCTTCCAGCACGATAACGACCCAAAGCACAAATCCAAGTCAGCAAAGGAATGGCTTCAGAAGAAGATGATCAGTGTTTTGGAATGGCCCAGTCAGAGCCCAGATCTAAATCCTATCGAAAGCCTGTGTAAGAGTACTGTGCACAGGAGACCCTCTCGCAATTTGATAGACCTGGAGCAGTTTTGCAAAGACGAGTCGAAGAAACCTGCCAAGTTGGTATACTCTGAACATAAAGGTGAACTGAAGATACTGAACATGCTGTATGCTTGTTTGTTAGACACTTAACTGGTTAATTAACTCACCATGTGTTATTACATTAACTTTTTAGCCTAGTCAGCTGAAACATGGGACTGGAAGACACACTGGAGCTTCGACTTGGGCTAGCTAATGAATTTATGAGTTGTCTATCCCTGGGTGGTGAAAGACTCATTAGCAGTTTTTCAATCCATTGACTGAGCAAAGCAGCAACCAATTCTAGGTTCAATGTTCTGCAGTGGCTCTTGTTTAGACCTGATATTTGAACTTCCCTGAGCTTCCACTTTCCCGTCACTGGGACCTGTAGCTCTCCATGGCACTCCACAGAAATCTTTCAATCCTACAATTCCCTGTCATAAAAGATTTATATGAAAGCTTTTGTATGCTGACAGTTTCATCAGAAATAAGACAGTATAGATAGAATGCTTTTATTTTCTCGGTCTTCTTATGTTTCTCCACGCATCTTGAATGATGGTGAAGACTCTCGGTTCTAACCACATGACATCACAGTTATCAGACCGGATTGATCATTTTCCAGTCAAATCACTGTTTACATCTCACCTAGTTTAATAAAAAAAAAAAAAAAAAAACTAACCAAGACTTGAACTAGCAGCACAAAGCCATTTTCTCTGGACCATGAATTTAAAAAAAAAAAAAAAAAAAAAAAAACTCAGTCTGAGTCCACGAGTGCAAAATTGGCCCATTAAGATGGGAATGATGGCTTTGCTCGGTTTCCTGTTGAGTGACAGCAGCGTATCACTCTCCTTACTGCTCACTCTCCTTCCTCTATGATGTTACATGAGCAGCAGTTTAAAAAAGGTGGTGTGGCTAGCTTTACATGTGCCAGTGAAAGCCCATGTTAGCTTTCAATTAGATTCAGTTTTCTACAGAGCTCTTTTAAAAATGGTCACAAAGCAGCTTTACAGAAATCCAGATCCTTAATGAGCAAACAAGAGGAGAGAGTGGAACCAGACTCAAAAGGGAACCTGTCCTCTTCTGGGTGATGGTGGGATTATAAGTCATTCCAGTATCCCAGATTGGTAATAATGATGCAGTTGGAAAACAGATAAATTGGGACAGCAGTTTTTTTTGTTTGTTTTTTTTTAAATACTGCCCAGTCCAGCAACACTGCTTAAGCTAAACCAAAAGACTTGTATTGTCTTGAAAGTGAATGCAGAATGCAAGAAGCACTAATGAGGTAACATCAGTGGCTGTATATTCAATTCAATTCAATTCTATTCTATTCTATTTGTATAGTGCTTTTACAGAAATCTATAAATTCAGGATATAAATTTTAAACTTATAAATTTATCCCTAATGAGCAAGCCAGAGGTGACGGTGGCAAGGAAAAACTCCCGACGAGACGATAAGATGATATGAGGAAGGAACCTTGAGAGGAACCGGATACAAAAGGGAACCCATCCTCATCTGGGTGGATATATATAGCTGCACTTCATAACAGGGGTGAAAAAGTGATGCCTTCTAGTGGCTGGCTGCACGATCATTTTTTTTAACCCCACCCATTCCCATGTTAGTGAATGGACAACGGGCCAAACTTCAATTATTTTCTGGAAGTGTTCTGTCATTTTTAGTAACAAGTTCAGTTGCCCTTGATATTTCTCCCAATATTTTTCTTCATTATAACTACTTTTTATAAGAGTTATTTAGTGATAAATAAAAGGGCGTGGGTGATGGGGTGATTGACAGTTTTGGACATGACTGAAGTATGGACTTGAAGCTCTTGACAGTTCTGCAGCAAATCCATGTCTTGTTCTGCTGCAAACAGTTCTAGCAGATTCTCAGGGAATTCCTTGAGGGTTTTCCCTGTTTGTTGCTTATTTTGATGTTGAATCTAGCTCGTTGTACTGATATTATAACTAGCAAAACAATGTAAGTAAAATAAGTGATGGCTTAAACCAAGGCAGCTACATTTCAGAAGAATTTCCTATTGACTGCATGACTTTAGTGAACACTCAACGTAGCTTTGAAGGTTAGCCAGTCACCTCCTTTTTAAATGAACTCCACCGGCAGAAGGACAGGAGCACAAAAGAGTACTCCATTCAGATGCGTAAATTACTGCAGATATCAGAGCTAGATGAAAATCGTGGAGAGCAGTGATTTGTTCCTTAAAAAATAGGTTGTGTTGAGTGTAAGTGTCAGTTGGTACACTACATTAGCTACTTATTACTTTGATTGACAGCTTGCTAGCAAATAGTAGCTCAGTCAGTCATGACTCAAAGCTCTAAAATCTTTTCCTGACAACGGTAAAATATACTTGCACAAATTATATGACTACAGTTTAACATTTTACATATTAATTTAATTAACTCTGCATTCATGTGTGAGCTTATGTTGCACTTCCTGTAATAGTGTGCACGTCTGACTTGGATTAGGGGCGTGTCCATGGCCAGTATGGGTGGGCAAGAAGCGGACACACTCACTCTGACTTTAAAGGATATGTATAAATGTTACGTATTGCCTTCTATGGAAGTTTTATGTCTTATATTTCTGCTGTGTGTGTTTGTGTGTGTGTGTGTGTGTGTGTGTGTGGTGAGGGGTGTTCCATTATTCATTCTCTCTCTCTCTCTCTCTCTCTCTCTCTCTCTCTCTCTTTGTGGTACATGTGAGAATTGTAATGTTGGCACCAAGGGACTCTATCAGGTCAGTAATGTCATGAATTTATCTGAACCTTGCGTGCGAGTGTGTGTTTAAAAACCTGCTCCTGGGGACTGCAGCCTCAGAAGACTGGGGTATATAAGCTCACTGATCGTGTGCACACTGAATAAAGATCAGCTTTGTGACAACGGTATGCCTGCGTCTCCGGCCTCTCCTCTGCACCCAAGAAATTGTTTACATTACATTACTTTTGCTCTTGTTCTTCTTTTTCTTTCTTCTTCTTCTTTGTATATGAGAGGTGATGATTGCTTGCCATGACTCATTAATGACCTCATTTTTCCCTCAGTGCTGACCTTTTTTCTTTCCTGCCCTTCTAACTCAGTCTGCCTGATAACAGAGCATACAGGTCCAATCACTCACAGTCTCCACACACACACACACACACACACACACAGAGTGGAAAAACACAGCACAGACAGTGGCTTTTTTAGTAAAAATGGGTTATTATATGATTGTTTTCTCTCTCTCTCTCTCTCTCTCTCTCTCTCTCTCTCTCTGTGTGTGTGTGTGTGTGTGTGCGAGCTTTTGAGGATAATAATTACACCCTCTCTCTCAGGTAGTGTGTCATTAGGTGGCTGTCAGTGCCATAGACGCTGCGTTCATTAATTTGGTGCACTCATGAACCGAATAATCATAATATCAGTGTATGAGACAATGATTCTGACAGCCATGTTTTGCATAAATATGAGAGTGTTTAGGACGCGGAGCTGATTAAATAAAGACCAAGGCTGAGTTTCGCTCTGATCTCTGACTGCTACTCACGTGAACGAATGAGTGAATGAATGAATGTTGCTACATATTTCACGACTTCCAAAACCTTTGTTTTTTTACTCATTTAATTCTCATTTGTTTAACATTGAGTGATTATATTGCCTTCATTCGCAGACTCTAAGCTCACTGACATTTATTAGATATTCTCAATCTGGCTGGTTAAGGCAAATGTTTGCAAGAATTGCTCTGGGATATAAAAGGAAATGTTACATGAGGTAATATTCCTGGAAATTCGAGTAGAGGAATTAAATGGGCTCATGAAGCTGAGCTTTAAGGTACATTATATTCAGGAAGGCACTTTTCCAATTTTAATTTTAAACTACGTGGTTGGATTTAACATTAATATTTCAAGGGCTAATCTATCCTTATAGATGGAAACCTGTATATAGGTTTTGGCCTTCTCCTCTCCTGTTTTGGGCATTGTTCGTACACACAGTACCAGCCTCTTTATATTCTCAGAAAGAAATCAGGCCCAGTCTCACTTCTTCATATTATTCTGCGTGTTTTTCTTACAACTGTTGGTCATTGTTACACAAAAATCCAAAGTAATCCCCTTTAAGATATTTGTAACAGCAAAGAAATCAAAGTGGATGGCGACATTTTAACCTTACACTAAGATATTTGTGTCATCCTGAAGGGGTTTATTCTTGCTTGCGCATTTATATACAATCTGCTGATGTAATGAGATTATCAAACCAGGACCTCTCTTCTTCACAGATCTGGAAGGTGAAAAGTGACTATTGTCACTCCAATACAATATAATGACGTTTCCTCACCCCAATAGCTATTTACAACTCACTGAATTATTTTATCTGAAGCAATGAAGTACAAACAAGTCAGTTAGAGCTACTAAATGTGAATCAGACAGTTGATGCCTCACAGAACACCATCTAATTACCAGAATCAATAAAACGTCTAACAAAACTGATTAAATGTCAGACTCGCAGGATTTCTGCCCTCACGGAGACGAGGAATTAGCCGATATAAACACTTTGTCCTAAAGACTCACGTGTGACATCCAGAAAAGACTGAAAACACACTTGCACTTTATATCAGCCTGCTGGTTTTGTCTTCTGCTAAAAGACCAATGTAGCTCTGCATTATGGTTAGAAAAATAAGGTTGTATGAAATCAAGTATAGTTTTTGTTGTGAGATCAGGCTGGACTGTATAAAGGTCTTAAAGGAAGGTTTTAGTTTGTTGTCATGTTTCTCAGCAATGAAGACATCAAACTAAAGAAAAAAGAAAGAGAAGACATTTGTTTAGCCCTTAGAGAAGGAGGTTACTAATGCTCATGCCCCGTGGAAAAGGTTATCTCGCTGAAGCGAGGCATTTAACTTCACTCCCCGGCGCTTCTTAACGCCAGAAGAGAGAAAGAGCAAGAGACTAAAGCTAAAAGAAGGTGAATCGACTGCTTCTACAGACATATGAAATTCCCTGGGAAAAATCTTCCTCACTCACTTTCCATGACCTTCCATGTGTGTGATGCTTATCAGATGAATGTAAGCTATTGAGATAGTCAGGTGGAGGAAGAATAGGGAGACAGAAGAGAGATAGGGACAGACAGATTGTGAGACATGTGGGGAGAGCAGAAAGCACTTGGTGAGATATGAAAGAGCTGACGGAAGAGAGGCTGAGTGTCCTGCAGACACACACACATAAACACACTCCTGGGGCTCCAGCATGTATGGAGGACACACACTTTATAAGAGATATGTACCATGCTCAAGGGATACCAAGAATATTGAAGAGTGAAGTCAGTGGAAAAACCTGAAAAATCTCTCTCACACACACACACACTACACGTTACAGTCAACGTATCTCACCACGTGATGCTAGTCTCATTTATAATTACTTGTTTTCCGCATATTTCCAGTAGACACTTTCATTACAAACAGACACTTACAAAATTTACCACTGGATTTACAAAAGTTTCGGAAACAATGATGTTCTTCGTATTCATGTTCGTATGTTGAAATGCAAAGCGCATTCCTGACACAGTTCATTTGAATTTAGTGATGCCAACAAAACTCCATAAAAGGTCGTGTGCACAGACAGCTGGGAGCACGAAATGACTGATCAGGGTAAAGACTGAAAGGCAGAAGTGGAAATTATTTTAAACCAGTTCTATGCCAATAAAAATATTTAATAATATATCATATTAATAAGAAGAAGAAGCGAGCGCTAATGATCTGGCGTTTGTTTAGGGCTTACGGCTCTGCGCAGACAGACCAACCAGTCCTCCGTTTATATGCTGCCATTTCTTTTGATTATTTATTTATCTTAATTGATGGGTTTGTGTTGGTTCGATTTCTTATTTTTTATATTTTTTTTATATTCTTCAATTACCGTCAATAAAATAAAATGACTGCTTTTCACAAAATGTTCTCGATGGTACTCTAAGTCACTGACCTAGGACGTCTGCTAAATGCTGTCAATGTAATAAAAAAAAGCAGTTTAAACTTGACAGTATAGTCCAGACATAAAAGTGCAGTAATCCATGCAAATGATATTATTCGAAGTTGATCAAGTTGAGGTTTATGTTAGTTAGTTTTCTTATGGATAAATTTAAACACACTTGAGTACGAGTAGTTTTTCCAAATTTACAGGATTTTCGTGAATACCAAATTTCTTGTGTAAACACTTGTATGAACAATTTATGAATTAATCTGCTCGTTTCCAGTTTGTTAAATGAGGCCCTTAGTTGTCCTTGTGTAAGATAAACACACCGTGTTGCAGTGTGCAGTTGTTCTTCCTTCTACTTCCTCAATTAATGAAAAGCGATTTGTTCTGCAGTGGGACTCTGATATGATTCATCAAAAAATGAGGCCAGGAACCACATATTTTCACTGAAAGAGTTAGTTTGACATTGCAGATGAACAACCACATCATTGCCTGATGGTCTTGAGTACTAGGATGAGCACACGACAGTCTTTATGATTACAGCAGCTGTTTAACGAAGGTACAAATCTACAGTGTCCAAGTGATTTTATCATCTAAAGCAAGGATGAGACTTGGGAGATCTTTAGTATCCACATGACACCATCCCCATCAGCAGTGCAGAAGCTCCAAGAAGAAGTAGAGCATCAGGATGAATCAGCAGATCCAGAGAATGAGAGGAGCTATATTTGTATACTTCATGTCTTGAGATGCACACATTCCCTTTGCCAGTTATTTAAAAAAAGATGTTTTTGAGAAGACGAAAGTAACGGGATGTTTTTTTGACAGAAGTATCCAAAAACCTTCTCCCCACCCATGACTTTCCAACATCACCCAATAAGTATTTATGTTCTGTCTGAAGCTTGTGACCGGTAATTAGCTGTTTTCACATATTTTCAGATCTTCAGCTTCGCTCTAAACTTGCAAAAGCTTTAATTTTGCAAACTTTTTTTCTATTCAGAACTTGCCACGTATAACAGATTTTCTGCTCAGTTAGAGAAAGCAAAGTTCAAAGCTATAAAAACACGGACGAATATTAATTGTCATAATGCAGAATTACTGCAATACAAGCACAGTGCTAACACATTAACAAACACTTATTAAAACAACCAGGTCTGAGATGATTTAAATTCTTGATCTGAAACAAACTTCAGTGAACTTTTAGAGATATTACACGTATGAGTACAAATCTCATCTCATTAATGTTTTTTGCTAATTATATCTTTTGGAATCTTATACTTCACAGGGATAAATTCATGTTAAATAAATAAATGTCCATTGTTAAAAGCGCTATACAAATAAAATTGAATTGAATTGAACTTACAACTAGAGATGGTACTGATCCCAAACCTAGTATCAGTATCAGGCAGATACCAGCAAAAAATAATGGATCAGATATCAAATCCTGTAATAAATGGGAAAGATGGGAATTGGCTTTGGGAAAGAAACGTATTTCTGGAAGTGGAAATGTTTACATATAGACTTGACTGTTTTTTCTTGATTTTATTATCTTTATATTTTATAATTTATTATATTTATTATATTTACAATGGGCCTCATTTATCAAGCTAGATACGACTTTAACTGTGGCATGGCTGTTGGTGCCAGAAGGGCTGGTTTGAGTATTTCAGACACTGCTGATCTCCTGGGATTAGGGTTTACAGAGAAAAGGGCAAAAAAAAAAATCCTGTGTGCAGAGGGTCTGCAGGATGAAACAACCTTGTTGATGACAGAGATCAGAGGAGAATGGCCAGACTGATCTGAGCCGACAGGAAGTCTGTAGTAACTCAAATAATCACTCTTTACAACCGTGATGAACAGAAAAGCATCTCAAAATGCATAAAACATCAAACCTGAGGTGGATGGGCTACAGCAGCAGAAGGTCACATCAGGTTCCACTCCTGTCAGTCAAGAACAGGAATCTGAGGCTATCATGGGCACAGACTCACCCAAACTGGACAGCTGAAGATTAGAAAAAAAATCACCTGGTCTTTTTCCTGTCTTCAACTGACACGAGTGGAACCCAATGTGGTTCTCTGCTGTTGTGGCCCATCCACCTCAAAGTTTGTGTTTTGTGCATGCTGAGATGCTTTTCTGCTCACCACGGTTGTAAAGAGTGATTATATTAGTGAGTTAGTATAGACTGTTAACTTGGCCTTTTATGGAGTTTTGTGGGCGTCACCAAATGCAAATCAGCTGTGGTGTGCATGCGCCTGGTAATTTACTGGTGATTGCTGTTTAGCAACATACACAGCAGATACCCAGATGAGGATATGTTCCTTTTTTAGTCTGGTTCCTCTCAAGGTTTCTTCCTCATATCGTCTCAGGGAGTTTTTCCTTGCCATCATCAACTCTGGCTTGCTCATTAGGGAAAAATTCATATATTTAAAATTTATATCCTGGATTTATTTATTTCTGTAAAGCTGCTCGGTGACAATGTCCATTGTTAAAAGCGCTATACGAATAAAATTCGAAACACAATAAGATGTGCTGTTATAGGAAAATACTCAGTGAGGTGGTGTAATGTGGCCCAAAACAAAATGGAATTATTGTTACTGAAAAGTGCCAGCAATTAAAATTTTTTTATTTATTACGACACAATGATTTTTATCCATTTGTAGTTACATCTGTGAAACATCTTAGTTCTGGTTATCACTTACATTCCCTCACCAGCCTCTCTTTTTTCTCTCTCTCTTGCAGCTTGTCATGTTATAGAGAAACCACAAAGTCCTCTGTCCTGAAAACTTTCCTGAGTCAGTAAACATTAATTTAAGGATTTACCTCTGACACTGGAGACTCCTTCCAAAAAAATCTCCTCAATGAAAATTTCAGCATATCAACAATTATACAGCATTATTTTAATCCAGTTATGTGCAGCATCCAACATACATGACCCTGTGAATAGCTGGTACTGCAATTTGCCTTGCAGTCAGAACTGCTATCACACCTTCTGATCAATCGCTGTGGCATAAAAGTAATGTGCAGTGCTACAGGAGACAGCATTTTATATCATTTACATCATTTTTGCTATTACAATCTAGATTTTAAAGGTGCTATGCATCTGTAGCTTTTACTACAACTTCAAATCCAATAAAAGAATTCTAAGACATTAAAAAAAAAATGAATATTGAATTGTTGCCGAAAAATGGTACGAATACATTAATTCTGAATAGGTGTTTATTTTTTATTATTTTGTTTTGTATAGCACATACCATAATGAGCCTCATTCATCAATCTTTGAGTAAAGTTGTGTGTAAATGTTTGAGTAAGCCAAATTGAAAAATTTAAGCTGGATTTTCAAAAGTTTCATAAACACTGTTTTTCTTCATATTCATGTGTGTATGTTGATAAATGGCAATCAGCCATAAATTACCGGGTGCATGATTTGTATTTGGTGATGCTCACAATACTCCATAAAATGCCAAGTTCACAGAGTGGAAAGTGCAAAATGGCTACTTAACAGCCAAAAAAAGAAGAATTTCTCTGAGGCAGAAGCTGAAATGCTTTTTACTCACATCTACAAGAATAATTAAAAAAAATTATTATTTAACTGTGCATTGAGCTGAGTCACAGCACCTGAAAAGGCCAAAATATGGAGAGAAATTACTGACGTGAATTTGGTGTTGTCCATCCTGTGCAATAAAAGCAAGGTCAAAAGAAAATGGTTTGCCACAAAAACTGAGTCAAAAAATCTATTACTGCTAATCGAGTTTCTCTGCTACCAGGGAGACCAAGCCATGACGAAGCTTTTACAAACTGACCAGATGCTGTGGAACCAACTGCAGGCAAACGGAACCAACTTATGGAGCCAGCTTTCATCCTCCAAAAAAATAAAAAATAAAAAAATCATACCAGTCTCTAAAAAAAAACTCTTTCCTCCTAAGGACACCATGTGCAAACTTCCAGTAATATCAATTCTGCCATTTGCACCGCCTCATCTCACAGCTCCCGGCCCCGCCCTCCTTTTATATACTTTCCTTAATGCCATTTAGGCCTATAATGAAAAGATGGATCTATAAAATATTTAATTTGTGTGTGTATTTGAAATAAATAAGGGATTTGAACTTGGCAGCGTAAAATAACATAGAAATGCAGTAACTCATCAGAAATTATAAGATTCGAAGCCGATCAATCGAGGTTTACATTAGTTAGTGTTCTTATGTGTAAATTTGCAGACATTCAGAAGAAAGAGTGGGACACGAAAGTTCTTGTGAATTTATGGGATTTTCATGAATACCAAATTTTTGTGTAAACACTCATACAAACAATTTAAGCATAAATTCGTTCATATACAGCTTTATAAATGAGGCCCACTGTCCAACATAATGAGTATAACTATGATCAGTGAGACCCAAAGGAGCATATTATTACTGTCAGTGGAAAAAAAAGTATAACCAAGCCCATGTAACACTTGGTATTTCTCCCTTTCTCTTTCATTAAAGAAAAACTCCACAGTAACCATTTTTTATATTGAAATATTTGCGATGTTTTTAGCAATTCCAGCTCTCATTTGTCGGTTGATGCTGTGTTTTTGTCATCCCTGTGAGAAGGTAATGGGTGTGTGTCATGCTAATATCACAGGCAGACATTGCTAGCACAGTTATAATGGTGATTAATAGGACAAAAAATATCTACAATCTTAAACATAAGGGATAACGCTCAGTTTGCGCGGTTAACTCTTAAAAACAAAAGACTAAGAGCTTGGCATGATGGTGTTGAAGGTGATATTAGCATGAAAGTTGAAGGTTTGGATGCTGATGTGTTTGAGCAGAGTGAACAGATGAGGAGGTGAGAGACTAAAGGACTAAAGCGCCGCTGCATTGCTCTTTAAGTACAGCTGATTCTCACTAACACCACTATCAGAGCATACCATCATATAACATTGTGAGTAATTTAGGAAACTGCTGGAATGTTGATGAAGGAAAAAGAAGACAACTCAGAATTTCATTACAAAATAAATCTTGGACACTACTGAAGATGATGTAATGATACAGATTAACATGCAAGTCACTCAGGGTGGATTTTCCTTTAAATTACAACAGCTGGCCTCACACATGAAATAAAAATGTATATCAGATCACGTAAAAATGCCAGTTTAGGGCTCAAATTAATCTCGAAACATATAAAAAAAAATAAAATAAGCACACCAATCACTGCAGATTGAAGGAACTGGCAATGTTCAGTGAATCCTAGGAATTTCACTTTAGAATTAATGAGGTTTGGACTGATCTACTTACACATGAAGAGTGAAATCACCCTCTTTCCTCTCATCAAACCCACATAACATTCCTGGAAGTTCATTTCGATTGGGTGGTTTTTGTAATCCACCCACTCTGGTGAGTATGAGAAGTGTTTACCGTCAGAGTGAGGGGCGGGTTAGCGTTTGGTTAGCTTTACCTCTCTTATTCTTGCGCACTTTAATGAAACTGTGCTCACTAATTAGACTGATGAGAGATCAGGTTACTTATACGTCACTCGCGTTACTATTCTGGCATGTAAGAAGATTATAGATGAGTAAGAGACGAAGACGGAGCTGAAACACAACCAAATTAAATATCAATTGACCAACGTCTGCCGACTCAATTTGCCTTTATTTATAACTCCAAGATGAATAATGATCAATGTTTAGAGCAAATTCAGAAATGATCTGATGTTTTCTCGAGCTTCTTTCGCCTACTTAACTAAACTCCCTTTGAGAAACATGAGAACGATGATGTCATGTGAGCTTAGAGTCATTTAGTTACTTTAAGGACAAAACAGTTCTGCAAATAACAAGTTTATTAAAACAGAAAGCAGGTTACGAGACTTTTTTTTTAGATTAGAGGATTGTCAAATCCATTGCACCAAGCCAGATCTAACCTAGATATTTAATGTGTCAAACATGAGAGACAAAGTGTGGCAAAAACACTCACACACACTCACACATATATATATATATATATGTTTGGGAGCTCATCATATCAAACTTATACTCATAGCCCCTGTTGAATCTCTGATCAGTTGCCATGGCTACACTACTACTTTTTTTTTATTTTATATTTTATCTTTTGCACTGTGAGTGTGTGGTCGAGAGCTCTAAAGTGTGTCTCCTCACTGCAATTAGACTGACCACAGGAGTTGTGTGTGACACGTTACCATGACAGCAGGGAAGGTATCATCACCATTCACAGCATCTCATTACAGTCTGATCCTGCTAATGTGTGTGTGTGTGTGTGTGTGTGTGTGCGTGTGTGTGTGTGTGTGTGTGTGTGTGGCTCTTATCTAGATGGATATGGATATGCATTCACGTCACTTATGGCACAATAGGCTCCAAATGTATGAGTGCAGCACAGAGTTCTTATTTCCTCATTCCTGTAAAATAAAACACTTGGGGGGAGCGACAGTGTGGCGTGATGCGTCCTGACGCGAAGCGGAGTTCCTGTTACTGTTTTCCAATAATAGCAAGTGTTTTGAAGCGCTTTATTCCTCTTATACCGCGGCAAGTCACAGGAATCGCTGTGTTATGAATCTAATTTAATCGATTATTAAAATCTAACTATTCACAAAAAATAGTCGTATATTACGTCACTTTTCTGCCATAATCTTAGAGAATGCACCTTTTTCTTAGTATGCAGAGCCTAATTGAAGATGTCCATGCATTTCTTAAAAATTTCATTGTGGATTATTAATTTATTCTTTCTCTAGGCTGCTTCTGTTTTATGGCTTCTTTTGAAAAGACTTTATCATTTTTTCAAGCCTTGGCTCCAGACTGGAGCGTCTTTTGTATTTGTGTGACAAGCTGAGATAGAGCATTAATTTTATTCCTTTTGTCAGATATTCATGCAGACTCATCAGAATTCTGTTAAAAAAATAATTATGTTGACAGAGACAACACTCTGTTCTACATAATCTTCTTCTTCTTCTTCTTCTTCTTCTTCTTATTATTATTATTATTATTATTAAAGTGTGCCATTTTAAGGCACAGATGTAGATCCCATACAGCAATAGTGTTTCTGTTACTATATCAGCAGAGCTTTTGGACTGATAATAGTCTTAGTCTGTGACCTAATGAACTAGTATCAGGATGTATTTATTGATAGAGACTTCAACGCACTTCTGTAAGTCGCTCTGGATAACAGCGTCTGCCAAATGCTGTAAATGCAAATACAAATGCAAATTACGGTTGCCGCGTAGCAACGCTCCAAAGTGCATTTTTTTCCCCCTGATAGGAATGTATGGGAAATGTTTTATTTGTCCTGCTTTAACGTGATTTTTTTTTTAAATTCAGACATTTAAAACTGCACTGCTCCACCTACTAAAACCATAGCAACTACCTGGGCTATGGTAGAAATAACCACCTGGGACCCCATAACAGCCACCTAGCAACATCCTAGCAACCAACTGGAATACAATAGCAACCACCTAGCAATACCCTTGCAATCAGCTGGGATAGCATAGCAACCACTTAGCAACACCATAGCAACCAGCTGGGATAGCATAGCAACCACTTAGCACCACCATAGCAACCAGCTGGGATAGCATAGCACCCACTTAGCAACACCATAGCAACCAGCTGGGATACCATGGCAACCACTTAGCACCACCCTAGCAACTGGCTGGGATAGCATAGCAACCACTTAGCACCACCGCAGCAACTGGCTGGGATAGCATAGCAATGTTTTAAAGTTTGAATGCTTTAAACTTTGAACATGTTTTAACCTTTAAAGATGTTTAAACATTTTTAACATTGTATCCTTTACACATTATAAACTTTTTAACCTTTACACATTACGAACCTTTTAACCTTTACATGCTTAACTGTTAAACAATTTAACATTTGAGAATCAGTAGCCAATCTACTAGTTACATTTTACTTCCTAAGAAAAGAAATCAAAATATCTGACTCTTCTTAATCAGTGAGAAGATTAAGAGATGAATCTGAGACAGCAACATCAGAGACCTCAGCTGTGACCCAATAAACTGTAAAGGTTGCTGGAATTAGAGGAACTGTCACGATGAGAAATCCACTCTCAGCTGAATCACACTGTTAACTCAGGTAATTAATCTAATAGGAAAGAAGATAAATAAATATACTAATGTGTGATTATTCAATTCTACATTCCTTTAGAGAATTTTTCACTCAACATTAATGAATGAAGAGGAGGAATTTTCAGAGGAGGAATTTTTCAGTCTTTCTGCAGTTCAAGGTATCCTCAAGGACAGTGGCTCATTCATCCACATTCCTGCCTTCATAACCAAATGGAGAACATTACAACGAATCTTAACTGTTGTCACGTATAACCCCAATTTTCTTGATTATTATGCAAGTGCAAAATAAGACATAATGAGGTATTTTTGAAGCCATCAGTGCAGGTGGTTAAATAATGGCTTAATGTAAAATAATAATAATAATAATAATAGTAATAATAATAATAATAATAAAACATTAAAACAGTTCCTTTCATTCCATTTAAAAGCCAAATCTGAAGCACAGTGCCATTTCCATAATCATCTGGAGTTTGATTTCACTAATATTTTTCACACCGACATTTAGGACACATTATTATTTAATTATTAAATAAAATATATTTTTATATATTTATATTTATATTAAATATATTTCTCTTTTTGTGTTTTGTGCAGTCTATATATAAAACTTAATCTACCTCATTAATCTGGATTTTTGGGAATTTTATTTTTTTATGTATCTATTTGTTTTTACTTTTTGACATATACTTTTTCTATACTATTTTTATATTTATATTTTTATATCACATTTTATTTATTATATTCTATGCTTATTTGTTTGACTTACAGAGAGCACTCATATGTTTTGGTGATCTTTAAATATCTGCTATTCTCTCTTGAGATGTATTTTACAGTTATCTCATGACATTGTTGGAATTTAGATCAACTACTCTTCTTTGTTTTGTTTTTTTCTTGCAGGTCCTGAGTTCACGGAAGACTACTATGAGGTTATGGCCCTTATAGATAAGCTAATATCAAAGAAAAGTAATATGTCCTGCCAGGATATTCTAGACTGCACAAAACACCTCATAAAGTGGACAATATGGCAGCCATGAGATGATTTAGTGTGACACATCACTAGTGCTGGGTGTGAACACTAAGTAGACACATTTCTCAGGAGTGATTGGTGATATTTAAGATATATAAGCCAGTAGAACTAGTGCTGAGAAAATATTACTGTTTTCCCCGACACTAAGAGTGCATTCACTATTTTGTTATTTGATCTGCCTGAACCTGAATCAAAAGTGTCTACAGTTACAGTTACTAGTCTGAAGCTGATTATTATCCAATAACAGGATGTTCTGACGTGTACTTAATTAATGTATAGGTTTTCAAACCTTAGTCAGGGATTATGTGGAGTGTCCACTACACAAGTCCCTATGTTTGAGCTGTTAATATATGAACAATAACATGTTAGAAAGGGTATATTAATATACACTCACCATCCACTTTATCATTCTGTGTAAACTCTAGAGACTGTCGTGTGTGAAAATTCCAGAAGATCAGCATTTTCTGAAACACTCAACCCAACCACCATGCCACGATCAAAGTCACAGAGGTCAGACTTTTTCTTCATTCTGATGTTTGACGTGAACATTAACTGAAGCTCTTGACCTGTATCTGCATGAGTTTTTGCATTGTGCTGCTGCCACATGATTGGCGGATTCGAAACCTGCATGAATGTGTAGGTGTGCCGGTGTTCCTAATAAAGTGGACGGTGAGTGTATACCTATCATTTAACTTACAGTTGGCACTACTGTTAGAGCCGCAGTTGTAGAAAATTAACACCTTCTGACCAATCAGGTCCGAGAATCTAACAACACTGCGGTATAATACAGGTTACTCTGATCGTGTAGATTTGATCAGATTTGATCAGTTTTTGTTCAGCACTCATCACTGCAGCCATCATGTCACTTCTCTGATACAGAGAAAAATACATTTCCTCAACCTCTTATTATCTCCGCCTCATTTATTTGGCTCCATCACTCATCATCACTCAGCTCCACTTGGCTTCTAGAGCTAATGAGGGAGAAGGTGCAGTGGTATGGGCATGTGTCTCCGTTTTCTTTTGACAGAACAAGACATCATACACTCAGTGATGAGTTTACATGAAGCCGTATAAATGATTATGCATGTTTCACATCAACAGTCTTTACAATCATGCATACAGATGTTTGCCACACTGGCTTGAATTTGTGTTTGCAGTGTCGTGGGCAAGACTTTCCTGCTGGACTGTGAAGGCCACAGTTGGTTTGCAGCTTCAAAGGCTCATCAACACCTTCTCTGGCAGTGTCTATTTCAGGATATCCCTGTTGAATGCACTTGCCAGCTCCATCGCTGAATGTTGAAATTGAATCGAGCCCCTGGTAACCAATATATATATATATATATATATATATATATATATACATATATATATAAACTGAATTTTGCCTTATATTTTAACTTTATACATTCAGGTTGTAATTTCAAGGAATTTCATAAAACAAAAATATAAAGGCAGTGCTACACTGCTAACATATTTCGCAAAAATACACTTGGGAGTGGCAAGTAACATATTGAGACGTAATCTTGTCCTGGAGGTCCGGGCTTATTTCATTCCCACACTAACATAACACATTGTTATGTCTAACACAAGCACAAGTGTGAAAGAACACTAGACCAAAAATCAGACCTTGTATTGTTTTAGATGTCAGGGAGACTTGATGCGAAACCAGAGGTAGTAAAAAAAAACTACACTGGAAGCTGATGATTTTGCAAACCTGCTGCAGGAATACAGGAATACCCCCAGGAGCACTCCCAAGATATAGCAAGCCCAAAACTGAACCACATGTTTTGCCATTTCTTGCAAATTATCAGGAATTTCTCTTTTGGATTATTTTTCTGGCATTCCGGTACATGGCCTGGAGGAGAGGAGAACACACAGGTGTGGCGTGGGAACTGCTCAGTTGCGTTAATGAGATAAATGTAGGTTTGCTGTAATGTAATGCTGTAATGGATATGCTATGCTATAAAAAGTGTTTTCATCTGGGTAATGCTTGGTTGAATGTTGGAAAACTGCAGCTAGCCTGTAGCTGAGTGTGGGAGTCATATGGCAGTCCGACCCTCAGCCTAGCCCACAATAATTCCTTAAGGCACAATTGCCAAGAACAGTTTACGCTCAAGTCTCCATCGCTGAACAGTTCATAACTTCAGTTCGATGCAAGAAACTTAAACTTAAATCTACTATTAATGCTCATACTCGAGTTCCTTTTACCACACTTTCACCGCTTGACTTTATAGTATACAGTTAGAAGAGAAATCATTTTAATCACCCCATCCGTTGTCATTGATTCGCCTCGAGGTTTCTTCCGAATGTCGTCTCAGGGAGTTTTTCCTCGCAACCGTCCCTCTGGCTTGCTCATTAGCAATAAATTTAAATGAAAATTTTATATCCGGATTTCTGTAAAGCTGCTTTCTGACATCATCCGTTGTGAAAAGTGGATATAAAAAAGTAGTGGGTAAAGTAAAGTAAAGTAGGGGTAGTTCTCCATGGTGGATGTGACAGTTAATCACTACAGAATAGCAAAAAAGAGGCAGATAAATTGATGTAAGAAACTTGTGCTTACTATTTCACCAAAACGGTATTTTTAGTGCTGACAGTGTGGCAGAACTGATGCAGTGTTTGTCTGATGCAGTTTAATATGTCTTAAGATGTAACACACTCTGAGGAAAGAGCTATTTGCCCTCTTCCACATACACAAGCTCATAGATTCCCCTGATTGGCTAGTGTCACTGTGATTGACAGGGAAGGGAGAATATGCTCCTCCTACACAGACAACATGGATAATTTTGATCCCTTGACTCTCAGCCACAGATGGCTATGGCATCGACAGGACTCAAACTTTGCTAAACTTTAGCAAAATGCTATGTTTAGCAAAATGCTAATGTTTCAATTATTTAAGGCACTTTGGTTTTGACAATTTGAAGAAGTAGCTGTGCAAAACATCTGCACTATCAACATCTGCTTAAATAGCGTCACACAATTTACATTAGATAAATACAAAAATATAAATAACAGATAAATAAATGTAATTTTGTGCATTTGGTCTGAACGTCTGAACAAGCTGAACAACATAATGAAATGCAAAACTAATTAAATCACCATTTTTCCTGCAAAAGAGATAAAATTGGTAGCATTTTATTAGAATATTAGAATGTAGTCAATTAGTTGATTTCACAAGAAGGTTTGTTATTCCAGACGAGTGGAATGAACAGAATATTAGGCAGAAAAGTTGGTTGTGGACAATCACAAAGCACAACTACAAAAACATGACTGTGAACATAAGAAGCATGCAGGTGTTGTCAGTTGTTCATGTTTAAATAAAAATATATGGTATGAAGTGGTATGAAAAGGCTATAAACACTGGAAAAACTGCACATTTGGAAGAATGTGATCACACAGAGTGACACACCCCCTAGATTTGATCTTCATATGTTTCATTGCGCTTTGCTGACTCATCTGTCAGTGAATAAATCAGCGCATTTGAGAAGAGAAAGTGCATTTGATGTGTAATGATTGCAAACAAGGTGAATTATTTACCATCATCCTTTTTTTGCAAAATGTGTTTGGAGGAGAAACCATAAGTAAATAGACTAAGTACACGTTGTCCAGCCCTGCAATGGACCGATGTCTCATGCTGGGTGTAATCCTGGATCAACCATGACCAGGATAACATGGTTACTGAAGATAAATGAATGACACACATTATCCAATCAAAGTACAAATTTCACAAATGGACAGGTGACCGTTTGGTTCATTTGGTTAGAATGAACGGGATCCAAATTGACCAGGTTTACCATGTTTGGCATTTTCATTTGTGTGAAATCCAATGAAGCAACTCTCTTGCTTGGAAATATACTACAATTCTATTTTAGTTGCCATTGATTCCAACTTAATGAGCCACTTAATAGGCTTCATAGAAGAACTAATGGCTTAGAAGTCATACAGTGTCATAGAGAATTATTTGCACCATCCATAAAATAAGCAAAAATAACTGTAGAACTGTATGAGTGTTATACACAATAATTTCCGTGCACTCAAAATAGGAGAAATTATTTACCTTTTCTCAAACACTATTAAAATTAGTTCTCATACAAACCTTGTCTTTTACATAAGAGTAATTCTTTTTCTTTATATGTGCCAAAATTATTGACACACCCAGGGATTATTTAAAAAGGAATGCAAATAAACCATCATCCTTAAAAAAATATACGTTATTTTTAATTTTCTCTCTCCTTGGGCTATAAATATAAAGTAAATTTGTAAAGATGTCATCAATCATGATGGTGAAAACCAAATTAAGCACAAGCATAGCCACACACACACACACACACACACACACACAAAGTTGCAAAGGTCTGGAACCTTGCCTGAAATTACAGGAAGAAAATTAATGAAATGCAACTAATATAACTTAATTGTAAAAGTTCAAATAACTTTAAACCAATCTTTTGCAGGAAAAAACATTTTGTGTTTGAGAAAATAGTGTTCACATAAAACTATACAGTATTCTCAATCTCAAAATATTACTTACTGTATGTTATTTATTTTTATTCATTTCTGTGATGGGTGTGGGTGCCAATAATTCTAGCAGCCACTGTATGTACATTAGAAATGATGAAAAAGAATTTGTATCCCCACTTCACCAATCCCTACCAATTTTACAGTATTTTTACTTTTATAACTTTTCCTACTTTTAAAACTTTTTAGAATTTAAACATTTTCTCTGTATTTTCTTAGAAACTACTTCATTAGTAAATTCTTTTTCCATCATTGCACATTGTCATGTACAGTATAAAGCAACCTTTTTTTATTTTAATTATTATTTTACTATAACCTGTTTGTTGATCTCTCCAATTTTTCAGAGTCTGTCTCCTGAGTGAACTCACTGCGGCTGCTAATTTGCATCACGCTTATCAGCTAAAAGCTTTCTCCAGTAAATATGAAATAAAGGCCAAATGCACAGCTTTCATACTGGACATTCAAATGCTCCGATTATTTAGAGGTTGTTTTTGAGAATTTTCTCACAGATGACTCACAGAAGCTTTGCAATTGAAATCAATCAAACTCTAATTAGGTAGAATGCAGCCACTGATGAGGTAAAAGTCTCCCACTTCCAACCGATAAGCGACTTAAGAGCACCATTTTTATTTGCATGTTTGAATTCATAAACGTCATGCGCGGCCCTATTTACCTCTGTATTATGAGGTTTTTAGCAATAGTGATTCCATCAGGATGTTAACAGCCTGGCTAATGTAAAAAGCTCTCTCAATTTCTCTCCAGATTTCACACAGTGACCCTGATTTCAGGGCTAAATTGGCTTTTCGTTTAAAATTAAAGCCCAATCTCCTTGCAGATAATTGCTTGCGTCAAGAATAAATGCAATTTGCATGCTACGTGTCAAATGTTTTGTGAAGGCTAGAAGAGTCATTACAAGAATTCAGTAAACATAAAAGAGCATGTTGTCTGGGCCGGTGCACAAAAAAAGTGTTACAAAAAAAAAATACCATCAGTTTGTCAACACTAATAGACTAATTAGCAGTTAGCAAGATACAGCTACAACACCGTGTATAAATAGTGATTCATGTAAGAACACTAAGACAGATTTGGGTGCCATTTTGTGTCCTACTGATAATACAGTGACAAATATGTATGTAAAGTAAAGCTGAAAGACATTTTAACCAAAAGTAAAGTGTCCTTTACGACCTTCACTCAACCCTGTTACCTGAACAACCGCTGTGATATATTTGCAATATTCCAAAAGTTACATTTTCAACAGGATGTTTCTTCATCTGAATTTCCTGAAGATCATGGGAAGAAGAAAATTAAGTTCTCATATTCTTGTTTTTCTTCATTTTTATTGATATTTTCAGTGATATTGACTGTCACTTTGAACCTCTTGTACAATCCTGTTACCCAGACTATAGAGTAATTATCAATTAAAAAAAAAGAGTAAATCAACATAAGGTCCTTAATGTCCTCATGGATGCTTGTTAAGCACATTTTTGTATTTCCTAATTCTATGCTAAAAAATTTATTACTTCTAAACCTGTTCCTCATTCAACCCTTGTGTATTATTCTCCAATACTGTATGTATAAAAATAATAATAATACTTTCGAAATGAAGCAAATATTTCTCTTTTTTTCTCTGGAACTAATTAAAACCTAGACAGAACACCATTTAATCCTGAACTCTTTTTAGATAAAGGGCCAACCAGGAAAACTTTTATTATTACACCAGATAATGATATTCTATGTGCTTTATGCTATATTGATCAGAAAAAAAAAAACAGGAAATGAAATGTGGGAGATAAATATATAATGTTTAAAAAAGGCACTAAAACAAATAGAGCTGAACTTTTTACCCACTTACAGACAAACCAACTCAATTTACATTTGCAGTGTATAAAATCCAAACAATAGAATTCCAATAGCATTTGATTAGGCTTTATATCTGGGGTATATAAGGTCTCTGAGAATGTCTGGAATATCTTACATTAGGGCAAAATCATATTTATAAGCAGTTCTTATGGTAGTATCATACCAGTATCAACTGGTCCGAGGAGCTCCGTCTTCACAGCGCTGCTTTATAAATAAAATGTATTATTATTATTATTATTATTATTATTATTATTATTTCATCTCAGCTACGTAGTGAACTATCATATTACTGAACTAGCTACGAAATTATCAAGCTTAGCTCGCAAGTTAGTCAAAATGCCTAATTTATATTGCTTTAACAAACCTACGTAGCTAGCTAGCTTACGCTAGATATCTAGGCTACGTTCTTACTGAGGAGTATCAAGAGACTTCAGTTTTCAATTAATCTCTAATATAAATGCTCAGAGTCTCTATGAGATGTGTATATATGTGCGGTAATTGCAGGCTAGACCACTGCTTAGCATCACTGACAGGATGCCAAGCAATAAGGATCTTAGTTTCTGAAAGTTTAGATGAATAGCACTCCCTGTCTTTTTAGTGCCAATCCATAATAATAAGTGGATAACATTTTAGCTAATATCTATCTGATTCCTCAATAAAATTCTTCATGGATTCTTCAGTCAGATTACAATCACGTAGCATCAGGTTGCTAGGCTACTCAGGTCTTTTGCAACCAGATTCTTTTTGTTTACCAACATCAAGTTCTATAGAGGAGTCACCAAAATATTCAAAAAGTGGATCAGGAAGCAGATACTGAAAGCCCTTCGCATGTCAGAGTACTTGATGTTTGCTGTGTCCTTTGTGATACATACAGATCTGATTTTCCAGCGCACACACACACACACAAACACTCAAGGTTTTCTCTGAGCAGCTCCAAAGTTGACCTTCTCGCCCAGTTCCAGTGATTGCTAAGAATACTGTGTCCTAACATCTCATCAGGGAACACAGTACAGGCACATAATGGCCAAGGCAACACAAGAGCCGCGTGACATTTCCATCTGAGATGTTTGTCTAACAGCAGTGCAAGGGACAGAAACACTGTCATCACGTCGTCGTGGAGATTCTGGGAAAAGCAAGATGACAAATCCGTGGCATTTCATATTCACTGCCTTCAGAATAGTGCATCCTGCAACTCACTCACACACACACACACACACACACACACACACACACGCTCAGAGGAACAACACTCAATGGTGCTCATAATGCTCGAGCTTTATCACACACAACTAAACACTCTCTTTCTCTCCCTCCAACACACACACACACACCACAAAAACAATGGTGCTCATAATGCTCCAGCTTTATCACACACAACTAAACACTCTCTTTCTCTCCCTCCAACACACACACACACACACACACCACAAACACAATGGTGCTCATAATGCTTAAGCTTTATCACACACAACTAAACACTCTCTTTCTCTCCGTCCAACACACACACACACACACACACACACTCCCCCCCGACACCTAACACCGCTCATCATCCTGAGTTTACCATCCTCAGTGTGAAGCATGGTGGTAGTAGCATCATGCTGAGAGTTACCCTTGGCGTCCTAGTTGTTCTCTGACTAATCCCTTGTTCTTGGTTGCTTCTTTCCAGAAATAAAGCTTAAAATTAGCACAATTATCTGCCAACAGAATAAGACTATTTCAAGCTTGAAATTACTAAAAACATCTAGAAATTGGTTTAATAATGCAATATTTGGTTTATTGTAATCTTATAATTGGAAATACTGCATAAATTTGACTATATGTAAGATATTTTCACTTGCTAAGATGTTAATCCTTGGTTCACACTAGCAAGCAACAGTACAGCCAGTAATTTTCATGTACATGAGCAACATTCATCAGTGCGGTAAAGAATATTTAAATTGAGATTTTGTCAATTCTATGCAAATTAGGTGACTGATCAAAATGATTGGCTTGAACGATTTCTCAGACCAATCCCATGGCATGTGCGGTCCAACATTTCTTCAGTTCTCCAATCACAGCTGTAGCTGCTACCTGCAATTAGTTTCCATTCACATGCAAAAATGGAAGAAAAACTTATAATCGTGGTTTTACCGTAAGCTCTCATATACAACCTCTCATTAAATGTGTTGTGTTGTGGCGCCATATAGGAAGCTGTGGAGATCCAGATGCTCTATACACATTCACCATGATCAACAATTTCACTTTGTCCAACAAATATGCCCTAGTCCATAACACTCCAGATCTGCTAGACACACACATACGAACACTTTGCCATTATTTTGCACACTCTGCTAACAGAACACATACTCTGAAGACGTTCAGGAGCAAGTTTATCGTTAGCAGTCAAGCAAACTTACAGTCAGTTACAAACTGAAGCATTTACAAATTTTTCATAGACTAGTCTGAGCAAAATTGTCATTTATGGAAAATATTTTCAATGGAGCTTTTTTTTTTTTAAAGTTTTTAAGAAACTTCAGATAGGCTGTGGCATTCAAACAATGTTCGACTGGTATCAATGGGAGCAATGTGTGCCAAGAAAACATTCCCCACACTGTTACACCATCACCAACAGCCTGAACTGTTGAACACAGGTTGGGTCCTTGGATTCATTCTACTCGTGCCAAATTCCGTCAGCATGCCACAGCAGAAATCAGGATTCATCAAACTAGCGGTTTATTTCTCTTCAACTGTGCAGTTTGGGCGATCCCGTACCCTCTGTAGCCTCAGATTCCTGTCGTTTGCTGACAGGAGTAGAACCCGATGTGGTCTTCTGCTGTTGTAGCTCATCCACCTCAAGGTTTGACGTGTCGTGCATTCTGTGATGCTTTTCTGCTCACCATGGTTATAAAGAGTTCTTATTTGAGTTACCATTGCCTTCCTGTCAGCTGGAACCAGTCTAGCCATTCTCTTCTGATTTCTCTCACCAACAAGCCATTTCCACCCACAGAACTGCCAATCACTGGATGTTTTTTCTTTCTGCTGTGTAAACTCTAGAGACTGTTGTGTGTGTGACAATCACAGGAAACCAACAGTTTCTGAAATACTCCAACCAGCTCATCTGCCACCAACAACCATGCCATGGTCAAAGCCTCTGAGATCACATTTTTCCCCATTATGATGTTTGAATATTAACTAAAGCCCTTGACCTGTATCTGCATGATTCTATGAGCTGCACTGCTTCTACATGATTGGCTGGATTGGATAATTACATGAATAAGCAGGTTTACAGTTGTTTTAAATAAAGTGGTCAGTGAGAGTTTATAAATTAAGCACCATTGTTCATTTATTTGTAGTTAAAATATGACTTAGCCCAACAGACAGTCCTTACTTGAAGTAAATATATTTTACTAAAAGAAAAAACAACAAGAACTTCTTTACTTTGTCTCAAGAATGCTGAATGTAGTACTGTTTATGTCAGATTGTGTTAGTGATTGATTAGCGATTGTGTAAAATGTCACTCTGTGCACCAAAGTGTTGACCTACGACCACTTAATGCCCAACTGGCTTCATGCCATGTTTCTTCTGAATACCAAATGTGGAGGATTTGTAGATTTATAGAAAGAACGAAGATTTGTAACCGTATCGTGTGCTTAGTCTATCAGGTTTTAGTTTCTCCTCCAAAGGTCTTTTGTAAAAAAAAAAATAATAAATGATGATCCACCTCATTTGCATTTATTACACCCATGAATGTATGACTTGGTATATCTTAGAGTTTTAAGAATATTCTATACAACCATTGCAAGCATACTTACCTCCGAAAAGCAGTCAGTGATGTTGATACATGAGTAAGCCATGAGATAGTTTTGAGTGTCCTGAGGGGATGTGGTTAGGGAGAATAAGCACGATTGGATAGCTACTGAAACTCAATCAGGATGCAATCCAAGCTCAAGCACCCAATTAAATGGCTAAGTGGACAATTAACTGTAACAGCTCACACTCTTGGCTTTACTCCACGAGTTGGTATGTGCGTAGCACTTGCACATTTACTGTGGAAAAAGTACGTCAGAGTCCAGAGATTCCATGCACTGAGTGTGTGTGTGTGTGTGTGTGTGTGTGTTTATAAATGTCTATATATGTCTACCCAAAGTTCTCAGATCACTTGCAATGAGACTGAATTTGAGCAGGCCACGGGTGAGTGGAGCAAAAGAGACTGACACACACACACACACACACACACACACACACATTCCACAGGAACATTACATGGGCACACACACAGAATACCTGACTGTACCCAACATTACATACACTCACATACTGTACCAGAATGACAAGATATGTGCACACATACACACACCAGAACAACAGCATATGAGTTTCAGGAAAATATGCCATTTCAGTCTATAGCATTTCATGAGATAGCATCTATATATCTAGTGTTTCCTTTTCCTAGTTAATAGTAGTAGTTTACCTGGATTTTTTCTAATTACTAAATCTGTTACTCTGTGTGTGTGTGTGTGTGTATGTGTGCTGTACTGTCTTCAGTGGGTACCAAAAACCCCAAAACTCCCCCATTGGCATGGCGAGTTGTTCTCTCTAAAAATACTTTTAAATACATAATAAGAGCTACAATGAGATTTTGAAGGTTAAAGTAAGAAGCCAGTATGGCACTGGTCAGTAGAAGAACAATATACTGCAGTGATGTAGACTCGAGTCGCATGATTTGGTCTTGACTTGGACTCTAGTCACATATTTCCTGACTTTCGTCTCGACTTGACTTAATTAAAGGAGACTTGACTTGAGTTTGCCATCAGTGACTTGTGACTTCACTTTGACTTGGAAAGACTCGATGTTTAAAACCAAAAATTAAAAATGATACATTTAACAGTGCGCAGGGAATCAACTATTCTTTCTCACATCAAACAATGAAGAGGGCTCATTCTTTAGCCTTCACCTACAAAGATCGTGTTGTTTGCAACCTGTAGAACCTTTGGTTCAAGAATATCAAATGTAAAACAACAACTTCAAATTTTGTTTGGCATTTGAAGCTGCACAAAGCGAATCCCAAAGTAAAGCCAAATTGAACTGAGACAATTGCACATACTTACTGAAAACAGTCTACACTTCTTTTCATGTAGAAATAAACTGAAATATTCAGTTTTTATAGTAATGGTTATGCATCTTTCAAATACTGAAAGTTTGTCTAGAAAGCGATGAACACCAATTTTAAGCCTGCATGATTTGTATAAATTTACTACACTAATTATTAAATTTGATAAAGAGCACATTTTGACTCGTTTAGGACTTGAATCTTAAAGTTAAGGACTTGTAACTTGACTTGGATTTATCAGTCTTGACACTTTCACTTAAATATCAAGACTTGAGACTTACTTGTGCCTTGCAAAGCAATGACTCGGTCCCACCTCTGCTACATTTTGTGGGTGTGTGTGTGTGTGTGTGTGTGTTGACAAATCACAGATGGTGGACATTGTTTACCTCAGACAAACAAACCATGTAAAAAGATCTAATGATTTATGGGATTGTATTATTAGGTCAAATATAACCATTTGTTAAACTAATAAGCCATATGTGAGTGGGGGGTCATACAGTGACTCAGTTACAGTCGCCATAGTGACTGGTGACAGTCGCCCCTACACACACACACACACACACACACACACACACCACATGGTGGCATGATCAGTGCTGCAGAATGTACCATCACCTAAATTATTCAACTCATTATTGAGCAAAGTGCGTAATTAAACAATACGAAAGGCAAATATCTATCCTAGTTTTCTAGTTTTTCCTTTATCGCTCTTCGTTCCTCAATCACAGCCATCAAAAGAGTACATTTTTCTCCATCTCTCATTTTCTTTCAGAAATTACATCCAGCCGCTATTGTCTCCACCTGTAGTAATGCCCTGGGCTCCTGACATTTATTATGTAATCAAATGAGGCATATTTTATGATTCAATATGTTTTGATAACCCTGCATATGAATATGTCTCCAGCACTGTTAATCTTAATTCTTTTTTTAATCCATTTTAATCCTGTGTTGATTCCTGCAATCTGCCAGTGACTCAGAAGTGATGTAATCAGATAAATGGGGGGAAATAAATAAAGAAATAAATGAGCAAAGAATAGTTTAGATGACACCCCTCTTACTCTTCCATATTGGCTCTTTGTTTTTTTTTGTTTTTTTTGGCTGCTCCCTGAGAAAACCTTTTTATAACAGTATTAGTCTTTTTGTTACAGTCCATTTGATTCCTTGTATATAGCTATTACAAAAATGATATGCTACTATTAGTACTGTTTTATTTTAAACCTTTAAAACCATTTATTAAACCTATTATTGCTTTTTCTGCATGGTGTGATAATGTAGTGCTAATAAATCCACCGTGATTTGCACCAAGCTGAAAATGAACTGAATATAAGTAAAAACGTTAAAAAAAAAATATATAGAGAGAGAGAGATATCAATTAAACAAGCTGAATGGAGACGCAGTTTCACGTTTGTCTGTTCATGTGGTAGTTTTTTAATGAACACCAACTTATTTTAAGCTTCTGGATGTAAGATTTTTGGAATTTCACCCTCTTTGGTTAAAAATGTTGTTGCAAGCTACTTGAGGAAGATCATTTTAAACACTGGTTGTGTTGCAATGAATTAAGCTGTGGATTAATGTCATGGCTGCGATTGACAAGTCAATACACCTTAAGAGAGAATTCAGTGTCCCAAAAACGCATAATGCATATGTTTAAATAGTAATAACAATAATGGTGTACTGACAAACTAGTTAGTGTAATAGTATGTAGTGTGGGATAGATACATCACAATATTTATGACTCTGAAGATGTAATTATCAGCTTCTGTCTCTTGAGTATTACAGAAGTGTGATGAGAATAAAGCATATTTTGTGCAGTGTGACTGTCACTGTTGCTAAGTACCAGGTGAAAGAGCAAAACCTTTCAGCTTCTCAGTTTTAATCAAGTTTCTCCACTGGTGATGGTTTCGAACAAGTCTGAGATGAACAAACTCTAGCTAGCTAGTTAATATACACTGTAGAAAACAAAACTGGAACATCTGGTTGCTTCCAGTGTGTGTAATTTTAAACCCTGTGTGTGCTCTCTGTGTATTAGACTGTCTATTTTGCCCTTCAGCCTATTAAACACATTAGGCACGAGCTGGATATCGTTAGCATGCGAACCAAAACAGGGAGCAATAAATATACTGTAAGTTACACAGTCAGGGTGAGGAGAAACACTGGACGACGTGCTCTCAATCAAATAGTTACTGGCTGTAACTAATACAAATTCAACAGAATCTGTAACAAAATACAAATTGTAATGATACAAATTCCACAACGAGGATAAAGCCGCTGGCTGTCATCTATCAGTTACTAGATTCCCACCAAATTATGCAAAAAATATGTGTTTATAGCTAGCAAGATAAAGCTAAGTCTGGATTAGTCCTGAATCCTTTTTCCTATACAATATCATTTTCCCATGGATGGCCTCCAGCTCCTCTAGACTTCTTTCATGCCTAAAATTTGCATGTGATGCTGCTGTATTACGTATGCATGCAAATTTCCCATCAGTTCTGACTACTGACATACTGATGATCATGAATTACCATTACAGGATTGTCAGGGCAGCTCACGGCAGCTCAAGAATGTCGTATTATTAAAGAATTATTAAAGTAAGATTCAGTTTGTTTTTTTTTTTACTCTGATACAGGAATCATTTTTTTAAACACTGGAGCTGGAAATCATTTTGTATCACATAGGCTAAGAGTAATACATTTCACTAAAAGTGTTTGAAATAAATGGTCTTTGTAAATACAGTATGAAACAAAAGCAATGTGGAGGTTTTGTGTGTGTGTGTGTGTGTGTGTTTCCATAGATAGTGTTTATATTGCTCTATTTCAGATCATTTCAAATCAATTGCGTTGCTGTATGATCCAAAGAGATGGCAATGAGATATTAAATGCTAAGTGGTGAACAGAATGTGAAGGCTAAGTGGACTGTTTGTGTGAGTAAGACACTGAGAAAACGGCATATAGACTGATGAGGAGAGGAGAAAACAGCTTCCACGCTTTCTCTGTATACACAGGTATAGCCCACTCATGAGCTATGAGCAATTTCACCATGTTTTGAAGCCTCATTTGAACTCGAGTTCTTCATATCACATCAGTTCCTTCCGAAGCTGAAACATCCTCAAGACATTGTTGAACTGTCTCTCTCTCCCTCTTTCTGAGGCTTGCAATCGCTCATATCATCACACTCAATTCTGAAATGTCTGTCATGCTCTGTGTGTCCTACTGGCCGGGTTTCAAAAACAACCGGTTTGGACGAAACATAAATCTAAATGCAAAACATTTGAGCTACAGCTCCTGCGTTCCTGCATATTAATGATCATTTGAGGAAAATGGCATGGATTAATATACATTCATTCAAGCCTAGATATTAAAATGTGCCTGTGATTTTTATGATTATGAGTGTGTTTGTCATATTTATCGAGTATAAACACTTCCCCATGATGACATCCGTGCAATTCCTTTTATGTGTCTCAAGAGCCGAGAGAAAGTTTTGATACAGATCGGCTTTTAAATCTCCAATTTATAGTCGAAGCTTAAGTAAAGCAATTACAGCACAGACAAACACATCTCACACAACATCAGCAGGAATACTAATGAAGGGGTGTTTTTCCACTGCATTTCATTGCCCAATCTAGCCCTAATATTAACCATTCATAACTTTTCCTAATGAGTTTTGGCTCATGCAGATTGTTATGAATTAATAATCATAAGACCATTTTGTCTTTTTGCATCTATGAATTGGAATGAGACACTAAAATATACACTGTACAGTTTTACACTCATAATTACCAACAGTATTGTCGTTGCATAGACAGTCTAATTTTGTTGCCCAAATGAGTTAGTGTGTGTGGAAGCATTGCCTGTGCAGAACTGTACATGTTTATCTCACAAAGGAAGAATCTTAGTAAGGAATAAAACATGATTAATTGTGCTTTTATAGAAAAATAATGAAAGACAGAGTGGTGTGATGCAAAGCGAAGTCACATTTACCACCCAGATATTGATTATTTTCCTATAACAGCATATCCTGAAACATGACAGCAGCAGCTAGTCACGTTACTAAGGAACTGCAAAACTCTCAGCTTTGTTAGCATGTTAGCATGTTTTTCTTTTTTTTTTTTTGCATTTCGAGCATGGTGATGACATCAGATTAAACTCCGATGAACTAAAGATGGCACATACTTCCTTGTGGACAATGTGATAGTGAACAAATCCCATTAAAAGCAGTAGGGGTTAATGCTAATGATGCTCTTCTGTTCTGATGCAATCTGCATGTAGCAACTACAGTTCAAATCCCCTGTCAGCCATTTTCTTTCTGGTGAGAGTATCTGGCAAGATTTGTATGAAAATTCATGTGAATTAATCAACAAATAACAGCTTAAATGTGGCAGTTAAATGAGAACGGCTGTAACAAATATTATTAGGATTTTTTTTTTTTTTTCAAAATAATACACTGAAAACAAAAATGAACCAACTAAAGTCTAAAATCTTGTATATAGGCAAAGATGCCTAACATTTCTCTTTCTTAGGTTGTTTTGAACATAATAAGATTATTAAGCCTATTGCTAGTTTTTTAAAAAATCATTTCAAGCTTGAAATTGTCTTATTCTATTGGCAGATAAATTTGCTTATTTCGAGCCTTTTATTTCTAAAAAAGAAGCAAAATTATCTTCTAATAGAATAAAACAGTTTTATGCTTGAAATTGATAAATATATCTAGAAATAGGCTTAATATTTGTGAGATAATGATCTCATAATGAGAAATATTATATAACCGTTTATTATTCAAGATATCGTTTTTCACAGTGTATAATGTAAAACGGTGAGGATCTTGTTACTCGAATCACTTTCTTCTCTACTGTTTATCTAATGGATTATTACAATCAGGTCCAATAACAATAACCAATTTAAATTACAAATATGGAATTTGATAAGGGATTTATTTTAAATAAAGGTACAAGAAATTTGTGGATTTAAACAAATCTTTATCTTTATCTCTATATGTAAATGGTACTAAATCACGTCATTAGTCTTAACAAGCCAAAATTACACAGACTAAACTTAAGAAGCCTTATTAATATATGAAATTGCTGAAATCGGTAGAAAATGAAAAGAAAACAAAACAGTGAAATCAGTACATCTGTTTTGTGTTCCTGAAAACAGTTTTGCGCACAGTGCTGTGTGGTGCAATAGTTCTTCCCCCCAGTGGCTCCACTATTTGATTACATTCAATACAAAGGACAAAGACCTACTGTATGTGCTCTTCATTTCTGTTGATAGCGAAGTAAACAATACGCTGAATACAAAATTTCATGTTAAAAGGTGTTGATTAAATTTCTATAATGGCAGCTCTGACAGTAGTTCCAGGTGCAAGGCAACTCACTGGTTTATATTAATGTACTCCTTATTAAAGAAAAACTTATGATCTTTGATATAGTGAAGTTTTCTGTAAGGAGACATTTATGTAATATTTATGGAAGGTGTGGAATTATTAAACTTTTTGTTCTATTCTCTGTTCCAGATAAGTTGAAAAAAAGATAGATTACTTGCACATTTTATCACATGAAAACCCATGCTATCTTATAATTTAAGTAAATGCTTATGTAAAATGTGCTATACATTGAGTAGGGTTTTGTGCACTTAGACAGACAGGAAGTCTCGCCAGACTAGGTGAGTAGTGTGATAAAGTCGAAACAGAACTCTGAGCTGAACTTCTGTACTCCTCTATGTGAAGAAAATTCTGCAAATAAATCTCATCTGCTTCCAGATCCTGTCTCCAGATTTATCTTTTACACCCAACACCTGGCTGAGACGATATTTCTGGTGTGAAAGTCAACATTTATGGTGCCGTGACCCGGATGACAGCCAGGTGGAACGCCCAGAGAAACAGCTGACTGATCACCGTCTGTCCTTTTGCTAATGGTCAGGGTTCAGGACAGATTACGTTGCACTTTTCTGAGATAAAAAGTGAGGCTGGTGAAAGAGTTTATAGCAGCTATAATGTAAGTGACCAGTAACATAAGTGACCAGTAAAGTAAGTAACGTAACAGGAATAAACTTGTCTTGTGACAATGTCATGGTCCACAAAATTAAATATCACTTTAAATGGTTAAAAAGAGCAATAAGCTGTTGATTAATAAATTAAAATTTGTCATTTTTGGCAAATTTTTGCTATAAATGGAATAAAACCCTTCAGGATGTGCTGCAAGTGAAAAACAAACTCAGTGCTAACACTGATTGCTTTGCATCAGGCCACATCACAACACCCTGTCATTGATTCTTTTCCTACAAAAGCACATCCCCAAGAGTTTTATTACTTACAACCTTCTCAAGATGCATGAAGTGACCAGGTGTAAATGGGATCACTGTTTCAATTCGCCTCTGCAAATATCGCTGAGCTCTCCAGCACTGTAAAATGTGTAGCCAAGCTCTTACCAAGCATACAACATTAACACCTACTAAAGCACCTGTGGAGAAAAAATGACAGGGTAGTACACTGTGTAAAAAAAAGGATGGGTTCAGCTGGGTTTTTTTCTCTCTTCACAAAACATTGTTCAAATAGCAATAGGGAATTGTGTTAAATGTATCAAAGGTCTCCTTTAAAGCAAGATTAAAGTGCTGTATAAGACTCAGAGGTGTACTTTACCCATTAAAGTCCCAGGACATGTCAATAGGGTCTGCTCATTCTTGTACATTATTTTAGTAATCACTGGATAATTAATAATAGATCATGGATATGCTTTAAGATTATTTACTGAATAATAACCTGAGAATTTATTATAACTTCATTCTTAGATGAATATAACACCTACATCAAAAGTGAAGAGAAAATGTGCAGCATAAGCACTCAAGGTGTTAAGAGTTGGGCTTTTTGGATCTTTCAAAGCTGCAAATTGCCTAGAGGGTAAGGAACAACAGCATCAGATTCCAGTTAACGAAGGTGAAGAGGTCAAATCTGACAAAAAAAATGTTCTATTCACAGTCAAACGCTCTCATAAAGCGTAAATATATACAAGAAGGAAAGGTTATATGAGCTTGTGCTTGGAATATTTATTCAAGTACTCTAAAATTTCTCCTGATCTTTCATCAGTGTGTTCTTTTCAGGTAACGTCCACAACAGAAAATGAGGTTTGTGGAGAGTTACGCATTCGCTTGAGGCAATAATGTAATAACCTTTCAGAACTCTTCAGAAGTTTCTCACTGGTTGTTTAGATTTATTCATAAGGGGAGCTGCACAACACAGCACAGCAGGAGAAATTGGGTAAGACACTGCAGTAATACAGTAAACCTTAGAAAATACTGTATATAAATGGTAAAAGTAAAAGATGTCAAAAAGTTAAGTGGTCTTGTGCCTAATACAAATTGTAACCATTGTAGTCATCACTTTTTTTTTTTTTTTAAACCTTTTCAGCATTGTGAAATGATTTTTCAGCATGCAGACCACAGAGAGGATGGGTTATTGTCTCCTCAATGATGTGTCCTGTCCCCTTTGTTATATATTTATATATTTCTGTACAATAATGATTGTTGGAATCATCATGAGGCAGGCACTTTACAAAATCATCAACAAGCTCCTTTCTAAGATCAACACTATGATTGTAAGATAAAAAGTTCGCTTTGTAGAGAGCGAGAAATATTTTGGAAACAATTTTTGATCATTTTATACCACAATGCTCAAATCTGATTGGACAGAAGTTATTTAACAAAGGCCAATGTATAACTGCTGATGCAGTGAAATACTGTATACTGTATACTTGTAAGGAAATTTACAATATTTACAGTATTTACCATTTATGGAAGGAGTCTCCAGTGTTTTGTAACGGACAGACGATTTTCCACCATGGGAGAGTCTTCAAAACTTTCTGCAACATGACAAGCTGCATTTTATATTTGTCTTATTAACTTCAAGAGAGGAAAAAAAGGAGAGGCAGTTTATAGTAGATATTATACAGTAAGTGATACCAGGAACAAACTCATCATATGAAAGTTCCACGACATTAAACCTTGCTATAAATGCTTAAAAAGCATGACGTGTTGTTTAATAATAATTGTAAATGGTAATTGATGGGAAATCGCTGTGGTATAAGAGAAATAAAACACTGTGAAATGTTTTCCTTTATACCACTGCAGATTGCAAGTGCTTATATTTTTTTAAAATTGAGGAAAGACAAATTGTACATTTTGTCCATTTCTAGTTGCATTTAATGTTTTGAACCACTGATTAAACAAGTTAGTCTATCCTTATTTTGGAGTTAATAAGACAAAACAAAAAACCCACAGCTTTTCATATTACCAAGAAACCACAAAGCTCTCTATCCTGAAGACTTTCCGGTGTCGGAAAAGTTACAGCTTTACCTCTGACTGTTACAAAGCACTGACACTGGAGACTCCTTCCAAGAATGCTAATTAGGCATCTCTCCATGTTACTGTAGGAATGATAACACATTAATGAGAGCATTAATATAAACCTGTTATTTGCCTTGCAGCTGGCACTACTATCAGCACCTTCTGACCAATCAGAATCAAGCATTCGGCAGCACTGTGGTGTAAACTTAATTAAGTTGAACCTTCTGTAATTCTGCACAAGATTTTAACACTTGTTTTTTTATATATATATTTTTTGTTCTTCACTAATTGTATTCCCTTTTGTACTTTACCGTCTCTGTAGTGTTATTATTTAAGCTTTTGTCTAAAACGTTGCCCCTTAAATATGAGTGTAAAGGCATAAAGAAGTTTATAGATTTAAAAGTTTCCATATATTGGCGTTCTCCTCAACTTGTAAGAGACATTAAAAAGCAATGTGGGCAACTTCCAATAAAGCTGGTGTAAACAAAATAACCACAAAATTTGTGCTAATGTAGTCCAGTGTATACAAGTCAGCATCGTTTCCTCTGATACTGTGCTGGAGTGCTGTTTATCTCCCTTGGTATCCATGCCAGAAGCTTTGATGGGGAATCTCTTTTAAGGTGAGTGCTAGTGTCTCTTATGGGACTAGCTGGGAGACGGTGGAGTGGAGCTGCAGGATTTCTGATGCGGATTTAAATTCAACTCAGGAACTTCTTACCACTGCTTTTTGTCTCACACACTCTCTCTCTCTCTGTCTGCTAGCACCCACAACTAGCCTCCAGGATTTAAATCCAACCTAACAGGGTGCTTATGTGCAGCACAGTCTCATGACTCCAAATCTCTAAGAAGCAGCAACAACCGAGTCATGTGAAAATAGTTCACGCGAAAGACGGGGTTAGAGTTCATTCTCGCTCGTTAGATTTGTTACATTTGGTGTGAGAACAGGTTGGTATGGAGCCTGGGTGTTTATGTATATAAGTCTAAGTGTGAGTGTGTGATGGATGTATACTGCTGTACACAATTTTTAAGCTCCTTTACATTCTCTGTGAAACTGTCTGTCCGTCTTCTCATTTACAGCCAATACAGTGCCAGGATAAGATGTTTTGTCAGGTTGCCATGGAGATGGTCTTGTTTCATTGGAGGAAAATGAATCTGCACTGTAGCTGTCTGAGAATCTGAGTGTGTTTGTGGGAAAGAACATAAGATTGTAAAGCTCATGGACAGAAGGAGCTTTAAAGGAAAAGATAAGTAGCAGACGCTTGAGCAGGCTAAAAGATCGTCATGATTTATGACAGTCGAATGTAGTTCGATCATATTTACGCATTAGGCTTGCGCGATATAGATTTTTCCCTGCTAGCAATTTACCATCTAAAAAAATTACAATAAATGATAGAATTGTCCAGAAACTATAGCCTAAAACCATTTCAGGTTTAAGAAGAATAGGGAAGGGTGTGCAGTCGGGAGCTGCTTGCCAGTAGTAGCAATCACAAAAAATCATTCTTGATATAATCCTTTTCAATCGGTTGTCTAATGTTCACATGGGCAAATTTTCACATGGCCCTTTTTATAGATTTTTGAGTGATAACTCATAGCAGCGTACTCTGATAGTAAAATACTGAGGTCCTACATGTAAAGGTTAACAGAGCTGTATATCCATGCTCAGATCTCAGGAGCTCATACTGCTGTGTGGAGAAAGAAAGAAAGAAAGAAAGAAAGAAAGAAGGGAGAGAAGAAGGATGATGAATATAAATATAAAGAAGGAGGCCACAAGAAGAAAAGAAAAGAAAAGAAAAGAAGAGAAAAGGATACAATCTCAGCTCATTATTCCGAAGAAAAAGAAACTGACTTCCTTCAGTAAGTAAATAAATAGACACCACAGTAAAGCCTGAGTGCAGGGTCTCTCTCACTTTTCACTTCAATAATTGCCTAATATATTATATCAAGATTGGAGTCAGTAGCTTCATGCAGTGTAACAGCCGCAAGTTCAGGACTCTAAATATCCAATAATGCAAAGAGCCAGCGTTCTATTGACAGAACACGGCTCCTTCTAGCGACAGATAATCAGTCTGTTTGCAGCCATATTCTTAGCTATAAATATTCTTTTATTCGTAATTGGCAGATTTAACTGAGAATCGTTATTCTAGAGTAGAACTGACTATGACTACAGTATGGCTTTTCAGAACCATATGCATTAGTTGCGCAATGGACCCATGCAGGTGAATGAAACCATTTACAGCATACGATTTACAACAATTTATAATCAAACGGTCCTCTAGGAAACAAAAAAGGGGTGACATCAATCTAAAGAGCCTCTATTAAGCCCGTTAAGTGTGTGTGTGTGTGTGAGTCAGAGAGCTTTTTGTAGTGCATGGAAATTGTATTTCCGTACAATAATAATGCAAACATAGTTAAATTATTTGAGATTATATATATTTTTTAATTATTTCTAATCATATTTTCACTAAAGTCATTTTAAGCTTTAGTCTCAATGTCTTATTGTTCCTTTATGTAGATTTAATACAAATGAAAACTTGTTAGAATTAGAAGTCTAATGTGCATGTTTGTAGAAATAAATCTTGGATGACTCTGAAGATCACATTAAAATTATTTAAAATTTATATCCTGAGTTTATATATTTCTGTAAAGCTGCTTTGTGACAATGTCCATTGTTAAAAGCGCTATGCAAATAAAATTGAACTGAATTAACATGCAAGGCGTTCAGGGTGGATCTCTCCTTTAAAGACTGCACACTATTTATAAGGTGTCTCAGCCAGCAGATATTCTGCTCAGATTTATCAGCGAGAGCAGCGTAAACGGTGGGCACATGGCAAATTAAAATACACACATAAGTATGTATAGATGCCCATCTCTAATGCAGGCTTAAGTGGTTAATGAAGTTGAGGTATTCGCTATTCATATGGAAATATGTTCAGCTCTCGCAGAATTCTTGCTCTTTGGGTGCAGATTTGCAAACTGTAATTGCAATCCATTTTAATAAAAAAGTGAAAGGCTCAGAAATATTGAAGTATGAGCATGAGTGTGAATAGATGCATACATGACTAGAATTGATGACCTTAGATGGGCATATACTGTATTTCTCCCAATATTTCTTTAACAATAGCTAGTAATAGTACTTGACTTTAAGCCCTTAAAAAAGGCAATTACAATTACATCATTGAAAACAAATAAAATATACTTCACATATAGCAGAACAGATATGATTATTGATATTATCATTGTTTCTTTTTATGATCAATAACGTAATTTCTTGTACATGCACTAACACATATGCTATGGATTTCTGCCACTGGGAAAACTCTTTCCCCACCATTTAACATATGCACTCACCGACCACTTTATTATTAACACTTGTACACCTGCTCATTCATGCAATTATCCAATTCATCCAAGTTATCCAAGACTTTCTCACACAGCAGTCTCTAGAGTGCAGCACAGAATGGTGTGGGGAAAAAAAACAAAAAAAATCCAGTGAGTGGTAGCTACTGGAACTCAAATAACCAGTTGAAAATTGGAAAAATATCACCTGTTCCTTTTTTTTCCTTCAGCTGTCTAGTGTCAGTCACTCTGTACTTACTGTAGCCTCAGATTCCTGTTCTTGGCTGACAGGAGTGGAACCTGATGTGGTCTTCTGCTGTCGTAGCTCATCCACCTCAAGGTTCAATGTGTTGTGCATTCTGAGTTGCTTTTTTGCTCACCACGGTTGGAATGAATGCTTATTTGAGTTACCACAGTCTTCCTGTCTGACTATTCTCCAGACTGTTCACCAGAGACTGCTGTGCTGGATAATTCCATGAGATCAGATCAGATCAGATCTCATATGGTCAAAGTCACATCTTTTTTCCCCAATTCTGAAGTTGGATGTGAATATTAACTGATGTTTTTTGAAGCACTTGACCTGTATCTGTTTTGTGCTCCTGCCACATGATCGGCTGATGTACAGGAGCAAGTGTTCCTATTAAAGTGGCCATTGCATGGACACCCCGCTCAAAAGGTGCACACTCCTCAATGTTTTATTTGTCATTTTGCGATGCATGCTCTGACTAAGATTAGCGCTTGAAAAAAAAGTTCTTAGTGGCTCATTTTCATTTTTCTTGCTGAATGCAGAATTTTATGTCAACATTTTTCTTTCAACATTTCACACAAAATGTCTATTTACACGATATCACATGAGCAAGACTGCTGTTATACTGAATATCGGCATGGTGGTGAGTCGGCTGTAGGAACGAGGCCGCAGGTAATCACAGCTGTGCTGATATTCAGTACTTTTTGTTACAGATATTCAGTACTGTTAGTTACAGATATTCAGTACTGTTAGTACTGTCACAGTGCTGTTATACTAAATATCAGCACTTTTGAACACCACTTGTCCAAGCAAATTTGTGGACAGGAACTAACTGTGGTATAATATTATATATATATATTGAATATATTTTCCTTTTTGTACAGTTACTACACACAAATACCACTATTGCAGTGTTCGTAATTTTTTTTTTTTTTATTATTAACCCAGGTTGTCACATACTAGTAAATACTAAAATCAACAATTAAACAGCACAATTCTGTAACCTGGAAGTAGCTGCTTCCTAACCACAAAAGTCAGAAATGGGTGTGTTCTTGACGGGAAATCAGGAGTACCATATAGGATAAAATTTCCCAGAAGAATTCAATTGAGCAGCAGCAGGTTCTGTCCAGCTCAAGCAGAACGAAAACATATTAGCAACTGACTGCCTGTCAGTTCTGGGTCATGCACTGCCTTTACTGTATGTGATTGCCTCAAAAAGAAGTGGCTGCTTTTTCAAATCCACTCACCTCTCTTAAAGGGCAAAGCCAATGCTAGCTCATAGAGCTGTATAGTGGGTATAAATATAAATACTGTCTGAGAATGGCGTGGTTTGACTCACTGCCTCTAGCAGACTTGAAGTCCTGCTTTATACCCAGTTCTTCATCTCTTTCATCCTAAATATTTTAAATCTCTCTCTGTCAGTGAAGAACATTTCCAGTCTTGGAAACGCTGTCAATCCATCCCTGCTGCACTGGACATTTTTGAACACAAACGGACACATTGAATGACTGTGTATATGTTTGATTGTGTATGATTGTGTATGTATTTATTTACCCTAAGACTCAAATAGCTGTTGGCAAAGACATAACATAAAGGTCTTGATGTTTCCCCTTCAGGGGTGGACAAATTAAAAAAATGTTTTGGTTACGCTATAACCTAATTGATTAGCGCTAAAAAACGGTAGCTGTTGTAATGTAATAAACTATTGCTAGCTAGTTAGTTAGTTAGGTGCATTAATATAGACTAAGATAAGTAAATAATCATTATGCAGCACAGTGTGTTTTTGCACCCTCTGAAAAAATCAGCAAGTTGTTGGCCACGTTTCCGCTATGAGCTGTCCTCACAAGGTCACAGTTATGTATAGCGTGACGGTTGTATGAAAGATTTTCACTGGATGTTAGCTGGGATGTTCCTGATTTAGAAAAGATCATCTGTCATGAAAAGGAAATGCACTGTTAAGGCACAAATAGAAAAAAATTATATACAACAGAAGCAACCAAATATGAATTAGTGATTACGAAATTATTAATCACAAAGAGCAATGGGAAGAAAGATAGCAATGGCACATAATACAAAATATTCCAAAGGTCCATTCATTCATTTATCATGGGTGAGAGGCGGGAATACACCATGCATGCAGCATTCACGCACTTATTCACTTCAAATAGGCAAACCACATGGAACCTGGAGGAAACCTACATGAACATGGGGAGAACATGCACAGAAACCTGAGCTCAGAACCAAACCAGAGATCCATAAGGATGCAACACGGGCACAGACTCACCCAAACTGGACAGTTGAAGACTGGAAAAAAGATCAAGTGAGTCTGTGCCCATGATAGCCTCAGATTCCTGTTCTTGGCTGACAGGAGTGCAATCTGATCTGGTCTTCTGCTCTAGTAGCTCATCCAGCTGAGATGCTTTTCTGCGCACCATTTTTGTAAAGAGTGATTATATGAGTTACTATATACTCAAACCAGCCCATCTGGTGCCAACAACCATGCCACAGTTAAAGTCACAGAGATCAGACTTTTTCTTCGTTCTGATGTTTGATGTGAACGTTAACTGAAGCTCTTGACCTGTATCTGCAGGATTTTTTTCATTGCACTGCTGCCACATGATTGGCGGATTAGATACCTGCATGAATGTGCAGGTGTAAAGGTAAAAGGTTCCTAATAAATTGTACAGTGAGTGTATTTATTAGTTATAAGATTCAGTGTGATGACACCAGTGTTGTCACAGCCTGATGTGTGTGTGTGTGTGTGTGGTCCAGTCATGTATAATTCAAACCATTGCTCTTAGATTACTGAGCTGCATGTGTTCACTCAGCCTCTGCCCATTTGCAGAAAAAGACTCCTTGCTGTGTTTCCTGATAACCAACCATATTTTACACCACGGCCACCACACACACACCACCATCATTTCAGCTGCGCTATTATTGAACAAAATGGGGAGCATTCAACCATCCAAAAGTGATAGTGAGAGTATAGAAAATAAACCAGGCAATTTCGACCCCATCTTGATGTGTCCTATCAAATTTCCCGGATGTCTCTGTACTCTGTCCAACAACTACGTTCCTGTGTTTGTTGTCGCAGTTCCCGTCTCATTAGCAGCTCAGCGTTTATTCTAAGCCTGATACAGATCTAGAGAAGCACTCAACAATTAGATCCACATTTAGATGCATGCATTAGCAGCTATGACGGAGATGGATGAATGAAAAATGGATTGATAATTAGATCGTTTATAATGCGAGCATTTATGAGGATGTCAGATTAAATTGTCTTTGCATCATAGAGATAAAAAAAACAATTACAATGCAATACAGTGTCTGGTCTCTGTCTCACCATGTCACAGGTAATGCAGCAGGTGAATAAAAGGCGTAAATATGAGCGATGACATTAATGAAATTTATGTTGCAATTAGCATAGAGCTGATTATACAGAGACTGAGCAAGTTGGAGCTGGTCTTCATAGATTTTGCACAGAAACACACAGAAAAAGGCAAAAAATAAATAGTTTAGGATCCCCGCTGAGTGTGCGAATGCAGGTATAGAGGGAAAGTTCATTTCATACTGTGATAGGGTAAAAGGAAATGAGATGGCATTGAGATAATAGTTTTTTTTAACCCTATCAGACCAGCTCTGTTTAAGGATCACATCTCTCTAAAACATCACTCTGTCTCAGTACTAAAAGTTATAAAAAATTCGATTAAAAAAATGTTCTGTGAAACTAGAGATACTGGGCCAAGTAGCAAGCATGAATATGTCACTGAGGAGCATTTCTCTCCATAACTGCTTCATGATTTTGTTAAACAAATGGATTTTGCATTTTCACTGTACATATTTTCACTATAGATCAGATCCCCCTAATTACAGAGCGACAGCAGTGGGCAGAGAGGTCACCCATAGAAAGATGTTCCATCTTATTTATTTGCTAGTTTTCACTGCGATTAATTCCCAGCAGCTGATCATGACATTAAAGCCTGCTGTGTTTGTGGCCTCAACGAAACTTAATTGCAGCGACAGTCTTTGGCTTTGGTAGAACACAGTCTGCGTTGTCTCTCTCAGTACCAAAGAAAAGTTAAAAGCTAATTATAAGTGTTATAACTGGAGCCATTTTAAAACCTGCTCCAGTGGGTTATTCATTATAAGAGAGACAGAAAAGGAGAAAAAGGACTGTTTATAGCTTTTCTAATGTAAATGATAAGAAGAAATTTACTAGTTTTCACAGATGTTGCACAACATTACACTGTACCTTAACCGGATCAAAAGTACAATGTGTCATTCTTTAATGAATAAATAAATCGTTTGGCAAATTTTTGTGGTATAAGGGGAATAAAACACTTCAGAACATGCTGTTATATAAGCAATATCGCACAATCAATATTTATACAGCATATCGGCATTTTGGTTGTTTGTTTTTTATTGCTCCGCTAGCAGAAATAGATCCCTAAGAATCTACACTCATTTTATAGCATGTTGGCTAACTAGCTACATTGATTTGTACATTCTCGTTAAAGGTGCTTCCTTTTCATCTTCAGCTAACGAGCTTTCACATTTAAAGTCAGAAGTTATATTCCTGAAAAAAGTATCGTTTGCCACGTCCACTGATGATGTCACTAACAACTGCTAATAGTGATGGTTTCGAACCAGGAAGTGGAAATTTATGAGGTGAACACAGACGAGCGGAGTGATCAAATTAGTGGACTTTTGTATAATGGAAAGTAACCAACTTCGGGGTGGTAACAGGCTGATGATACTGCAGTTGTGGGAAGTGTGTGTGTGTGTGTGTGTGTGTGTGTGTGTGTTAGATCAGGTAAAATAGTGCCACACAGGGGAAACTCCAGGACCAGGGTTGGGAAGCTTTATGTCAGTCATCACTTACACAGTCAGACTATGACCTGTTGATTTGGATAAAAAAAAAAAGATCAAAATTATTGATTTTGTGCACTGCTTAATTCGTAAAACATGAAGTACCGGAAAACACCAAGGGAGAGATAATCCACAAGTGCACAGGGAGGAAAAGGGTCCTGGAACATATAGACGTAACAGCAACTGGTGTCTTCGCTGGAAGAAACTCTCCAAACTCCTTCTCTTCATCTCTCTCTTGAACTCGTGTTATTGGCAACAGCAATGTCAGACAAAGACTTGGAGTTTTCTAATCAATATGTGATCTTCAGTGGTACAAAAGATTTATTTTAGGATTATATTCTGACCTGACTTTTTTTGGTTTCATCAACATGTTTTCACTTTGGCTACATTTAAACCCATATCAATGCCATTCTTCTATCTGCTGATAAGTGGCAGCAGTGGGAATTCATCTCTATCTAAACAGACGCAGCAGCAATTTAGTCCTTTAGTCAATCTGTACAATCTGCACAATTCCGATGCTTCAACTTCCATGCTAATACCGCCGTCAATGTCACCATGCTTGTCATCTCATAGATCGCTAACTCCAACGTTTGCTGTCTCTCACTACATTCAGTCAGCAAAACCTGACCAATGTCACAAATATTTTTAATCCAAACATATTCAATGCATTTCAGGACGGACTTTTCCTTTACTGCTTGTGTGTAGTTCATGTAAGCTGCCCATGTACATGTTCAGTGGTTTAGCCTAGTAGTGGAGACACTAATACAACTTGTCCTTTTGTCTTACTTTAAATGAGAACACGGGCAAACACAAGACAAGACAAGTCTGGCTTTCAAAAAGAAAAAAAAGAGAAAAAAAAGGCAGGGGACAATAAAACAGTTTGTCCTTTGATAAATTAACAGTAGTCCAAAGCTACCCTGTATTACTGTGTTAAATTACATTTCATTCTTAGGTTTAGGTTATCAGTTCTTTTAAATGTTCATATTCAGTAGGAATTAATATTTTTAGTAACAAATTAGACTTATTTTACTGATGCAGAATTTATAATGATATACAGCTGGATAAAAAAGAGAAAAACTACATATATTATTTAAAAAAAAAAGTCTAATATATAATATGCCAAAAAAATATGCTAACATTAAAATTACAGTCAGATGCACTGAAGGGTTGAAGAGCAATTTGATAGACATCTGGCATTTTTAACAATTCCACATCAATTTAGCCAACATGCCCTCATGCTGCTTCTATTCATATTCATAGGTTGCTGCATGCTGGAGCTAATTATTGAGCTATAACAGAATGAGCAGGGTTATGACAATCCTGGTAGGTTGTAATGTTGTGATGGTGTGGCAGCAAATCAAGTAAGGCACATGGCTCAGAACATGATATTTTCAGGGGGTTAAAGATACCTAGAAGGAGCAGAGTGTGGCTTTGTCAGTAATCCAACCCCTACACACTCGTCTCCATTCCACAGAAAAGAGTGAGGACCTGTAGTACTCTAGCTAATCCTGTACCGGAGTCCGTCTCAATAACACACACACACACACACACACACACACAGAGACAGAGAGAGAGAGAGATTATCTAAGTATCCTTCATCCTCAGTAACTGCTTTATCCTGGTCAGGGTCATGGTGGATCTGGAGCCTATCCTGTAAACACTGGGCACAAGGCAGGAATAAACACGGGGTGGGACGCCAATTCATCTCAGGACACCATGCACACACACACACATTCACATACTCATTCACACCTTGGCAAACTGTAGCCACAACATTGTATAGAATGTCTGTGTGTGCTGTAGCATTAAAATTTCCCTTCACTGGAACTAATAGACTGAAACCCGTTCCAGCATGACAATGCCCCTGTGCACAAAGCGAGCTCCATGAAGACATGGTGTGTGAAGGTTGGAGTGGAAGAACTCGAGTGTCCTGCACAGAGCCCTGACCTCAACCCCACTGAACACCTTTGGGATGAACTGGAACTGGAGACTCCTTACCCAACATCAGTGCCTGACCTCACTAATGCTCTTGTAGCTGAATGAACACGAATCCCCACAGCCACGCTCCAACATCTAGTGGAAAGCTTCCCAGAAGAGTGGAGCTTATTATAACAGCAAAGGGGAATAAATCTGGAATGAGATGTTCAACAAGTACATATAGGTGTGATGGTCAGGTGTCCACATACTTTTGGCTCCATATAGCATATTTGATCTATTTCAGGAAACTTCTCATAAGCTCCATAAGTTCTCCGGTAGCCATGTTTTACTGGTAACCCACAACTTTTTATCACAAACTTTTGGCCATACAGTGTAGCAAATCAACCTACATGGGAGATGGGAGGAAACCAGAGAACCAGGAAAAAACATAAAAATAAAAAATTATATATATATATATATATATATATATATATATATATATATATATATATATATATATATATATATATATATTCTGTTTTGGGTATAAGTACACAGCTGTGCAAATTAAACTCATAAAAATATCAGTTTAATTTGCACAGCTGTGTATTTATACGTATAACTATACTGCATGTGAAGCAAGCCACTCACACATGTCTACGCTGTGTGTTCCTCTGGATTTGATCATTTTAACCATCAAAGATTTCACCAACGGCAGTAAAGTGTCTCTTCCTCCATCCCGTGGATCTCATCATACATTTTGATTTTTTCTGGACTAACTAAGAAATTGTCTGATCCTAACTTACTCAGAGATGCAGCTGATTCAGATCTGCTTTGTTGCAGAAAATCAGAAAGTGACACTTTACACACACACACACACACACATGCGTTCTGACAAATGTGAGGATCCACATTCGGCTAGCAGCCAAATATTCCAATTAAATATCATTATGGTTTTAAACCTAACCAGAAACATTGACAGAAAGCAGGAAATTGCTTCTCCATCTGGTCCTCACAATTACACAAACACACACACACACACACACAGTGTTGGAATGAGACAGATCAAACAGCAAGTCCAGTAATTGGGTGAAAACCAAAATCTTTGTCATGTGTGTGCAACACTAGCCTGAATAGTGTGGAGTAAATATTGAGGGAGTGCTGCTTTCAGAAGAGATTGTACCTGTCACTGTTGGAACTGGAGTACACAGAGAATTAGCATAATAAGTCTGTGTGTGTGTGTATGTGTGAGAGAGGGATTATGAATGACACTGCCTTTCCAAAAAAACCATAGAGGATGCTGCATCTTGATGTTTGTGCTGTCAGATGTTCAAAAGATGATCCATTACTGCCGTTTTACATTTTTAGTTCCATTGTTACATTTTGTTTGTCTTTAGAGTTCGTCTCATTCCCCTGCTCAGCACAGCAACTCTTTAGTGCAATTAGATTTCATTTATAAATAATTTAGTGGTAGAAATGACATAGCTCGATGTAACAAATGTGTTTTCTGTGGATGTCAGTCACACGTGTGAGCCTGTAGTTAATAAATTTTGCAACACATTTGATTGAATCTATGAATTATATGATGCTCAGATCCAGATAACAGACGATTCCTGGTCAAATGTGGTTCTGTTTATACACATAAGGCAATATGAAGTGTTTTGTGGACCCAACTTGGCATTTCAAACCTGAGCCAAAAACTGCTCAAGTGAAATTAAATCTTTTGTTAAACAATTATAGGAAACATTTGTAAGCTCTGCTCTGAGACTTGGTTTCATCAAGTCTGAGCTGTGGCTGTGTTCTGGTAGTTTAAAATCTGATGAGTTTATCAGCGGTATGTGAGCCAAATGAAGTGGTAAATGTGGGCCAGCTCGGGGTCATTACTCATTTGCCAGCAGTGGTGTGCACTGACTTGTCAATGTTCTGATTCAGGAGGCACAACTGAGTTGTTTTAATGTGTTACATAAGGACGATGGGCTGACGGGGTGATGTGACCCCGACTCAAAGCAGAGTTTACTGTTACTATCCTAAAGCTGATTTTCCAACAATCATACTTTTTTATTTATTAAAGAACAACCAGTCATATTTTTAATCAATTAATTGTTCCATATAATATTGTCAAATATCTTGAAAACTGCTATCTCTTATGCAATAGCAGCTATTGCATAACCCAGCCATTCCCCCTTTTTTGTTAAAGATAGTACGACAAAAAAAATGCATCTAACAAACTGCAAACCTCAAAGATTTTCCTGTGGCGGAAAACGTACAGCGTACAGCGTTAGCTTGGACTGTTACAAAGCTTTGACACTGCAGAATGTAGCACCTGACACTGTTGTCGCTTATGGGTGTGCACTGTCCAGCATATTGGTAGCACTGGAGTAGCTATATATATATATATATATATATATGTAGCTTCAAAGCTAACTAGTTAAACCCAAATGAAATAATGCATTAATTAAAGTTACATGTCACGTGCTAGGCTTCGTTGGCAGATTAGCAAAGCAAATGAACTGTACACACTCATTCATTATTCATAACATCTCTATACACAATGATAGTTAGAGGTCGTATATGACAGAATAAGCTAAAACCATGGTTATTTTTACGTTTCAAAAAAGTAAACAGGAACTCATAACTGTTGTGCGCTTGTCTCTAATCACACAATCTTGAGGTTCTTTTATCACCGTCAGCTCCTGTAATAGCTCTGTTGCTGTAAATCATATAAATAAAATGATCTCACAAGTTTAAACCTGTTTGTGTACGTGATTTTCTATATTAGTAAATACATTTGAATTTAAGATCAGAGTTTTTGCTTTGAGATGCAGCTCATGACAACAATCACGACGACGGCGTAAGGTTTTAAAGAGAAATAGAGCTTGTGAGTGTGTTTAATGTTGCTGTGCATGAAAACACTAAACATTACAGATGGACAGGGAGGGATGTTTTGGCTCGGATGTGCCATCTAGTGGATGTCGCTTTTAATCCTCCAGATGTACATAAGATACGCAGGCGAGTGTGTGAACAGTACCGCTCACGTTGCTGCTGCTGCTGCTTCTGCGCTCACACGCAAAGTCACGCATCACGTATAAACTGGCCTTAAGACAGATTTGTCTTTTTTTTGTGTTTTGTGATAGTTTTAATAATCTTATTCTCAGCACCTTTTCTGACGTTTTGTGGGCAACATATAATTAATTGAATCGAAATCAAAGTGTTGTAATTTGAGTTACTTGAACTGTAATCATCTTTACACAAAAACTGATTATGTGACTCACAATGTGACTAAAATAACGCGCACACAATAATATTACAGATTAAAATAACACACTAACATTAAAGATACATCGAAAATAAAGATTTTTCTTAAAGGATCTCACTTTTTCTAGGAAAAAATAATGACCTTGTGCGTGTGTGTGTGTGAACGCTCAGGTCTACAGGTGTGACTGTGTCCCCTGCTGTGTAAAGGTCTAATCGCCTCGTTTGTCTCCCACGTACCACAACAAAACATAAAAGCTCAGGGTGAAAATATAGAGCTTGTTTTAAGCCGCCATGCCCCATGCTCTCCACGTTTTTTTTTGTTGAGTCATGGTCATTGATCCTTGAAAATCAATTTGTATTTTTTCCTGAGATGTGATGCACCACAGCATGCTTGCGGTCTTGCTTACCAACACGATGACAAAATCGCCAGTGCTGCAGCATCTAAAAATAGCAGTCCTACTACGACACGGTCATCCTTCCGTAACTAGAGGCTTCTTTACGCTGTGGTTGCAAACTCCGCTTGTTCAAATACGTCCAAATAAATTCAGAGCTCCGAGGTGCGAGGTCAGCATCTCTCTGATCCGCAATCAATCACCACAAGCCAAGATCAGGCCTCAAGTCTGAGTAGAGTAGAGTGTCACATTTAATATATTTCTTCTCACGCTCCAGAAGGGTTTGTGTAAAAATAAAAACATGAACAATGCTGAAATCACTATGTGGCTACGATGTTTAACAGGACAGCTGTTAGTTGGTTAAGAGAAATAAATGAATAAATGGTTACAGGAAAGCTTTTTGTGGAATATTTTGCCTCTCTAAAAAGAAGTACAACAAAGAACACACCCTCGGCTTAGTTTTTTTTTTCCTGATGAACGAACCATTAGGAGCCAATTAGGAAGTCCAATAGCTCACACACAACTACATTTTTATAGTGTTGTTGCCAAAAAAAATTGAAGATGAATTCAAATGATATTTCTTTCAAAGCAGCTAGTAGAATACACTTAAAACAATTTGCCTTTTAAGGTAAAGGGGCAGGACTGGGAGACTTAGGGGCGGAGCCAGACGGAAATTGTAAAGATGTAGAAGCCTCATACGAAGGGATAAAGATACACTGTATGGCAAAATTCTAAAAAAAAAATTAGGTGTCTTTGAAATTATATAACGGGTCTATAATTTTTTTAACATTACAATCTGTGTATAAACGAATAAATGTGTTAATTAATAAATAAATCGATCAATAAAACAAAGTACTTATGATCTGGCCAAGCTTCAATATGAACAGCATGAAGGGTTCGAACCCTAATCCACATCCACTCACATATAGATGGATTTCAAACAGAAACAAGCTAACTTCAGGGTGAAAATGTTCTGTGTTGTTAACAGTCTGTCTTTCCTCCACTTGCACAAGACAAGCTTGTCCCCATTCTCCACATATAGCCTGCTGCCCCACTACCCTCGATTCTTAGCCTCAAAAAGACAACACTGATGACAGACTGTCACAGGGGTGGGAGCAGAGAGAGAGAGAGAAAAAAAAAAAAAAAGCGACCAGATGCGAGGGAGAGGGTTTCCTTGATGGCTGAAAAAATAGGCTGCTTCTATGACAGTAACTCAAACAGGAGATAAATGAGCCCTTAGCCAAGAGTGCTGTGAGTTTGAACAGCGTATGTGTTTCTATCTGTAATGAGTTTAAGCCGGTTTCATGGACTGCAAATGACCGTTAGCGTGTAGTGTTTACCAAGCCGTCAGAAAAATGCCTCAGCTGCTTTCCATATTCAATATTCCTCCTGTTTTCCATATTAATGACTGTGACACATCAAACATCACGCAGCTGGTTGAAGCAGCTGAGCAGGACGATCAAGAGTACAAGCAGAACACAATCTGATGCAATAATCTGATCAAATATCCGTGCAATGGTACTGACCATGGCAATGAAGAAGGTCTTCATTTAAAAAATAAATAAATAAATGAACTGAATGTCTGATAGTCCTTCTGGAGGAAGCCTTAAAGGTTCTGAGCAGGACTTAACAACAGTGTTTCCAAAATAAAACCCTTTCAGGAAAATAGAATCGATAACCATACAAAGAACTCCTTGAATAACCTCCCTCCTCCCAGCATCGCAGTCTTAATTCAGTTTCAATTTCAGCACTTTTAACAATAGACATTGTCACAAAGCAGCTTTACAGAAATCTGGATGTCCCTAATGAGCAAGCCATATGCAACAGTGGCAAAAGGAGAAAGAAACCTTGAGAAGAACTCAAAAGGGAACCTGCCCTCTTCTCGGTCACACCGGATCGTGGGAATATAAATCATTACTCTTATACAACTGCATATTATGAAGTCGACGTATGAAATTATTGCCTGAAGCTAGCGTGAGACTTCGTTTTTTTTTTTTTTTTTAAGTTTCAAATACCAAGTAAACATCTGAGCAAAATTCTATTAGCCTCTGATAAACTTTGAAATTAAAATCGTTCTTCGTAGTGGACTTGAGTTCCAGGTGATAATATATAAGCTGAATTTACACACTAAGGTACTGCAGGTTAATCAGTCTTGATATTCACATAAATAATAACCAATCCCAGCTGCAGCCAACACACTCTAATAGAAAAGCCAGCAGAGCATGACTGTAATTGCCAGTACTGCATAGTGCATCACACACACACAAACACACACACACACCGATTATTGCTCCACACAAGTCCTGAAGCTACAATGAACTGTAGCAGATTTGGATAAATACTTCCTGGAGCAGTAGCACTTCTAAATCTTTAGGAATGAAACAGCTTTGTAGCCCAGATGTTCAAGAGTCTGACCTTTAACCTTCGCTTGATGACAGTTTAAGTAAGGATCATAAATTGGCCCCCCCCCAAAAAAAAGGCTAATCCTGCACAATCTGCTTTCTACAAGTAGCACAAACTGAACTATCCTGCTCATGTTCATCAGTGTGCATCAATCATGTGAGCTTGTCAACACTTTAAACACTCATCAGGCTTTTGGGCTCCAGCATTCACATGAAAGATATCTAGATTGCATGTGCAAACCACTGGGAGACTCAAAAGTGCAATAGTCACACAAATAAATAAATAAATAAATAAATAAATAAATAAATACAGCTTCTTGTTTAAGGGTGCATATGAGCTCCTTTCAATCAGTGCTCAAAAAAAAAAAAAAAAAGTTTCATATTCCTTGCTTCAAACTCTGACAACCACAAGCTAGTAGCTCATCAGCCAATAATCAAGCACTTTATGAAACTTTTTAAAAACAATGTGCACGACAGCTAATCACCAGATCTGCAATCTGCACTTGAGAACCCTAGGTTTATTACACGCACGTGTCCTACAAGCCAGAACACCAGGTAGGAGATCAGATCCCCTGCATTATCCCCCTAATGCATACTAATGCAAACGCAAACAAACTCTCCTGATTGAATCGTACGTGCAGAGATGCATATAAAGCGTGTACAAGGCTCGTGAGGGATTTCTGATGCTCGTTGAGATGCAGCTCAGCCAGCAAACCCACTCATGCAAAGTAACAGAGTGAATGCACGCTTCAGAGAGCAATCTAAGTTTTATTTCAATAAAACAAAGACTCTGTTGCCTAACTAAAATACAAAAATATGGACTCCAGAAAAGAAATGAGAATAATGTACATTTTGCGTGTTGTCATAAAAGAAAAGCCAGACGTGTGTTTGGATTGCAGTCGTTACGCAGTGGCGCGTGATCTCCGCGACTCGTCTTTAATGCTTAAGCTTTGGGAGTTTTAAAAATAAAACAAAAGAGAGGAAGAATCCGGAGCGCGCGCCATCTGCCCCAATCCGTTCCAGCGCCTGTGCGGCGCGGCTGAGCTTCCCAGCGTCCAGGCTGCGCTGTGATCAGTGGCCACTGCTTTATTCTGCTGAAGGTCCGTGGTGTTCGGAGTGCACCGGATCACACGGCACGAGCCAAAAAGGGCGTTGTCTTTGCAAACCCTGGGCTTTAAAATCAAAAGCGCACATTCCTCAAAAGTCTTGCAAGAAGGGTACGAGCAGCCGTTGCCGCAGGCGCGTGCGCAGTCCCGAGACTGTGTCCGCGATGCTTTTCTCAACCAAAAGATTTAATAAAATATTAATAATTAAAAACAAAAAAACAAAAAAACAAAACAAAACAAAAAAAAACACGACCTCTCAAATCCGCTCACTGCTTGCCGTCGAGCAGCGAGAGCTCCTCCAGAATTCCGCTGGCGTCCACGCGCCTCCGCTCGCGTATGAGCTCCTCGAGGCTGCGGAAGACGAGCGTGTGCACCGTGCTCTCAGACAGGTGCACCTTGAGCAGGTAGCGCTGGCCGGCTGAGTGCGCCTCGCCGCCCGCCTTGAACTCGCGCTTGCCGAAGCGGCACCACGCGGCGAAGCTCTCCGAGCTCGTCCAGCACACGTCGGCGCGGTTTAGCCCCAGATGGCCACTCGCGTTGCGCACCACCAGGTCGGGCGGCAGCGGCCGGAAGCGGTAGCGGTCGTTAGCGATGCGCCCGCGGCGGCCGCCGCTCACGTCAAACAGACTGTCCTTGCGGATCTCGCCCTTGTGCAGGTGGATCACCTGGTCCTCGCCTTCGAACACGGCCCAGTGCGGCGCCTGAGCGCTCGCCACCAGCTCGAGCACGTCGCCCGGCTTGCACATGGCGAGCAGCGTGGGCACCGGGTACACGCGCAGGTCCTCGCGCGCGCGCACCTTGGAGAAGATGCATTCGTGGCAGCAGAAGGCCGAGTACTCGAGCTCGTCCAGCGTGTCCACGGCGCCCTCCTCGCTCGGGCTGCGCTCGAGCGACCGGTCGTCAAGCTCCTCCTCGTCGTCGGAAAAGAAGTAGGCGACGCCGACGCGCAGCTCGTCCTTCTCCACGCCCGACGGATCCCCAGTGGGTAGCTCGCTGTAGCTCAGGTGCGTGATCCGGTCCAGTTGGTTGCCCATCAAGGACGGGAGAGGCACGCGCGAGGCATGGAAAGCTGCTTCTGTAACAAAAAAAAAAAAAAAAAAAAAAAAAAAAAAGATCAGCCTCACGATCATGCGCTCAGATATGTAAACAAGTCACTGCGCCTGGAGCAAACTGCAAAATGGAGCGAGACGCAAGGGCGAATCAATATTTAACAACAACAACACACACACAACCTTACACACACACACACACACACACACACCAAACAATTCAGCTCCAAATGCATGCATGTCTGCTCTTCCTTGCCTTGAGAAAGAAACAGATCTCCTTACACTAAACCTGAACACCTGCAGAGCTCTTTTCTGGATCCACACTCAGAACGCATGAAGTCTTATGTCTGAAAGGAATACCTGCGTATTTCCGGGCGCGCGCGGCTAATTGATCTTCCGCTCCATGCGTGTTGCACTGTTCTCTACTCCACACAAAAGGCTTTCCCCACCTTTGCTAACTCTCGCCACTTCTTCCCTGCTCGGAGCTAAAACTACTCTTCAACTCGACGCACCGCCTCACTTTAAATAGAAGCGAAAACTCCGCCTCCGAGCACCAAAACCCGCCCTTGCGTGAAGCTGATTGGTTCCTGGACCGTGTTGTTTCAGACGGAGCGCACTGCTCATCACACTACAATAGGCTTATCATATGTGTAGTCTACAGCAGTGTTTCCCAATCTTGCTGCAGGAGTTCCTCTGTAGTCTGCACCGCACTGGTAGTGTTTCCCTGTCGCATCACTTCCGTTTAACCTCATGAACGGCTTGCTAATAAGTCAGTGTGTTGATTTAGGTGAATCAAAGTCAATAAACACACTAATGTGCAGTGCAGCAGAGCTCCAGGACCTGGTCTGGGGACTCTAAATACACTCCCTGGCCCAGTGAAGACACCAGTGTTATAAACTGCAAGCTTGAATATTTTAATTATGCAATTGTGCTTTTTTTTTTTTTCATATTATTTATAAGAAACTATTCCATCTGTAGACATACTTATTTTTTAGAAACCCAAGAATGTATTAACTCTCTAAATTAAATCCGTACACCTTAAATGTTTCCATTTATCCATCATTATTTTGCTTGCACTACTACAATTCACAATGCTGATGTGTGTAGACTTCATATCACAATCCCTGCAGGCATTTTACAGCTTATTGAGGTCAATATCACTCCAGCATCGATGTGACGGCATTGTACTCAGATTGCGTTAAGAGTGTGTCCTCTTCACAGGCCTGCTCATTTAAGTACAGCCCCTGTATTTGATGGTGCATTCAAATATACGCATAGTTCACATACTGAAAGGTTAAACTCAGCTGAACTTGTGTTTCTCGGGGGAGGAATAAAAAACTATCAAGAGCCGTTTCTCTTTCGGCAGAATTAAAGTACCATGCAAGCAGTAACATTTCAAAATGTGGGTGACATTTCGCTGTGTGCATGGAGTCTTTATGTATGAGAAATGAATAGTAAAGAAGGAGAAACAGAAAGACAAAAAGAAAGCATGCGTCTGTTGTGCACAGGAGACGGGGCAGTCTAATAAAAACTCCTGGTAAGATATATGAATATGAATTTATGAGAGTTACTTTCTCTGTAGGTGGATGCAAGGCCGTGAAGCAGTGAAGATGTTGATTGCTGTATGTATGTTGATAATACATTGTGTTTATTTCACACTAGAGAGTTATAATCAAGCCCTATTCTTTATTCAGGTTCCTGCATAAAGCATGAACAGTTAAATGCTTTGTTTAGTAAAGTCTTGCCTAAGCCATATATACATAGGTTCTGCCACATAGTACATAGTAAATCATGTGAAAACTACCATGTTTTGTACAGTGGGGCCAATAATTACTCAGAATTTAATTATATTTAATTACAAATATAGGTATTTTACCACAGTGCAGACTCTGATTGGTCAGAAGGTGTTGATTAATTTTGTATAACAGCCCAGCTGGGACAATAGTTCCGTCTGCAAGGTTTATATTAATGCTCTCGTTCTAACATGTTATCGCTTCTATACTTACACAGGGACTTGTATAGCGAACACTCCACATTAACTGACATTAAAAAAGTACATAATCACTAATTTGGTGAAGTTTTCTCTAATGAACATTTACTTAGGATTTATGGAAGAAGTGTCCAGTGTCAGTGCTTTGAAACAATCAGAGGGAAAAGTTTTCAGGACAGATGGCTTTGCAGTTTTCTCCACGACAGTGTTATTGACAGTCTTATGTAACTAGAAACTGATCAAATGTATAATGTGTTCTTCTTTAGTCAATTCTTAGAATTAAAAATTTGCTGTTATAACAGGAAACCATTTCAGGAAGTGCTGTTATTGGAAAGTAATTAACTTTGGGGTGGTAAAAGTAAGTGCATTTCATGTTGTGCATTATTTTCCTATAACAACATCTTTGTTATATTCCATACTTAATAAATAATGTGAAAAATAAGAAGTACCCATGCTAAGTAATACACTGTAGTAATTAAGCACAGAGCGATAGTTACATATGGAATGGGACATTCTTTATCACTTACTGTATGTATATGTAGTAGGACAGTATGGTGGTTCAGTGGGTAATGTTAATGTCTGTGTGGCATTTCTGTGCATGTTGGTTTCCTGCTGGGTTCTCCAGTTTCACCTCCCAAAACATGCCAGGAGGTGGATTGGGTACTCTGAATTCCCTGTAGGAATGAATGGGTGTGTGAATGTGTGTGTACATGGTGGTGCCTTGCAATGGACTGGCATTTCCTACAGAAAGTATTCCCATCTCATTGCCAGTATTCCCGGGATAGGCACCGGATCCACCATGACCCTGATTAAGCGCTTACTGAAGATGAATATTCAGTAAATCCTTGCACCATAATGACATTAACAGAATAATACTATAACATTCTATATGTAGCATACTACTGTATATACAATACTTATTCAACATTCACTTGACATGAAAGAGATTTTTTTAATAGTCCACATAAGGGTCTTAGCATTAAAAACATACCTGGCATGATTTGATGTTATTTAATGTGCACATTGTAGGACATCAGATCCTTTTTTTATCATGTTTATTTGGTAGTAGTCAGGAATATAGCATAGTGAAGTACAGTTTTATTTTTTTTGGCTTGGTGGTTTAATTTGATTTTTATAGCTTAGTTTAGTTTAGTTATAGGTTTGTGTGAACATATTCCTATCCCAGACACCACATTGGCACTACTAAAAGAGAAATAAAGCCCTAATTGTACCTGGCAATGCAGCAGTACAGATTAGAGGGATGCATCCATTCTTATGATATAAGTTTGTTAGTACAGCTCAAGAGGCTTCAGGGGAGAGCTGTCCTTTTTAAAGAACACCTCGAGGGAATTTGAAAAGATCAGATGCACCATCATGTCATTCAAGGTCTCATTTAAAAGCAAAACACTAGAGAATTTAAAAACGAACTCATTAGACTCCATGACCAGTTATGCCATGCTTGGAGATCTGTGTGTCATCATTTTTATTTTCTTAAACGTCCTATTTCACAAAAATTCATAAAAATTCACAAACTGTTCCTTCTTTAAGACTGTATAAACATTAAGAGTTCTTATAAAACATTAAATGTGTCTTTACACCAAGAACATCCTCTTTCACACCTCGTTACAGGCATCTTGTATTGCTTTAAGATATTTATAGCACGAATGCTGAGTAACACGTTCTAAGATGCCTCTGTTCATAAAACTGTATGCCTGTGCTTATAATTCTTTGGAATTGCTCTGTAAGCATGTTTATAAACTCTTAATGCCCCGTAAAAGCTCCAATGAAGTACTCTAATTAATTCCTTGATGATTATAAGCAGGTTGTGAATTGTCATCTTAATGGTACATGCTGCATAGTGCTAGCACTATTATGAGAAATAATAACCTGTGCACAATTATAAAGATTATTAGAAATAAACTTCTTCTAAACATCCTAATTAAAAAGAATGATAAAAGCACAGATAAAATGATTTATTGTAATAGTTCAATATAAAGTATGTCGAGTACAACATTAATTCTGATAATAAGTGTGCATATATAATTATTGGAACAAATCAAATACAGCAGTAATTGGGCAATATTAAAAGATTATTATTGTCTGTATTAATGCATGTAAATCTAGCTGGCGATACATTATTACATTACGTTAGCTAACATTTTTTTAGGGAAACCAAAACATGAAACTGGGTAGTACACTGGAGCTTTTACTTATCTAGTGGGCTGGCTAATAAAATCTAAGAATTGTCCACTCTGTTAGAGGCGCACTTATTAGCTATGAATTAATGTATTATATGTGTGTCATGTTACTGAAGTGTTATATCTAATTTATGAACAATTCAAACAAGAAATTTGGAGCATTGCAACACTTTCTATAATATCCTCCCAAAGCAGATTAAAAGAATATCTTGAGATACACAGCAAAACAAACCAGTCTTGATCCAGTAAAAGCTAATTTGCCTGAATTGTTTCCTACAGATCTCGGCATCTGAGAACATGCCACATTTGCTATGATGTACGTGACATTCAAATAAGTGTTTGCTTTGCAAATCTGCGGTGTGGGCATGTCTGGATGTCATTGCGCATTTATGCAGCGCGTCTCTGCTCTGAATGTCGGTGTGTATTTGTGAAGTCTATCAGAACATGACTGTGAGAGGGTGAGAGCGACTTTATAGAGCCAGGGTGTTGTTTTATCAGAGTTACAAGCCTAGCGCCTTTCTAAGGGCATGGCATTAACACATAGGCTTTAAGCCTGGATAGACAAATGAAAAGTGACATCTCAGTGTGTTGTAGATGTGTTTTCACACTAGCAACACTAGCATGAATCATTTTAATGCAGTTTAATTAGGAATATGCTTATTTCCATAATAGAGCAGTGTTGATTGTGCTGGAAGTAACACATTAAATTTATATTAAATGTGTAATGTACCACATTGTTACTATAATAGTCTGTGTCTATATGTGCACATTGGAAATTCTTTCAGTAATGTGAATGACACACTGTACATATCTGTATATGTATATACCCTGTACATTTAATTCAATCCATTTACATTTGTATATTTTTACATAGCACTTTTAACAATGGACATTGCCACAAAGCAGCTTTACAGAAATCCGAGTATGGATGTAGATTTAAATCCCTAATGGGCAAGCCAGAGGCGACGGTCACAAGGAAAGAAGGTGCATGACGTCTTCTGGGAAGAGTCACCATATCCTTGTTTGTGCCATATCCTTTCCATTTTTTAATAATGGACTTAATGAGTTTCACAACAATGGGGTGAGTAGTCATGCAATAAGTTCTGTTATGGGCTTTTTGTATTTTGTTCAGATTCATGATATATCACTTTAATTAAGTCCATTTCAGTTCCAGTTTGTAACACTATAAAATGTAGAAAAGTTCAAGGGAGGGTGAATACTTATTCAATTCCATTCAGTTTGATTTGTACAGCACTTTTAACAGTGGACATTGTCACAAAGCAGCTTTACAGAAATACATAAATTCTGGATATAAATTTTACATTTATGAATGTATCCCTAATAAGCAAGCCAGAGGTGACAGTGGCAAGGAAAAACTACCTAAGACGATATGAGGAAGAAACCTTGAGAGGAACCAGACTGGGTGACATCTGGGTGACACCAGATAGTGCGATTATAAACAATTCCCTCCTATAACTGTGTACTACATGGTCAAAAAGTGCAACTGTGTAAACAGAAAATTCATTATAGTTTTAACATGAAGTTGATTTAGTTGAAGTTATCAACTGTTCACTGATGGAGACTTGAGTGCAAAAGACCCAAGAGACTTCATGGCAATTGCAGTCCAAACCATCGTAGCAAAACTGTTTGTATCAACTGCAGTCCAATGCCATCTTCATGATTTCTAAGTGGTACCATCCACAGTAATTGCATGTCTCTTTAGGCTGTCCATATGGGACCATCCTCAGCAGCAGCGAGTGGTTTCCAAGTGATGAGAACTCCAATCTGAAGTAGGGCATCAGGATGGATCAGGCAGGTCAGGAGAGCAGAGGATCATGATCACTGGCATCTCAGGAGTAACATATGTAGCTCAACAAAGAGAGAGAGAAAGAGAGAGACAGAGAAACAGATTATTAGGTATGCTCAGTGTCACATAATGGTTAAGGACAATGTACATTGTGTGCAGAGTGAAAGCAGGGACTCCGGCAAGACTAGCTATGACAGCATAACTGAAAGGGAGAGCCAGAAGGTAACACAGACATGAGGGCGCCCTGGGACATAAAAACGACTAGCCACTCCACCGTCAACAAACCTGAGTGAACGTGTGAGAGTGGGGAGGCCACAGCACCCAAACATCCCAGTTCACCACAACACTCTGTGCCTGTGAACCCTCCAGATCTGCTTCTTTACCTAAGAACAAACTATTAACAAAAAGCTTAACTAAACAAATGTTTTCAGCTCAGACTTAAACACTGAGACTGTGTCTGAGTCCTGAACACTAAGTGGAAGGCTGTTCTATAACTGTGGGGCTTTGTAAGAGAAAGCTCTACCTCCTGCTGTAGCCTTCACTATTCAAGGTACCAACAAATAGCCTGCACCTTTTGTTCAAAGTAGGCATGGTGGGTCATAAAAGACGAGAAGAACAAGATCATTCTTTATAGGTCAATAGTAGTATTTTATAATCAATGGAAAATTTGATTGGGAGCCAATGCAGTGTGGATAAGATAGGGGTGATGTGGTCATATCTTCTGGTTCTAGTAAGGACTCTCGCTGCTGCATTCTGGACTAACTGGAGCTTGTTTATGCTCCTACTGGAACATCCAGACAGTAAGGCATTATGATAATCCACCCTAAAGGTAATGAAAGCATGAACTAATTTTTCTGCATCGTGTAGTGACATTATATTTCTTATCTTAGCAATATTTCTGATATTTCTAATATTTTCTTTCTGATGAAAGAAGGGTGTCCTAGTAGTATTATCTACATGAGCTTCAAATGAACGACTGGAGTCAATAATCACACCAAGGTCTTTTACTGATGCACATGATGAAACAGAAAGGCCAGAGTTAATATATAATCAGAAAGCTTACTTCTAGCTGCATACCACTTTAACCAGCGCTGTCTCTGTGCTATGATGAGGTCTAAATGCTGAAGGATACATTTCATGAATGTTATTACTATGTAGGTATGAGCATAACTGCTATGCTACAACCTTTTCTAGAATCTTGGAGATAAAGGCTACTACATATTGATGAAGTGTGTGTTTCTGTGGTGGTATTATTTCTAGTTAATTTTGCTACAGTATTAAATAAGAATCTAGTTTAATTATCTTCTATTAGTGTGAAGAGATACATTGATCTAGCAGCACTAAGAGCTTCTCTATAGCTCAGGAGGCTCTCGTTCCATGCTGTTTGAAATACTACCAATTTAGTTTGGCGCCATTTACATTCTAATTTATGAGTGGTCTGTTTTAAGGTGCATGTGTGATTTTTATAACGGGGTGCTAGCTTTTTTCTCTCTAATTATTTTTCTTTTAAGTGGAACTACATTATCTAGAGTGTAGCAGAACATTGACTCTAAGCTTTCAGTTGCCTGATCAAGTTCTCTAGGGTCAGACGGTGATCCAATCATAATTGATAACGCTGGGAGATTATTGATAAAACTCTGTGCAGTAGCTGACTTGAATGCATGTTTGACACAGTAGCATGGCAAGGTGCACATATTATGATTAAAACACATTTTAAATGTTGAGATGAGGTAATGATCTGAGATAGCTTCAGACTGTGGAAATGTGACTATATTTTTATATTTAATCTGAATGTGAGTATTAGAGCAAGAATGTGACCACCATTATGAGTTTTTTCCTATTATGTTGACCCCTAGAATGGACACAACCGCTGTTCTCAGAGGGTCTTCTGGGTTATCCAAATGAATATTAAAGTCTCCAACAATTAATGCTTTGTCTAAAGAAATAACCAGGTTTGAGATAAACTCTGCAAATTCGCAAAGGAATTCAGAATATGGCCCTGGGGGTCTGTAAATCGTAATGAGCGGGATTGACTGGGTAGACTTCTTTTTTTGTACCTACATATGTTAGTATAAAGAACTTCAAACACATTGAATTTATGTCCAGGTTTTTGTGTGATGCCTAGATTATCATTATAAATAACTGTGACTCCTCCTCTTCTGCCAGGGATGGTCCCATCCCAATGCGGCATGGCAGTGTAGCTTACAGCAGGTAATATTTGCTGAACTCTGGGGGATTGCTAACTCTGCCTAAGGCATCCAGACTTTCCCCACAGAAACAATCCTGCTTTCACTCTCACTAACCCTCTCTAGAGTCTGGATATGCACCTCTAATGCTGTAATCTTCTCTGTTAAAGAGAATAACTATTATACACTTATCACAAATAAAGCTTTTACTAACAGCTGAGGAAGAATGACTAAACATCCTGCACTCGACACACTGAACAAGCTGAATGTTTGCCATGTTGAGTGTTTAACGGACCTTAGTCAAAGATTTGTTGAGATTATTTCAGACAGATCAGATGTGGATGGCCACCGCTTCAGGAAAATAAAAAAAGGCAGAAGGGGAAAGTGAAAAATGCAAAAAAATAAAACGATGGCACAAAATTATTGATGAAAACACAATAAAAACAGTTTAAATGCTGACACAGGCAAGGAACGTATGTAGTATCTGTAGGGTTTCTATTGTTCATATTTGCATTTACATTCATATTATTTGTATATTTTGTTCATCTATTTTACACCAACTCTACCAAGGTTAATTTCTATTACGTGCAACTATTACCTGTATAATGAAGTGATTCTTTATTCTGATTCTGATGTTTTCAGGTGTGAGACAAAAATGAGATATTGCCATAATCCTAATGCTAAGACATTCCAGAGCATATTCAGGCTTGAAGAGAAAATACGTGTTTTACATTGAGATTATTTTCAGAATAAAAAATAGATGAACTATGTGAATATATAATATTACTTTTGCTCTGTCACGTAGATAGACGTTTGCTCTGACACACCTAAATATACCTGTAAAACAATGCCTTTATCATTGATGTTCTGGAAATCTACCTTTCATAATTTAAGACTCAATTAAATGAAATTTCAGAGGATTGCCTCAACACATTCACACACATTATTGACACTACACGAGTAAGAGGTTCTCATCAATATAAAACATATACTATGCAAAGTCATACACAGAAACAAAGACCTGATATCCGGGTGGCAGGTTTGCCATTAGGATGATTTAGTTTGTAATTATTGTGTAAAGGCAGATCCAATTATGCACTTTGGAAATGGGATTGCGGTTGTCTCTGCAGCATACACTGTCCCGTGTGTATATGTGTGTTTAATATGTATGAACACTGCATTACATTTGAGCCTTTAAATCAGTGATTATACTGTATGTAGGAAAATTCTTGAAGAACCTTCAAGATCCTGTCAGTGGTGTACTCTTATTCCTCGTCATAAAGTGTAAACACACAGATAAAACACTGCAATCAAACCATAATGACACAGAAACAACACGGCCATGTGACACAAGCAGACAAAGGAACAGCCAAAATAAGGGCATGTGGAGAAAAGAGGCACAACACTGGGAATGCCAATGAGAAGCATGTCCATCTTTAAGCAACAGCTCAGGATGCATGATGTACAAGGGAAAGCATTGAGAGAATACCACTGGAGAAGGGTGTAGGGATGAGATAAAGGCCATTCCCATGCACAAGGTGAATGTATGTGCAGCATATTTATCATGAACTCCCTGAGTGGCTCAGGCTGTCTGCATGCCCTGGATCTGTGTGTCCATGAATGCCTGGAAAATCATCGAACAGTGGCGAATTGTTATGCTATAAAAGAGCTGCTGCTCCCAGTGGAGGCAGAGATATACATTTAACATTATACTTCTTTCAAAGGTATACCATGTCATTTGCAAACAGTAATGCAAAGACCTTGTTCGGTTGATAATTATGATGATGAACGACGATAATCCTGCTGCAGCTACTAATTTAACAAAAAAATATATGACTGTCAAAATCAATACCTGCTTATTTTCTTATATTTACCAATCTAAGTGCTGAAGTAGCTTGAATTGTCACAAGCGAAACATTTATATCACTACTAAACGTTTTACTTTTACTTTTTCTGTATTTACAGATTTATATCAGTAGTGACATTCAGTTTGCAATTCAAGGTAAGTACAAAATTTAAAGAATAATAATGGATAAAATTATTATGTATTGGCCTATCAGTTAAAACCACACCCAAAATTAGAGAAAACTAGTTCTGTTCTTCTATTATTCATTAATCTTCAGTAACTGCTTTATTCCTGGTCAGGGTTGCCGTGAGTCCGGAGGCAATCCCACTGGGTGCAAGGCAGGCGAATTCATCCTGACGGGTTGACAGTCCATCGCAGGGCACCATTCACACAATCATTCATACCTAGGGGCAATTCAGAATAGTAAATCCACCTACTTGCATGTCTTTGGACAGTGGGAGGAAAGCGGAGAACCTACTCAAACACAGGGAGAACAGGCAAAACTCTACCTTGGTGTCATGAAGTGGCAGTGCTGACCACTGTGCCACCATGCTGCCCTGTTCTTTCATTATTTATTTCTATTTTTTCATATTTTTTGTTATCATTTTATTTACATAACCACTTTCATACATCAGTGATAATGGCTTGTAAGCCATGTGGAGAAGTGCATAGTTGTAAAATCAGCTGTAACTTGCATTATATTAAACTAATTTCTTTTATTATTTTTTTAGATCACTGAAGTATACTGAACTCATTGCCATGTTCAGGGAAGCAGTTTGGGATGACTTTTGCTGTGTGACATGGAACATTATCATGCTGAAAGTACCCAGTATATGATAAATAAATAGGAAAGCACTTCAGCAGCAACAATCCTTAAATAGGCTGTGGCATTCAAACGATACTCAAGTGTTAGTAAAGAGCCAAGAAAATATTAATTAACAAATTTACACCATCACCACCAGCAGCCTGAATTGTTGACACAAGGCAAGTTGGGTCCATTGATTCATGCTGCTGATGCCAATTCCTGACCCCACCTTCTGCATGTTGTAGCAGGTATCGAGATTCATCAGATCAGGCAACATTCTTCATATCTTCAACTGTCTAGCTTCAGTGATCCGGGCTGCAAAATTTTGAAATCCCTGGCTACCCACTGTAGCCTCATATTCCTGTTCCTGGCTGACAGGAATGGAACCCGTTGTGGTCTTCTCCTGCTGTAGCCCATCCACCTGAAGGTTGCACCAGCCAGAAAGTTTGAAATCACCCCTATCTTATCCACACTGCATTGGCTCTCAGTAAAACTTCTTTCATCGATTATAAAATATTCCGAATGACCAATAAAGCAGACCTCTTGATCCACCACACCTGCTTTGATCAAAAGGAGCAGGCTCTTTCGTGCCAACAATAATGAAGACTACAGCAGGTGGCAGAGCTTTTTCCAACAAAACAACTTAGCTATCGAACAGCCCTCCAATTACTGTTTGTGACTCAGACACAGTCTCAATCAAGGTTGAAAACCTATTTGTTTAGTCAAGCATTTTGTTAAATAGCTTTTCACTTAGGTAAAGGCACATATTTGGGCATTTAGGGGAACAGAGAATTTTGGTAACTGGGATATTTTGATGCTGTGTGATGGGATGCCTTGGCCTGATCCTTCTGTCCTCCGGACCTGCCTGGCCCTTCCTGATTCTCTACTGATGTTTGGAGATTCCTTCACTAGTAATCACTTGCTGCTGTTGAGAATGGCCCCATATAGATAGCCTTAAGACTGCTGTGGATGGTCCCACATGGATACCATAAACATTGCAGTCATTAAAAACCTATAGTCACATATAATTTCCAGTGTCACCCAGAGGATGGGTTCCCTTTTGAGCCTGGTTCCTCTCAAGGGTTCTTCCTCGTGTCATCTCAGGGAGTTTTTCATTACCATTGTCACTTCTGGCTTGCTGATTACAGATCTACATCTACATCCAGATTTCTGTAAAGGTGCTTTGTGACAATGTCCACTGTTAAAAGTGCTATATAAAAAAAAAAATTAATTAATTTACTTGAAAAAATGCAGATAAACTGCAATTTCCTCCATCATGAACACCTTCCTGTATCAGATAATCAGGTTATGCATGTTAACCATGGTGTTTTTTTCAACATCTGCATACTTTCTTTGTGTGAATGTGCACACCTGTTAAGACCTTTAACAGAAAGTCACATGGTGATCACATAACTCTATAAATTGTCAGTCACAATGGCCGGCATTCCCTTTTCAAACTTTTGGCCAAGTTTTTGAGGGACGCTGGTGGTCATCTGGGGTTCAGAGAACATGGTTACATGTATAATCATGCTGCAAAGTCAGCTGGTTCATTCAAAACTGTGGTTGATTTTTCCTTAGGCAAGAACTCTGGGTTTGGCCACAGGATTACTCCTGCATCAGCATATACATGTTGGACTTATTAGGACATGCAGCTCGCTTTGTGTAATCACCAACATGAATACTCTTTATATAAACCCACTTAAATTCGACATCCTTTATGGATTCTCAAGGAGAGGATCTCAGTGAATCTAATACAAGTGGGAGGTCCCAGGCTGGATTCTTGAGAGAGCATTTTGGGTGCCAGATGGTTCTATCCAACTGAAACAGCAAATCTTGTTGAGGAAGAATTCCTCTGTCAGTGAGATTAACAGAGGAAAACAGGGTCTCACTGGCCTTCCTCTCAAGTTTAGAATCAGATGAAAAACTCCATCCTTTTTTCTAACCAGGAAGTACGTGGGTAGACACCCTTTTTCTGAAAAGTGCGATCTACTTTCCTTATCATGTCTTTGTCCAGAAGGGAGCACACCTCTTGGGACGGCTTGGCAAATTTCACTGGATCTGTAAATGATAAGACCCTGAGCCCGGAAAATGTTCGAGGACACAGGCAAAACTGAAGCATGTATCCCTGTGACAATGTCAACAGGACCCACTGGTTGTTTGGTGCCCAGTGAGCAATGTTTTCGGCAGTGAAGTGTCTCACCGGCAAATACCGGGTTCTTTGGCATTGGTGGGGTGCCTATAAGCTTGTCATCTGATTGAGAGAGCCTCTTTGCACCTATTAGAGGATAGTGAGAATAGTCCTGACTATCTAGTGTCCGTTAATGGCTGACAAAACCTATGTAGCTGACCCAGTGGCTGCTTGTCCACTCTATGCATGTAGCAATCTCAAAGGTCTTTGACAGTAAAATCTAATAATCTGCACTCAGTGCTTGGGCAGCATGCCTTAGTACATAGAGCCTCGTCAGGTGAAACCACTAAGGACAGGATGCAAGCAGTGACAGTTGACATATGGCCAAAGGCAACTTGTTTGTCCTCAATTATATTGGCTAAAATGCATGCCAGTAGTTTTGTAGACAGAATTGCATAAAATAACTCATTTGGCACAGAGTGTTGTCTCTGTGTCCAAACCAACAAGGCCCACTGCCATTTTTGGCTATCATGCCTCATTTAGAGCTTTTTTCTTTAGCTGCGCATGAAATATCTCTTCCAGCCATTGCCTCTCTGAGGCATCTAATACAGTATTGTTGTCCGTCTTCAGCCTCTAGAGAGGTGAAATTCACCTTTCAGAAGATTATTTTTAGTGTCCCCTTCTCATATTTGCAGCTCTGAAGAGGGATACCCCAATATATTAAATAGTTGGGCTGGCAATCCTGCTATTTGCCACTAAAGGCACTATTCCAAGTCTTGGGAAAGCAGTGGCAAAGAGAAAGCCACAGTGTTGCTATGCTATAGGCTGCTATGGCTGAAAGGTTTGCAAAGTGAACAGAGAATAAATTCAGGAATATTGTGTTGAAGACTCCTAAGCGAAGTAGGTTATAAAAGCAAGAAGTACTAAAGGGAATACTGATCATTGACAATAACATTTTATAGCGTCATATGATCACCATGTGTCACATGCGAACAAAGAAAGTGTATAGGCGTTGAAACAGAAATGAAATACAGCCTAAATTACAGATTTAACTCTGACTGTTACAAAGTGCTGACACTGGTGATTCCTTCCAAAAATGCTCCTCATAGAAAACATTACCACATCAGCAATCAATCACTTTAAAAAAAATCCATTTATGTGATACCCGTGTAAGTTGTTACTATAGAAACAGTAACATATTATAAACCTGAAACTCCTGCCTGTGCTGATATTTGAAAATTAATTAACTCCTTCACTGCAAAAACTGACATCTTACCAAGTGAAAATATCTTGAATATAGTCAAATTTATCTAGTATTTCCTATTATAAGATTACAATAAACCAAATATAGAATTATTAAACCTATTCTGAGATATTTTTTACTCATTTTAAGCTTTATATATTTTTTGTTCTATCGGTAGATATTTTTGCTTTTTTTTTCTAGAAATAAATGCTTAAAATGAGCAAAATTATCTGCCAACAGAACAAGACTATTTCAAGCTTGAAATTAGTCAAAAAAAAGTCTAGAAGTAATAAGTTTTAAAATCTTATATTTGGTTAATTGTAATCTTATAATATGAAATACTATTTCTAAATATTAAATCTGACTATATTCAATAGATTTTCTCTTGCTAAGATATAATTTTTTTTTTGCAGTGTTCTGTCCAATCAGAATCAAGGATCCAACAGCACTGTGGCATATGGCCAAAGCCATATATAGCTGAACATCTGAAAGTCATTGTGTCTCTCAGCTTCTGTCTGTCTCCCTCTGTGTCTGTCATTTGTGCCCTAACCTCTCTGTAAGTCAGTGTGACAGTTGCAGGTCATCTATGTGCGAGTCACAGCAACGAAGTGCTGCAGGTGAAAATGTCAAACCGCTCCTGCCACTTCAAGAAACTTCAAGCTGACCTTGTTTGATCCCTCAAAGCAAAACACCCAAACCCCTGGTTTCCAAGGGAACAATCTAATCCTCACCTCTCCATGAATTTTGGGCTTTAATTAGTGCTAAAGAATTGCGCTTTTTGGATACCATAATAGATTTGTTTCTTTGTCAGTTCGAGAGGAGATATTGGCATTTTCCTTTCAGCTTGTCTTAGCCAGCGCTACATACAGGCCCTATGCAGGAGCACTGCTGCTGTCCAAGTCAAGTCCATAGTTCACTTTCTATTGTTCTTACATTACATTTAATAGGTTGCTCTTGCGGCAGTTGACCTTGTGATCCTTGGGCACAGAAAAGAATGGAACCACGTCACAATGATGTCAACTGTGCAAAGTGTTGGGATACAGAGTATAACAGAAGCTCGTTGCTTGCACAGCTGACGAAGGACTTTTGTGCAAAATGTTCTGTTTCACTGGAAACTTTGTGTACTACACTGAACTTTTACTTCTATATAATTTTATGTATATATACAACACACACACATTTTCATGTGGCAACAATGCAATGCATAAAATTTTGCATTTACAGGGCAAGAGCTTTAGTTAATGTTCAAATAAAACATCAGAATGGAGAAAAAACATGATCTCAGGGACTTTAATTGTGGCATGGTTGTTGTCGCCGTTGCCAGATGAGCTGGTTTGAGTATTTCAGAAACTGCTGATATCCCGGGATTATCAGTATGCACAACAGTCTCTTGAGTTTACACAGAATGGTGTGAAAAACATCCAGTGAGCAGTGCAGGTAAAATGACTTCTTGTTGAGAGAGGCCACTAGAAAATGGACTGGGTTGAATGGAAATTGGATTAGTTTGAGCTGACAGGAAGTCTACAGTAACTCAAATAAGCACTCTATACAACTACGGCAAGTGAATAAGCAACTCAGAATGCATTACATGTCAAACCTTATGGCAGATGAGCTACAACAGCAGAAGACCACATCAGGATCCATTCCTGTCAGCTAAGAACAGGAGTCCTGAGGTTAGATTCTGCTCAGGTTCACCAAAAATATATCCTGGTCTTTTTTCCGTCTTCCCCTGCTCATTTTCAGTGAAACCGTATCCACTGTAGCCTCGATTTCCTGTTCTTGAGACTGTTAATTGTGATTTTGCTTCTCAAATGATTTGGCTTTACTTATATAAAAGTAATAAGGAAAGGCAGTGTTAAAAAACATAAGCATTAGCCAGTATACCTCTGTAAAGAATATTTCACACTACGTCGCTTTAAAGTGGAAGTCTAAAAGATATTATAAAGCTATTTATTATGCAATCAAACATTTTTGGTAAAAAGAACACACTTATGATCACATTGGGAAAAGTTAGGCTTTTAGAAGAAAACGAATGCTGACTTTTTTTATTTATTTAGATTTTTTTTTTTATTTATTTATATCTTATTTATATTTTATTTATCCAAGTCTTTTTTGTGTACAATTTTGAAACTACACATGGACAAAGAGACTGTATGCGTTGTACAAAGCCCAGTGAAGGGACTTGATTTGCAGACTTAATAAGATGTTCATCGTGTTGTCTTGTATTTGACTTTATGGGCTGACTTGCTGGGCTATTTTCGTGTCTTGCAGTGGATGTAACTGACTTGCATGCTGCCAAGCCAAAGAAAGGCTAAAGAGAGATGAGAGGTTCAACTGCATGTTGTAGTAATATGCTGCTGTCGGACTGAAGGGTTAATGGAGGGGCTTGCGTGAATGGACATGGTTCATGTGCGAAATTAAATGTGTGTGGGTGCACGAACAGTTGCGAGTAAATTATAACCTTTGGCTCGGGGCCTGTCAGATACTTCTCCGTGGCAAAGCTTGAAAAAAGTTCAACTTAAAATGGTGACCTCATGTTTAAGTTCTACTTGCTAAGCCACTTCATTAACTAACCACTAACAGCCGTCATGGAATGGTGCCCTTAGTGAGGTAGAAAAATCAGCTATAACGTCAGAGAATGATTGATGCACTTGTTTCTACAAACTTTAACATGACTTCAAAGTTAATGACAGTCTGGCTCCTGGAGATTGGGGTAGAATATATTTATTTATGCTGCTCCAGCCTAATAGAAAGGCGAGGATTGTTTAGTAAAAATAATCACAGAGCGGTGAAAAAAGAGTAAATAGTAACTTCACGGTTTATTAGCATAAAATTTGTTGGCCTTGTGCATATTTAACATGATGAAATCAAATAAAATCTACAGCTTCCATTAGCCAAGCTTTCCTCATCCTTCAGAGCCAGGTAAAGTTTCTTTTTTTCATCACTGCAGAGAAACGAGACCTCTAAACCAAGGGATGTTTTCTTTATACATATGCCATTGCAAATGATTCGTGTGTTAATGTGTGCTGCATACTGATTGTGCGTTTTACCCAACTTGAGTGTTATTAACACGCTTGGGGCACATTCTCATTAATTAATCTCCCCATTTTTCCATTCAAATTAAGAAATTGGCTCATTTTTTGGGTCCATTTCTTATCACTTTTCATTCATTGGTCAAAAACATGGTGGCGCAAAATGCAACCAAAACATTTGCATTAACAGATAATAAGCTTCTATCGTTCTATTGGGTATTTTGTTTGAAAATGAACCGTGGGATATGTTATTTTCCTGTGGTCTTATTTTGCAATGTGTTGGTGTAATATTTGTAATAAAAAAAAAGTAAAGTTCTATCTCTAAACTCACAGATAAACTTGGTTTTATAAGGTTCTATCTGCCAGTGAATCATCATCCAGGATTAATGCAACATAGGTGGCCTTAACCAATCAATATTCACATACTATTTACACTCTGACTGAAAAAAAGCAACAAAAAACAGCCTTGAAATCTAAGCATGGCAAGCCAGAGAACAAAAATAACTTGTATGATATAACTTTGTAGATATAAATATGTAAATTTAAAGTTCCATGAGAGCAATAAAAAGTAAGTGTCCAAAACAAGCATAGTACAGGTTTACTGTACACACTGCTTTTACAATATATAAATGTTCTGGCACTTTAGAAATCCTTCTGCATTAAGCTAATATTGTGGCTAAGATCAGATAATGTTAGCATTAAATATTACTGACTTTATATGTGCATGCAGTGTGCTGAATAAACTGAACTTTCCAGTATAGGCTGGGACTGAAGGTCAACAAGCTTCAAGATGTGTTTGTGTGGGTGGCACAGACACATGTATTGTATTCAAATAAAATAATGAACTTTAGAGCTTATTGAAAAGCTTATATGATCATAATGTTTTATATATTTTTTTCATGTACTAGTTTATTACCATTTATTAGAGACTTAATGAGATGAGGCAATTGCCTAATGAGACAGAACCAATAAAACCAAACAGTATCTGAACTTAAAGAAAGTTCCAACATTCATAAAATTTCTTCTTGTCTAAGAATTTCCATAATGTAAATTTGAAGTGATCTTAATGTGTTGGACTAGTTGAGCTATAAATCTACATTTCAGTATGTCTGAGTTTTGATAATGTTTAAGTCACACTGTTTGTGTCACTTCCTGCACCTGGGTTGAATCAGGGTTGAATCTTGTTCTCCCTGCAATCAAGGAAGTGGTGCGACTGCTGCGTTCGCAAATGCTCAGTGAACGCATGAGTAAATACAGCGTATGTAAAAGTTCCCTTGGACATGATAGTGTTTAAAGCTACGCTGCTACACTGGGAACTTTTTGACTGAAAAAATCATCGTTAAATCTAAGAAAAAACATACATTAGCACATACATTCAAAAAATGGGTCAACCCTCAGGCAACAATATCTCATTTATCTCAAACAAGGTATCTTTCCTGGCAATGGCTGCATTTTGCTATGAAATGAGCAACATGGTTGAAAGTAATAGAGGTTTTAGCATAGAATTAACAAATACACAAAATGTGGTAAATTAGCATCCATGCTAATGGCATGAGAACATTAAAGATTTACTTTTTTCAAAAGAATGAAAGAACCTTATTTTCGTCTTTCCATGACTTTCAAGAAATTCAGATGATGCAGCTTCGTGTTGAACATTGTGACTATCCAGTATATCCAAATATATGTCGAGTGGGACACAACTAACATTTTCATAACCTATAATGGATGACTTATCAAATAGGATGTTTCAGTCATGAGATATTAAATGGATTCATGCAAAAAATAATATTTATGAAGTATTGTAATGATTATATTTGAAGGTAAAGTGGATTGGGGCATATAGTTACAGTGGGTTATAGTGGATTGGGACAGGTACTGTGCTGTAGATAAGTTTTATTAATGTTTTACGTTATTTGACTAATCTTTATTATAGATTTATCACATAAGTTGCTGTGAAGGCCACTTTACCTTATAAAATATAAAATATTTTACTTACATATTTGGAATCGTAATATCATTGGGATACAAATGGCACCCTGACTGTGGAAGCACCTTTGAGCTGCAGGTAAGGCAAATGCAATCGTAACGGATGTCAGATGAACTGGATTATATCAGATGAAATAGAGGGCTGAGTGATATCAGTTTTGTTGAAGTCACTGGGCGTGACTGAAGAAAAACAGCCATGTCAACGGCCATGTCAGTTATGACTTTCTGCGTAACAACAGGTTAAACCAGTCCATCATGACAGACTACAGAGATTAATACATGCTAAGAATATGCGGCTAACCACATATACACCACAGTTCCAGTCCCTGGGCAGGAACGTTAGTGGATGTTAAACTGTCAGAACATGTTCGCATGCCATTGCTTGCTAATGATTAAACATGGTGCTGGCTGGGTTTTTGTGACTTGAGTTTCAATGTATTCTCATTTGTGACATAGTTGCAACACACCTTCACTTCATCACAGTTTAACTCTCTATACGCTGCACTTTGGCCTGTCTAAATAAACAATAGAAATCCTGTACCCAATCCTGGAAACCCACAGGACGGTGTATTGAATATGATAGCTATATCTGCTGCCTGTCTTACAATTCTGCTCAGCTGTAAAAAAGTCCTTCAGGCAATTCATTAGCTGGACTTCCTTAATGATTACACACAGTTGAATGGCTTTTGGGAAATCCTGTCAACTTTTAAGGATATAAAAATGTCTGTGTCTGAGCCGCACCCTGTGAATACTGCAAAAAAAAAAAAACATTACGCGTTTATGCAGTTAAATTATCACATTCAGACTGACTGATTGCATACCAAGACGTCCTAATCATCAAGTTGCTTCAGCTGGCACTAACCACATTATTGAGGAGTTTCTGGTGATAAGTATGCGCTATGTGGGTGAGCGTAATGTCCACTGTATGTGATCTGAGGACAGAATGAAAGGCGCAATCACAGGTAAGGAGCTGAGTATTTCCTGGAGGGTGTGAGCAACTGCCAGCAGGAAGTATTGAGTGTGAAAATGAGAACAAAGGGAAACAGTGGGAACACCAAGGGTCAAACAGAGGTGAGTTGAACAAACCAGGGTTATACAAACACTGACATGTAACTCAAAATGAGATACCTTTCCTACTGGCTAGCCTGTAGAGTATCAGTGGTCAAACATTAGGTCTCATGATTTGAGCAAGATAAATTGGTCGAAAAGATTCACCCAGGTAAAGTTAAAGTAAGCATCAAGATTAGCAGTCACATGTTTTCTTTGTTCACTGAAACCCACCCAGGCGTAAAAACTACAATATACTTGCTATAGGTGCCTATAGGGAGCATGCATGCACCACAAATGTCGCACTTAAAGCATTCACAGAACCAGTTTTAAAATAATGTCTAATGAACTTTCACAACAGCTTTTGCTCAGCAGGGGATTCATCCATCATCTCCTTGCCTCATTGATCAGTGGCTTGTGATCTAATTTATAATTTCTGCCAGCTTGAATGAAGACTGTCACTGTGTTACTACAAACATGCCTCAGTTTGCATCAGCCATGCTGTATAGAGGCCTCAAGTGAGTCACTGTGTGAATTTCCCACATTGTTTTCCTCCTTTGTGAGATTTTAATGGATCCCATCAGCCCACCAGCTTCCTCATGGGACCTTACGATTTTTGGGTTCTCTAGAGGAAATACAAAACGCGCGTGAGAATTTGAGTTGTATCAGTTTAGACATGCACAAGAGTGTGGCCACATATTTCCTGCATCATATATAAGCACTTGCAGTGGTCATTATTCAGCCTGAATAATCACGGGGCTTGCATAGCTCCCTTTACTCATATTAACATTAGATCAAAACATGATGTTACATAGCATGTTATTGAGAATGTGAGAATATTGTTCATTGATTAAAGCTCAGCACTAAAGCTTTAGCTTCATCATTCCCACCAAACTCTTTATTAAGCTTAAAGATCTGGGGTTTAATTTCCCTATGTGCAAATGGACCATGGACTTCCTGACGGGCAGACCCCGAGGGTTGAGAATCGGCAACTCTATTTCCTCCACGTTGACTCTCAAGGGATTTCAAGCCTCACAGAGATGTGTACTCAACCCCCTCTTGTACTCCCTGTTTACACATGAGACACGAGGCCTACAGAGAGGAGATCAGAGCTTTGTCAGAATGGGTCCATGACAATGACTTCTCTTTCCCAACATGAAGCAAAATGAAGAAAATGATAGTGGCCTATAGGAAGTTGCATGGTGGACTACATGCACCCATACACATCAACAGAGCTGTTGTGTTAAGAGCCAGGAGCTTCAAGTTCCTAATCTGGGGACCTCAATTATCAACCGTGCGTACGCATAGTTTTGTGTGTAAACTGTGCATATGCAAGTTTCTATGTAAATGGGATTTATCAAGTTTTGCTTATACGTGAGGAAGTGCCTATATTTCTGTACACTCCTGACCATCCGTATGCAAGAATCCCTAGTAGCAGAAAAGAGTAATAGGTTGTAGGTACACTTACTATGCAGAGCTTCTATATCACATATTGTCTCTCATATCAGCATAATTCACAAGATGCAGACAGATGACACAGAACATTTAAATCGATTGAGATTATGCCTTGTTTGAAGATTTGGCTCATGCGCCTTTGTGGAGGAATGTGTTTTTAGCACTACTGGAAACTCTATGTTGAGAGTGAGGAGTGGATCATCAGTCGATTTTGTTTGCCCAGTGCAGTTTTAGTTGGTCTCTATTCTAGGGCTTTTAGCTAGAGATACATTTCAAACGGAAATTAGAGATGTTATTGGCATTTCCCAACCAACTACGAGTTGAATAATGACACATCATACCTTCATTCATATCGCTCACACTGCAATACATTAAATACATTTCCAAAACCAGCAGCAGAAAAGAGCAAAAATGAGGAAATTTCATGCCATCCCAGAGTTTCTAATTGTAACTGGAGAAACAGAATACACACACATATTCAGGAAATATATATGTAGTTAAATCAAGACAAACTACTCATAATAGTACCAAATAAACCATTTTTGTTTTGCTCTACTTCATGCAACAGTATCTTTACTTCATTGTTGATGAAGTTCATCTTCTTAGACCTTTTCGGGTGAAACAAATATCACCGGGAGCAGGTTACTGTGTTTTTTAAACAGAAGATGCTTACCATATATGGCAATTTGAGGGCGTTTCTTCATGCAAATGAGTGTGGCCATGCACTAACACATCAATTTAGAATATGTGGGATTTAGCAATGGTTGTTGCATACAGCTGTGCATACGCATGTGGGATAAACACCAATATTATTGTGTGTACAGGCGGCTCATACACAAATTTAGTAATTGTATTATGCATGCTTTTCTAAATAAGACCCCCGGTCCCTCCACAGCAAGATTATCATAAAAAGCTGCCTAGAGACTTAATTTCCTGCAGAAGCTGAAGAAGTTCAGACTGAATCCTAACATCCTCACCAACTTCTACTGCTGTACTTCAGAGAGCATCCTGACTAGGAGCATCACTGTTTGGTATGGCAGTTCTTCACCCACAACCTCAAGCCTCTCCAGAGAGTGGTGAGAACTGCAGAATTCATCACAGGCAACAGATTCCCAGCCATACAGAACATCTACCAGACACAGTGCTCACAAAATCACCTCAGACCTCAGTCATCCAAATGCGTTCCAAAGTGCCATCTGGTAAACACCATCGGAGTATCCACTTACAGACAATCTGGCTAAAGAACAATCTACCTGCAGGCCATTAAATCTAAAACAGCCCATAGGCCAGTTCCTTTCTGTCATGTGGCATAAGCAGATGCAGTTGCAAATATGCACTTTTATTAAAACAACAAGCAGGTTGCAAACAATCCAAAAAACTTAGGACAAAAACAGTGGTCAAAAACATGCAAAAGTCAGGCAATCAGCAAACAGAATCTCTAAACCAAAGGACAATAGCAAAGTCTATTACAATAACCAGGATCTCGAACACTGCGAACAGGCTTGACACATCTGGAACAAAGACACCAAACAATACTTCACACAAGGTGAATATTTTTGTGAGTGTATATATAGAGGTGAGTGATGACAGAGTTCAGGTGTGTGTAATCAGTAATCAGGTGACTGTGACCATGACAATGAGTGTGTGTGCTGGGAACTGGAGTTCAAGGCAGCCATGTTTGTAGGCTGTAAGCTGGGTTGGGAACTGGGGTTTGAGGTGGCCATGTTTGTAGTTTAAAGAGAAGCCTGGGAGTTGGAGTTCCTCACAAATTCCTGCATAGACATGACAATTTCCATTACCTGTATTACTAACTCACCTTAAGTACTTTTTCCATGGCACTTGGCCACTTTACACTTTACACATTACCTTAGCACAATACATTTTCAGTATTGTATACTGTACTTTGTTTATTATATTGCTATTATACTTATTTTAATTTTTTTGGATCATTTGTTTAAACTTGTGCTGTGTGTGTGTGTGTGGTTTTATATTCTATTAAATGTTAGCAATTTATACAAAACTATTAAATGTTTGTATGCCCTGTTGGCTCTATACAGCAAGGCGTAATTCCCTTTGTTCAGACAGTTCATTCCATCCCCTTTGCGGTTCCATGGAATGCGCCCTGTATGATTTTTGATTACAGGCAATAAAATGTGAAGAATATGTGGTGTGCATTTTTGTCTGTGTTTTCTGTCAATCACTAAGTTAGCAACATGCTAATCTGAGACAAGAAGAAGAAGAAGAACACAGAAACAAAGAAGTGGTGGCAGGCTGGTGGTTAAGGTTGTTAAGGCTGTGGCATACATCTGCATGTCCGGCATGCATCTGTGGTTAAGGCTGTGGGCTAATGATCTGAAGGTAGAGGGCTCAAATTGCTCAAGCTACCACTTTTGAGCCCTTGAGCAAGGCCTGAACTATTTAGCTCCACTGTAGATCACTTTGTAAAAAAGAAAAATCTGCTGCCAAATGAATAAATGAAAAAGACAAAATGTTCAGGAAGTGCTAGCAGGTGTCTGAGGAAGAGATAGCAAGATGTTAATACTGATTTGAACCAGTAGAGGTATGCAGAGCTGTTTTTTACATCCCACTCCCACCTGCTCCTAAAGAAACCCTGACCAGTCCCACACACTCCCACGGACACTCTTGACCAATCCTACACACTCTCATAGACACTCTTCACTCATCTAGCCCACTTCCTCAGATGTTTCACCAATCCCATAATATATTCTGTTATTCTGTTAAGTTAGTTGGTTCATTTTCCCAAAATATAAATAAATTAGTCATTGATCCTGTGACCCTGACCAGGATAAAACATTTACTGAAGATGAATGAAAAACTTCTTAAGCAATCTGTCCTCCTACCAGATCTTCTACATGGTCAATCACAAGACTCAGCTGTCCATCCTCATGAGCCTTGGAATTAGAGGCACAGCATGGTTTGCTCCTTACCTGGAGGGATGGCTACATCGGGTGACATGGAGGTGATCTACATCTGCTCTATGCACTGTCCTCTTCTATTCTACCTCTATACTTGATTTCACATTGAGATAATATCCTGACATGGGTTTTCCTTCCAAAGCTGGCAGGTATTCCCCTGCATGTCATCACCGGCCCCTGCAACTGATCCAGAATTCAACTTGATGGCTTATTTTCAATCTTCCCATCTTATCCCCTATCACCCCATCGCTCTGTTCCCTCTGCTGGTTACACAGATCAGATTTAATACACTGATACTTGTCAACAAAGCCAAAAACGGACAAGCTGCCTGGCTTGACGTGACTTACCATTACTCAAGAAACAAGGAAGACAAACATTAAGACTCTTTCTGTACTTGTACCCAGGTGGAGGAATGAACTTCCCCTGGCTGTCTGAACAGCTGATTAACCGAATGTGTTTAAACAAAGAATGAAGACTCTTTACTAAGCACTTAAATTAACACTAAATAAAAAAACGTGAACCTGTACTTGAACCATGCCATGTCTAATATGCTCTCATGTTAATCAATGCTGTCTTTCTTTGTCCCTCAATTTCTATATTTGACCTTCAACTCCCACTCATATACTAGTTGCTCCCTCCCATGATGCATGATGCAGTCCTGATGCACACCTCCAGTTTAAAGCCAGGCATTTCAGCTCTTCCAAGATTCAGCCAATTGCTGATTCAGTTCCAATTGCTGGGGCCGACAGAAACTATACATGAAAAATGCCTAGCTTCTATTTCCTTGTTACTACCTGGTGCAAACTCTATCTTTTCTGTCTTTCTTTCTTTCTCTAGGAAATAATGTAGATACACTGAACTGATATAAAGTGGTCAAGCCAGGGGCAGGGTGTCTCCATGGCACTTTATATGATCCACACAGCTCCATTCCTCAATTGAAATGGAGAGAGAGAGCTCTTCCCTGATTTGTCCTCCCTACTTCAAATAATGGCCTAAGAGAACAAGGTAGCAGAAGAAAGCGCATACAAAGAAAAGTAGCAAAAGATGGAGACTGGGCCATTTTCTCTAATGACTTTCAGGGATGTGTGAATTAGGCATGGTGGACATTATGGTCCATTAGGCTGAATGGGTAAGATGATGAAGACAGTGATGATGACTGATGATCACTGACAGGATGGTAAATCGTCCTTTTAGAAAATTAGTTTAGCACAGATCAGAAATATCCGGTAATCATGTTGATTATAGACTTAAAGCTGAGTGTATGAATGTTGAAAGTTTCCTTTTAGGAAGGAAAGGGAGTGAGTGTGATTATGAGTGGATTTGTGTGTGTATTCGTGCTGTTGTGAGGTCAGTGCTCGGTGAAGTCTTAGATGTGTGACTTTGTTCTTTGCTAGCAATGTCTGTTCTTTATGAGTTTGAGTAGAGTTTTAAATGTCACTGCAGCCCTAGTGTCCTAGAAAACATCAGACCACTATTCACCACTCACCCAAATGCCAACACTTCTTCAGCACACACTCAGACATACACATCCAGCAGATGAGAAGGGTCACGAGGGATCGGTTAAGAGGAGTCCAGGGTAAAGCTTTTAGCCGATCTGTGTTCAGCTTCAACTGCACCGAACACAGTTCGTCAAAAATGAACACTTCTGAGCTGAAGTGCACATACTGACATTTGGTGGAAAGGCCTTAATTCAATTTGTAGCACTGAGTGTTTGCTCAAATGGCATGTTGTAGCATTTAGTGCTGTGACCTTGAAGTGATATTTGTTAGAACATGTTTGCTGAAAGCTTAGTGTATGTGTGTGCTTATCTTTGTGAGTCCTTGATGAGTAGTGAGACATCCTGTGTGAGTGGATAGTTATCGCCATGTATGTGTACATTTGTGCACTTTTTTGGATTGAAGTATATTTCCAGTGGTAGCAAACACAATTTGTCAAACTCTTGTTGATAGTAATCAAACATTTTCATGTAGTGATTTTTTATTTATGCTGGTTTTACTATGAAACTTTACAATAAAAGTTACTTAATAGTTTTACTATTGCACTTTATTTTTATTATGGTACTTCAGGGTAAGCAGACTTATCAAATATCCTGCCATGATACTACTATTAATTTACTATGGTATGTTAGGGTAACTATCGTACATTTACTATATATTTAACTGCAATACTGTCACAATTTTATCATGGTATCTTTTAGTATATATGGTTATTACTCTTGACTTTAATACTTTTCAGATGGGATAAGATTACTGGACATACATACGTACATACATACATACGTATGTACATACTTTTTATAAGGCTTGTATGCTTGATTATTAGCAGGGCACATGCCCATAACATCTATGTAGGCCAGACCTGTTGTAGTAGATCAGTAATTTAATGAATACGTCCTTTTAAACGTCATCTATATATTACTGTTATGCTTTTTAAACTGGACCAGTACTTGGTTTCGATCAGTTTTGGTGAGAAACAATAAACATCTGCTCCCTGGAATGTCTCAGGAGTAAATAAATAAGCGCTTACCTGGCTTTCCCATAGGATATTATGGAATCGTTACATAATTCAGATGTCAATGACATAATTATATGTCAATTCAGATTGGATATACAGTATTACCTGGGGTTATTTCTACAGGTTATTTTATATTAGGTAATCGCTGTAATCTTTTTACAGCCGGGAGCACATAATATTTATATATTAAAGACTAAAATATAGCCTGTGATAATTATAAAAATCCACAATCTCATATAAAACTAATCCAGGGTTTAGTGTATGACATTACCATGACTTTAACGGTACTTACGTTAACCTCATTACTTAAGTTAACTGTTATGTTCTTCTTATGGCAATATCAAACATTTCAGTATTTTTGAGAGACACGGTTTGATATTAGACTGTTATTTTATTGTTCCTCCCCCTCCAACTTAACATGATCAACGCAGTAAGCACCTATTCTATCTGAGCTCTATAACTATGCTAATGTCCTTGTTTTTTATTAGGCTATGTTTTGTATGTTTTTAAGAACTATGAATAGAAAATCTCAGTGAGTGTAGAATATGAAAATATTGACACACAGTTTAGTCAGATTCATTTGTGTTTACTAAATGGATATAGTGATGTGGTCACGTTACGACAAGTTCTGCGCTGACGTACAGTACATTTAAACATCATAACAACTACTTTTGTAGCTCAGTGGTTTTTGTGCTGTCATGTTCTAACATAAATCTAAGGAAGTGTCATCATACACACACACACACACACACACACGCCAAAAAATTGCCAATTAAGTCAAGTGTCTATGCCAACTTGACAGCAACTGATGAAAGCTGTTATATCAGTGAAGGAAGGCTTTATGTAGGTGTCATGTATGATTATCCTTAAATAAAATGTTAGCAAAAGGTTTGTACGTGTATGTCTCTCTCTGTGTGTGTGTGTGTGTGTGTGTGTGTGTGTGTGATCCTGTCTATCGTTCTGTTTCCTTACATTGACCTTGGATATACTTTCTGCATGAAAAATCTTTGCTTTTACAAACACACAAATAAACACACAAACACACACACACACACACAAACACACACACACACAAAGTGAGGGAGAGAGAGATACACACTTTCCCTTGATCTGCCCTGCTTACACATCCTGCTTTTCCCCTCTGACATTTTCAGTCAATAATCTGAAAATAACCCTGTGCGGTGAATCTCAAAGAACCACATGCCGCCATTTTGTTTCTCTCTCTACCTCTCTCTCTCTCTTTCTCTCTCTCTCTCGCCATTCAATTCTCGCCATCCTTTCTGTTCTTATGAATATCCTAAGAGAACGGGCTTGTGAAAATTTGAGCAAGACAAAATCGGTGAGACTTCATTGTACTGTATGTATGCTGAAAACTTCTCTTTGTCCACAGAAACTTGTGAAAGTTGTGACTCATCATTACAGCCATCACTATGACACACCAGCAAGGAAAAACAACGCTTTACGGTTTCTCCGCTCAGCTGTAGTCACGCAGATATAACTGCGTAAACAGTCAGCGACCACGCCCACCTGCAAACATTTTTTTTTTTTCCAAAATGATCTTATACTAATAAACTGCTTTTATCACCAACACAGACATAAGATTGTGAGGATGAAGTCATATCTACAATAAATTGCCCTTGTGTGAATGTGTGTCCGTTATGTAGACTTAACGAACTTGAGATGCTGTCACGCTGATCATTAAATGTGTACAGACTATAAACTGGTCTGGGTTTTGCACTCATTCGTGCTGCAATTCACTAGCAAGTTTCCTACGTCTCCAGATGTATATTGTCAATAAGTATCAGGCCCAAGTGAGACTGTAGAGAGTGTAACACAAATGAGAGGTGGTAGTTATTATTACCTGATGTGCAGATAACCTTTTAACCTCTTGCCTTATTATTCATCTTAAATCATGTTATACAGTAACTGCAGTGAAACCAATAAGGTATGTAGGGAGCAGTGTAAGTCAAGATCTGCAGACTGGACTTTAGGGGTTAAATTATTAAAGCTATAAAGAATGCATCAACCTACAGCTGAGGCCAAATGTTTACATATTGTATATCTAGACCAAATGCATTCAAATGCAATTTTTCACAACTCCATACATTTCATGTTACCGTACATTTCCGGTGTGAAGTCAATTAGGGTATCTACTTTGTTTCCATTAAAGGTCATTTCAAAATCAGGGGTGGATTTAATGATTTGGGGGCCCAAGGCAAGCTGTATTCTAAGAGAACATTGTTTAACAATGCAAACACAAGAACAAAATGCAAAGTATAATGCTAGAAGCTGTGCTTTTGTTGTGTTTATTGAAAAATTTTGACAATTTTGAAGAACTTTACTGGGTTAATTTATTTTTATATTTTTAATTGTGCTACATGATTTTAAATGAGTATATTATCTACCTTACGCTGCTCGTCCATCTTGCCATGCAGTATGCTGTTCCCACATTAGTTGATCCTCTCCTCTACCTAATTTCTTTCTCAACTTGAGAATTGGAAATGAAATCAAAAAGGACCTAATGGCTGAACGGTGGTTCCATCAAGTAGATTCTTTGTGGTTATTTGCGGATATTTTTTTCCAGTTATTGTAGTCACCTCCATTTAACAGAGTGATTTTTGTTACTCTTCCCAAATAACCAGCAACAAAAACACATGACACAATCATTTTTCTCACTATATAGTAGCCATGATCTGCTGATCTTCATGATCTTCTACCCATACTTCAATTTAATGAAGTAGTGACTTTTTGAGAACACACAACCCTCATTATTTTTTACAAAAAATTCTGTCCTTGACCTGAACTGGCCTTCTTTGCGCTATTGGCCACCATTAGAGTACCATTGAGGCATTAATAGTCTTTAAAAATCACCTTGTTTGTTACAGAACTGTTTGGTTTTTTGGTAACATCCAGGTAAATCCAGGCAAATATTAGGCATTATTCAGTAAAGGATGCTAACTTTGGAACCATGTGTGACTTTCAACATTATCATGAACACATTTTTACAATAAATAAATAAATAGTAATAATAATTGAGTCGAATTGTTGAGCTGGATGAAGTCAAGTGATGCTGACAATATTTGAAAAATATGGCAAATAGTTGAGGGGACTTACTTTTCTCTTGGTCATGCTGTTAGAAAATGTCTTGATGACAAAACGTCCTGCTTGTCATGTGACTTACTCTTCCTTTAATTTACTACATCAGATTTTCAGTGGGTTAAAGGTTTACAAACACTTTGTTAGTATTTGGTGCCATTGGCTTTTAATTGCTTAACTTAACTTGCACGCTTTTTCAGTTCAGTCCGCAAATTCTCGATGGAAATCAGGTCAGGGCATTGTGATGTCCACTCCAAAACTTTCACTTTGTTGTCTTTAAGCGGTTTTATTAGGTACTTTGTTAACTTTGGAGGTATGCTTAGGATCATTGCCTGCTGATAATCCTCCATCCTAATGATGCCATCTGTTTTCTGAAGTGCACCAGTCCCTTTTCCAGCGAAACACCCCAACAACATGATGCTGCCACCCCCATGCTTCACAGTTGGGATGGAATTCTTCAGATTAATAGGCTCACCCTTGTTCCTCCACACATAGTGTTGATCATTATGGCTATACAGTTCAACTTTTTTTCATCTGACCAGAAAACACTCCTCCAAAAGGCTGGCACGCACCTGCAACCTTCGGTCTTGGAGTGGATGTACATACCTTGATACCTGATGCCTCCAACTCCTTCACCAGCAACTTTGTTGTTGTCTTGAGGTTCAGTTCAATCTTTCAGACCAAAGTTTGTTCATCCCTGGAAGTTCATTTGTGCCACTTTCCTATATGACGCAGTGTCTGTGTGGTTCCAAGATTTTTATAGTTGCACATAATTGTTTGAACAGATGCTCAGTTGTTTCATGGTTGTTTCACTTTTTGGAAATTCTTCCTAAGGAGGAACTTGTGGAGGTTCACAATTTTTTTTCTGTATTTTATTGGCTGAGTTGCTTGGAATTTCCCATGGTATCAAGGGCAAAAAGGCACTGGCTCTAAAGGTAGGTTCTTCTACAGACGCAGGTACACTCACAATTAACTCCTCATTATGACAATCTCCCAATCAAAAGCTTGTAAAAGTCATTGTATTAATTTCTGGAATCTTCCAGACTGTTTAAAGAGAAAAGTCAACTTGGCAACTTTTGACCCACTGGAATTCTGTGAATTTAGTGAATTAAAGCTAAAATAAGTCTGTCTCTAATCAACAATTTTAAAGTTTCCTCTGATGTGAACAAAGTAAATGGTCTAATTAACTTAACTAGCCAAAAGAATTGTATGGTAAGATGAAATGTGTGGGGTTGTGCAAAATTTAGTTTGAGCGTCTTTAGCCTAAGTGTTTGTAAATGTTTGTATAATTCTGTAAAGCCATATAAAAGTTCTTCATACTGCACTATTCAGTTGCTTCTTGAACATTTGTAACATACAGTGTTAGAAAAACGGTTCTTAAGGGTTAGATAAGGGCTCTTCTCTTTTTAAAATGGCCCACTCTGACAGGAAAATCCTCAATTCTAGGGTTCACCTAGAGGGGGAAAAAGTGAACAACCTCTAAAGGTTTTATTGTACTTGAAATTTTTATGACAAATGAAGTGTTATCTTTCACCTCACTGTAAATTTTCACTTAGTCTTTTTCAACCACACAAATTGAAATGTCTGGGATTTTTTTTTTGCCAAAGTTGAAGTATTAAAGAGAAGCAGAAGTCTAGCTGCTGCTCATGGAATCTGGACAGTGCTTCATGCTTTATTTACAGAAGGTACCTGCAATGTACTTCTCAAAGACTCAGAATCCACTCCATACCACTCAAAAATGGAACACCCAAGCTCGATGTAGTTTTTTAACAACCACATATGGTTCTCTTCTCATACTGCTAACCTAATCAGTTAGGTAAGCTTCTCCTTTACAGCATTAGTCTGACCATTTCTCTCCATGTAGGCCACTCTGGTGATTGTTCAGTCCTTTGCCATCGTGAGATTGAACTACAACGACTCACTCCTGGCAGGTTTTCTCTTGCCTGCCATCAGACCTCTGCAAACTGATCCAGAAAGCAGATGCACAGTTTGAAAATTGGAAAATCTTCCTAAGTTCTCCCACAATACATCCTTGCTGTCCGCCCTCCACTGGCTGCCCGCATCAGATTTAAAGCTCGTTTAAAAAAGCCAGAAACAGACCAGCCCCTCACCAACGTGAAAGCTGCTCTGCACCATGTTCCCTTCGAGCTGCTAGCACTGCTTGACAAGAACCACCATCCATCAAGGTATACACATTCGCATCAAGACTCTTGTCTGTACTGGCACCCAGGTGGTGGAATGAACGTCCCCTGGCTGTCAGAACAGCTGAGTCACTGTTTGTCTTCAAATGAAGACTGAAGACCCATCTCTTTTCCAAGCACTAAATCCAGAAAAAAGCTGACATTTATTTTGTTTTTGTTCATGGACTACATAGTTGTACTAACAACTCTCACAGCTTAATGGTATTTTTACATCTTGACCCATTGTGTTAGCATGAGGATATTGTAACGCACTTCTGGATAAGATAAAAGCATCTGCTGTAAATGCTTTTCACATTTCACACACACACAACGTTATTGCTCTGTAACACCCTGTTTTGCACTCAAAGGTTTATTTATTTATCCTATCAAATAATTGCCAGCAAGGTGTTTTGGATTGGAATGCTTGGACAAGGCTGCTCTTCATGTATTTGCTGTTCTGTTGGAAGGGATAATGCGGGGGGATACAATAGACAACCGTTCCATTTCGCAATGTAAGTACCTTTGATATTTACATTGGGGGAGTGAGGAATTATCAAAGGCCTTAAGCATTCCTCCTCCTTCTCATGCCTCTCTTGTTGAGTAAGCTGAAGCGAGGACTGCTGGAGCCAAAAGGGAGGATTAGCGAGTTTTCTAGTAATCCCTTTTCCCTTCCGTGTTCTGTGGCAGGGCAGAATTTGTCATGTTGGTTTTTAGAGCACTACCAAATAACCATCCCCTCTGCTAAAAAAAATATTCCAATTGGATTGAAATGCCTCTTAAAAGCCAGGAATAATTTCTCTGAAAGGCTTTGAGCTGAACTAAAAATATAAACTAAAACTAAAATATAAAGCTGAAATATATAGTAATTTGCTTATGGGAAGTTGTGGCCCTAATCACCTTGTCACTTTTTCTTTTAGTACTACATGTAGTCCTTTAAAACATTACTTAGTTTTCAGTTTTTTTCCCCGATCAGGTATATATGATTCCTTGTTTTGTATTATTTTTGTATTTTTTTCTGCTTCTAAGAGTGGCTACATTTACACGGCATTCATACCAGGCATGAATCTCTTTTGTTACACACATAGTCCCATGGTGTGCAAAGATGAAACATGATCTAAGGATTGATATATTCGCTTGCTGATTGAACTGCGACGTGCCATTTATCTTCGGAGATGTCAGAAATGTTGTGGATCTGGAAGTGAGAATAATGCTGTAGGAAATAACTCTTAAAAGTGAAGATAGAAAGCATGACACAGTAAGGCCATGATAAAAAGGCACTAAAGGTTACGTACCAACTCTAACATTCAAGCTTTGTAGTATAATCTTGGAGGAGTACTTTAGTAACCTGGCGTCCATTTTAAAGAATCATTTGGCCAACCTTATTTCTCTAAAAGCAGTTTCTCTATTTTCTTTTTCCAGATGGACAACTATAATAAAAAGGACAATAGAAAATGGATTAATTGTAATTATTCTATGAATTGCAAATGATTAAACTATAAGTCCCTTCAATTTTAAGGCCAGGTCACATGTCTACATAAGAAGCTCACACTCAACCCTGCAAATTTTCATAACTACAGACCTGCTTCCCTCTATTCCTCTATACCCAGTGCTATAAATGTGCTGTGTGAGTATATGGATGCCAACAGTCTGGATACAAGGCCAGGGGTTCTACACTGAAACTCAACTCTAAGCCAGAAAAAACTCAATATCCTCAGTTATCATTCTTATCAACCTGTCAGCTGCCTGACACAGAATCACACGATGCTTATCTTCACTCAAGCTGACTTGGGCATTAGGAGCTATGCTCTCACTTGGTTTTCATTATATTTACAGGATCAATCTTCCATGTAGCCTGGAGAGATTTAGTTTCATCACCTCATAACTTCCCTACTGGAGTTCCTCATGGGTCAGACTTTGGTCCTGTCTTGTTTATATACATTCACTAAATCACGGGGCTCAATGATCAGCTTATATGGCTTCTCATACCACTATTCTGATGACGCACAACTCCCAAGACTCCCAGAAGACTGTTGTTCTTTCGTTTACTTCTGGTTGGAAACCCACCATCTGAAACTTGGTTTTGTTTTGACAAAAAAGACCTCATCCATCCATCAGCTAAGAACTTGCTGATTCTGGATCCCTCAATCACCATCAATACACCATCTGGCAAATACAGCTAAGATTCCAAGATTACTAATAGTAAGCTTGATGTTTTTTCCCTTTTCATAAGAGAGTTTTTCATCAAATCTGCTGAAGAATATGGGTGTTCCTGCCTACAAAAAACACTCAAATCTTGATGCGAGGTCTGGCGATTCCAGATGTGTTTACTTGCCGGTCTCATTTTATATGCCATATCTCCTTACAAAGCATTCAGAATGCAGCTGCTTGCAAGGTTTATTAGCTTCCAAAGCTCTCTCATGTGACTCCCTTAATGAGGACACACCATCAGCTCCCTGTTGCAGCAAAAATCTAATTCAAATCCCTTGTCCTTGCATTACAGGACTTAACTAGCTGTGCACCACAATATCTACCTACCCTAATATCTATCCCGGCGTCTCCCTGTTTTTCTCTACACCAACATTTGTCGTTTATGCCCTTACAGGGTTTTGTCAGACCTGTTAGTCCATTTGCAGAGTCTGAACCATAGTGAAATTAATACTTAAGGTTGGTTCATTTGTTCAAGATTGGATTCACATTGCACATAATTAAACAAACCAAACAAAACCAAAGCAAACCAAACAATAGCATGTAGGGGCAGCGGTGCTGAAAACATACTTCACTCTTTTATGCATCGGTCAGAAATGCAGTGACAGAAAATGGTGAACAAACTTTGGCAGGTGTATGTAGAAATCACAGATATCAACTGGGAAGACGGAGCTGCTGCTAAATAAATGTTTAACTTGAAAGACCAGATATGATCGCTGATCAGTTCTAGAGTAGTCTAGTCATAAATATAACAAATGAAGGGTTCTTGAACATATGCAGGATTTAGTCCATTTGAATTGAATCCTGGTGCGTTAGTGGGCAGATGAGAACATAGCAACAGTCCAGGACTAAGTGAGCTGTAGCTGGATTCGATTGAGAAAGCAGTTCAACCCTAAAGCAAGCCAACTGCAGGGAGTGAAGTATTATGTATTTTAGGTTGTAAGCCTATTTATTTATTTATTTGATGTGTGCTACAAAACTCATCCATGAAGCACAAATTAAGCCAAAGGACAGAGCTGATGCAGAAATACAAACTGAACCCAAGAACAATCTAACTTACACTCTAACAATCTATCTAATTGACTAAATAAATAAATAAAGACACAAAATATTTTAAAGTAATTATATAACCACTTCTGCCAGACACACTTTGTGCAGAAATACTAATTATAGAAAAATAATCAATAAGCAAAACTGATTATTTTTATATAACAACACTTGTTTTATTCTTCTAACTCCACGGTTAGTTTCCTTACCAGCCATTATGTCTTTATGGAAGTCAATAAGACAAAAAGTGATGCATATTGCCAAGAAATAAAAAAAAAAGCCCTCTGTGTAACAGCTTGACCTCTAGCACTGACACTGGAGACTCCTTCCAAAACGCCAAATGAACATCTCCTCACAGAAAACCAACATATCAACAAATCAAATCTGTTTAATGTAGAGGATCTGTCCACATTCCTGTGAATTAGCTCTTAATATAGAAATGATAACGTATTAGAACTAGTCTGTTAATATAAATATATAAACCTGTGATTTCCCTTGCAGCCAGAATTACCATCCGAGTCATGTAATTAACCTTCTGACTAATCAGATTTGGGAATTCAACAGCGGTGTGATATAAATAAAAATACATATGTAACGTAGAATTTCTTCAGGTTGAAGATACCAATACAACCAAAGACAGGGCTAGACTATTCAATTTTTACATTCTAGCATGATATAATGACCATCACTGGTTCTTTTATACACCTAAATCCCACTGACTGTGTCCTTTTCATTCCTATACCCTCTACACCCTACAATTTCCTCCTCCTCTTCTACCCCAGGTTCTTCTTCACTCATTCTCCATCCTTTATTCTCTCTCAATCAGAGAAAGAGTGCTATTCATTTGGCCTAAGAAGGCCCTATTAGCACTAATTGAGAGTGTGGTACAGCATGAAAGAGGGACCACTTGTTACTCACAGATGAAGAGGCAGAAACAGTATCATATACGGACTGAAACAGGGGAAAAAGAACAAGCTTGGAGAGTGTCAGAGAAAGAAAGAGCAGGATTTATGTGGAGAATACCTACCTGTGCAGCATTGTATTCAAGAGGGGCTTCAGTTAATCCTTCCCCTTTTTCAGTCTTTCTCTGTGCAAACGCACAAGGTCGTGGCTTGGTGGTTTATGGACTATTACAGACCGTTTGTTTTAGCTTTGACCATCCTACTCCCTATAAAAAGTTAATAAGCTTTTTAAGAATAAAACATTCACACTGAGCCTCTAAAATAAAGACAAATAGAATTCTCACCATATGAGCAAGCAAGTGCAAAGCATGTTGTTTTAGCTCATATAAATCAAGCTTTGGGATATATTTATTATTATTTTAAAATGGACATGAATGTATAATGATGTCCTGTTCTTTCTCCCACTCGGCTTGTCACTTTTGGCTAAAAGGCTAAAACAGATATTAAAAAAAAGAGAGATCCTTATTATAATCATTGCCTAACAGAGTTATTTTCTCTTATGAAAACTACCTTCGTGAAAATAGTTTTTGGTGTTTTTCCAAATGATAGATCTCTCTCTCTCTCTCTCTCTCTCTCTCTCTGTCTCTCTCACATATGTGCACATACACACGGAATCCATTTGTATTTATTGTTGCTGCTCTTTGTATGAAATCATATTATATTATGGTATTTTCATTATTTCGCTTCTTCCAGGGCACCAGAGCGAAACCTAATCAGAAATCTTTGTTCACCCATGTTAGTGCTTTCAGCCCCAGGCTAGAGGGATGGAATAAGAAAGGGGTGTTTTTAGGGGAGGAGGAGGAGGAGAAGGAAATGGGGGGCAGCACAAGGAAAATGAAGCACAGAGAAGGGAATGAGACGAAGTCACTGAGCAAAGGGCACATAAAGAATGACATGGGGGATGAAATTGTAAAAAGAGAAGAACGCAACCTTGTCCTTACAACCCAGCTGTGATTACTGAAATTATAGAGCTGTGTACGCAAGAGAAGGAAAGGTTAAATATGAAGAAATGACTCCTGTGTCTCTAAGAGCCACTTCTTTGGCCTGCCAATTTGCAGAAAGATTAAAAACTGAAATGCATACTGTACACATTCACACTCAGGTTCATCCTTGTCTGGTATCATATTAACCTCTGTGACCAAGCTAAGAAGTCCAACTTTCCAATGCAGCAAGAAAAAAAAGCAATTATATATATAAATAATTATATAATTCATAGAAATTCATATTATTGAGTGCTAATCCTGGCCGTCGCTCTATTCTTAACCATGAGTGAGTCAATGTCAACATCTATCATTGCATACATCATTAAATCAAGCAAAATATCCTTTAATAAATACATCTATCCAGAAATCAATGAATAAAATACATTTATGTTTTGTTTAATGATTTATTGATGCATTTTATATTTCTTGATATATTTGTAAATTTATTGATGGGCATTTTTTATAGATTTATTTAAACATTTCTTAAAGAGTTCATGCTTCACAATGCAAATGAGAGTGGGATGAGTGTTTCTGATTGGACAACAGGAGTGCATGCTGGGAGCATTGTGACTGGACAGTACAACACACAGAAGAGCTTTTCAAATTCATCGAGGGAAGCGTGAATGAGGAAGACAAGGTCAGCCCTTAGTCCTAAGCAACGATCTGCTTCAATGATGCTATGTTGCAAGACAGCAAAACCAGATATGCTAACGTTTGCAAACTCAACTTTCAGCTGAAGGTGGTGTAAGGGCATAAATGCCTTAATGCTAATAGTTTTCCATAATTCCTAATTGGAAAAATGTCTTGGTGAGTTATTTTCTGTGTTCGTTTCTGATTAAATAAAGTCTCAGCCTTAATCCTGAAAACACAGGAATCACACTGGACAAGACCTAGTACAATAAGGTAGGTTTACATGTATGTGATGCATCCACCTGTCCTAACTACAGCCTAATATACAGGCTTCATCCTGGTAAATTGTTGTATCCATCTTTCCAAGGGATTTTAACCTTGACTTTCCTTTACATACTGTTTAATGACCACATAAATGTGCATGTGTGAAAGGAGTTCTTCTGAATAACCAGCTTCCAAGGAGAAATATGTGTTACAAAGCAGTAGCATCATCAATATGAAAACTGGGACTTTATTTGATAAGTATAATAAATAACAAGAAAAATAGTCACTTACCAAGACATCTCGGCAATGCCAGTTATAAATGGGCTAATGCTGCTTTTCGAAACTCCAAATCAATTTTCCTGATTTCTTTGGAAGACTTGGATGCCCAGAGCAAGGTCATATTTGTATGCCTTGTCTCCGAATTTGATAAACATATTAATAACATCATGTGATTATCAAAAAGACATGATGTATAATGTAGGTCAACTGACCTGTTCAGCTTTGCTGGGCTTAAATTTGGGCTGAAATCAGTGCAACTGTGTTACAAATCCAAACTTTCTAAGCTGTTAAAACACCTTTTCACAACACAAAAGCTACATCTCAAGTAAAATCAATTAGAAAATAATGCAAAGGGAATTCTGTTTGCCATTGACTGTGAGCTGCCATAATGTTGTGACCTCAGGTTTGTTTTTATCAGAGAACTTCGGCAAGATAGATGTTCCCAACTCGGAATTCTGAGTAGAATGACTTTTCCATGTTTGACATCCGTTTTTTCCGAGTTCTGAGTACAATGGATTGCAGTATAAGGCAAGGGCTGATTTCTTTCTAGCTCACACTGTAGGTTCATGCAGCCTAATGTTGATGGTCATGTGGTGACACATGGTGACCATCCTCTAGAGTTGGTGTCCAGTATGGCTAATTTAGTATACATAATGAAGTATATGTTGATGAATTTAATGATACATATACAGTGTTTTTTAATTTGGCACACTCTGTTCTCTATATTCCATACTGCTTTTGTTTTCGAGAGTCGAGAGTAATTTCATAGTGTGGTGATGTTTTTTTTTTTTTTTTCACATTTCTAGCAACACGACACTCATGGAAAGCGATAAAATATGTTAAGCTTGTTGTTCGTGTCCACTTACTGACTGCTATTTCCCCCCTTTCAGCTATTTTAAAAAGCAGAGCAGGACATTGCAATGTAAACAGCATGAATATCACGTCTGGTTTAAAATTCGCTTTACTGTCTTTTACTCTTATTTATCTGCCTATGGTCATGTGATAACTTTGTACCTGGCTTATTAACGCTGAGAGTTTTGGCAGTGAGTCTTGGCAAGATCAGATTTCATATTTTTTCATATGTATTCTAGGCTTTTCAATGTGTCCAAAGGTGAATGTTGAGTATTAATTAAAAAAAAAAAAAATCAGTTTACCTGGCATTTTACAGTATAGATCACAATTATCTCAATTATAGTGCAGCCACTGTTAATTCTCCTTTATTTCCTAATTTCTTTCATAGTGTTGAAATAATAACATGATGTATAGATACTCACTATTACCACAAATTAACTACTACACTACACTTCTGCATATAAAACACAACGAGATTTCTAAACATTGTGCTCACACTCAGGCACAAGAAGGCTGAGCGAGCAGGAAAGAAGTCACTTTAGTTTTTGTGGTTGACGAAAGCAGATGGTTAATTCTGCTTTACATTGATTTTGTCAGACTTGACATCACCTTAACAAAATTATAGTCCCAGTCAACACAAATCAGCCAGAAAAAAAAAAAATGTGGTAAAAATTTCTTAACAGAAAAAAAAAACATTGTTTTGTTTCTTTTGCAGTCAGTGTAAATTCCCCACAGAAGCTATTAGCGAACAGTAAGAAGCTAATTAAGAAAATAAGTTGACATGGGCTTTAATGGACACCTACAGTTCTTCTTTCTGTCTCCAAAGGGATCTTTCTTTTCTATAAGGAGTAACATCATGGGAGTAAATCATTCACTTTCTGCTCTTTTCCCTTTGTATTCTTTAAGGATCCCTAACCACCTGAATCTGCTTCATCTGAAGGATGATTTCATTCTTCTTCCTTCTTTCATCATCCTTTTAAGGATTTCCTAAAAAATAAGTGCCTTTACTTTGGTTGATTTGGAAAAGGAAATAATAGTCTGTTACTATCTCTTAGTGTCATGAGTGACTTACCATTTGAAACTCATCAGTGATTTTAATATAAAATGCAGTTTCGAAACATGACACATGCAGAGAAGTTAGTTCATGCTTTTAACATTAGATTAGATTATTATAATATACTCTGAGCTGGATGTTCAGCAATATCCAAAACAGCCAGAATATTTTGATCATATAAGTCCAATCTAAATTCTGTCTTCTAATATATAAAGTTCTAATCAGTAAGGAACAAAACACTAGGGTTGGATCCAAGACCACCTTAAGACAGAGTCAAGATCAAGACCATAGTCAACGGAGTCCGAGTCAAGACCGAGTATGCCAGGGGGTGAGACCAAGACGAGACTAACACCACACATGGTCGAGTCCATGTTAAGTCCAAGACCAGAAGCTCAGACGTGTTCATTTGCTGGTTGTATTATCTTCCTAACCTGACATGAAATTTCTCTTTATTATTAACTAAGATTAACCAAAATAACCCATCTACTTTAGTATTATCATTTTGTACTAATAAGTACACAGGACATACATAGAACATGTTAAACATAGCCCATTTTTCTAGCTAGTGCTGCAGTATAATTCTATTTTGGCTCACACAATTTTCTGAGACCAAATACAGCTGTGCAGTACACGTACTTGTGCTATATTATTTTGAACGTAAGAAGATGAAATATTTTGAAACAAAAGCATTTGAAATTTATAGGCACTATCACGCAGAGATAGACATTTCCATTTTATACTGTAATGACAACATTACAAAGTATTTCTTCATGAAAATGATATTGTGGTCTTGGGTGGTGTCGGATATTTCGAGTCTTCATAGGCCGAGACAAGACAAGAACAAGTAAAATTTCACATGAGTTTATGACAAGACCATGACTAGTCTCGAGTACCACAAAACTACAAAACACAACAGAACTTGCTGTTAAAGGACCATAATCACGACATGGTATAATACAGCCTGAGTTACTGTTACCGCACCAAAGCTGATTATTTTCTAATAACAGCATGCTGTGAAGTGTTTTATTCCTCTTATACCACAATAATTTGCCAACAGTTACAGTTTTTATTGATTAAAGAACAACACGTCATACACTTTTTCAGTTTTTAGTTATTTTTAATGCTGTAGAAGGTGTACAAACAAGTTATGTAATGGTATCACTTATCTTACAGCAGCAATGATCAGTGATTCCTCACCAGCATCTGTTTTTTTGTCTCAAAAAATGAGATAGAATGTTACCCAGAAACCACAACATGCAAAGTCATCTGTCCTGAAGACTCTCCCGTGTTGGAAAACTTACAAGAAAAGCATTGACACTGGAGACTCCTTCTAAAAACACTGCTCTAAAAAACATCTCTCCACAGAAAGCATCACGATATCAACAAGTACGCACATTTTTTCCAATCTGTTTATGTCAAGCATCTGCAATACAAGTTAATGTATTAGAAAGAGTGCATTAATATAGACCTGTGATTTGCCTTGCAGAATGAGCTACTGTCCAGGGAAATGTATTAATCAGATTCAAGAATCCAACAGTGTTATGGTATAATATCTCAGGATTCATCTTGCCCTCGATGGTCTCTAAATGCATTATTCTTGGCATCAGCACTAAGTAAATTGAAAATGGTGGTAGACACTTTTCCAATGTGGCTCCTCCTACCAATGTTTGGGGTTAGGAAACACTCGTTCACTTTAAGTCAAACGTGCAGGTGGACGATAGACATAGAGAGTTGTGGTTGAACTGACATGTCTTTGCTTTTTCCACTGTTTATATGTATTCACTTGAATTTGTTGACAATGTAATACTACTGTATTATAGACTTGCTGGTGTGCCTTCTAGCCCAGTTGCTCTCCTTTTTCAATCACTGTCTTGTGATCTTGAGGTTCACAAGCATCTGCTCCTACCATCCTGAGGCCAACCGGCTCCACCTCCTAATTAGATCGGACTCCAGGTCTCTGGATGCTTACGAGGCTTTAATCTGGGTTCTTCTCCTACTACAAGCTTGCCTGATAAATTCGAATTCCTAGACTATCTGACATTCCCAGTGCTGAACACAGAAGGACGGGCTCCTCTTGCTAAGTCTTGATTTCTCTCAAGGTTTCTTCTTTATTTTTTGTCGCTGTCCTCCTCGGCTTGCCCTCTGAGGGTTAACGCAGTACTGTCTGTAAATCTTAAAGATCTTCAGTGAAAAAAAAAAAATGCTTCGAAAATAGCGTTCTATTGTTTGGAGTTCTCCTTGGTTACAGATGCGCCACTTAGCAATGCAACCTTCATGCTAGGTGCTTTAGATGACACAGCATGCCGCAAAGTAACACAAAATATACCCTTCTCCTCTCCCTCTCCGACTTTCTCCCTCTCACAAGTCATCCCTTTATGACCGTCATTCATTCAAGGCCCCTGCCCTCTGCAAAGCTATTCGGGGAACGGAAGGAATGAAGAATTTATGAGATACTAAGGAAAGCATGAGGGAAGACAGGCAGAGAGAGAGAGAAACAGCATGGACACGAGCAGAGATAATGGACAAGAGGGAGAGCAGACGCTGGCGCTAACAGCTGACCTTTCGCCACAAAGCCACGCGGCATGAATTCTTCATTAGCGTGCTGCGGCTGCAAGCTCATCCCCTTCCCACTGTTATGCCTTCCAAAGAGACCAATTAGTATTGATCATCTCCTTGAATTAGTGTAGTTATGGCCAAGTGCAGGGAATGCATAATGACACCAGCCTAGGCAGCTCCTCAAGCTGTGCAGAGAGTCTTTGAATGGTGGTCGGGGGGTGGGGGGATTCAAAAATTAGGTTCTCCTAAGCTGAACATTGGCTTTTAGTGACACAGATTTACATAATAGGAGACGGAAATATGTGTTCATCAGATGAATCTGTGGTATATTACTAATGGTTAGATAGAAAGCCAATTTTCGAAGGATAGAATTACAGAATAAGTGCTATTATTAAAAGAATTGGCTATAAAAAATACAGTTTATTTGTAAGACTTTGTGTGATGTGTTTTTTTCCCAGAATTAAGTACGTTGGATAATCAAATAAAATCAAAGTAGGCTTTTAACCAGTCTGGAGTTTGATATATTGTTGCTTTAGAAAAGGTCTTGGACTTTCATACACACACACACACACACACACACAGTAGAAGAGACTTTAGGTTAACGAGCCATCACAGTGCAAATGATGGTAGTGTGGGTGTTTCATTATGACTCCATTTACGATTAATATGTGTCAACACAAATAGTGATAACGAGCCCATAATGGTTATAAATACTGTCAGACCATGTGAGGGGTCATGCAGGAGTCCATTATCTGTTTTTCATAAGATTCTTATGGAGAGCATGGCATGTGGGATCATGGACATGGTGAAGACCTGTAGGATAACACATTATCTCTGGACTGTTTTCAGCCATATGGACAATTGAACAAATGTGGAGTTCAGTCATTAGAAATGTGAGAGAAAATGGCTGCTTTTCTGGACACGAGTCTAGTACAAATGTATTGTATTTTCAATTAAGCATTCCCACTCAGGCAGCAAAATAATAAATCCCTGAAATGACTTCCGATGCAATGCCAGCCTTCAGTGTACTAAAACAAAATGCCACAACTAGCCTTTAGCATTTTACCTAGTGAGCTATGGATAATGCAGTAATGTGTTCATCTTTATCTTTATCTTAATTTCACATATCAATGGCTAGTCACATGATTGGACACATCGCCTATAAGGACTTCTGAATTGTAAATAGTGTCCACCCTAATCCACTGTAATAAAGGTCCTTTTTTCTAGTCTGGAGGCTGCTATGAGTCATTACTTCTCATTGCAACAGTTTTACACCATATCTACCACTTAATGGTATTCATATCAAGTCGAATCGCATTTTTGGAGGACTGATATGAGTAGATATAGTAAGCTTGGGTAACATTTTGAAACAGATGAGTTTTGAGACAGGTTATTTAAAGTCAGGGTATGTCTAACAGTTACCAGAGGTCATGCAAGTCAGACCTCTAGCTCTGTTATAATCTGGTATCTTTCACAAATAGAGGCTATTTGACTCACACACCTAATGACCAACCACAGACCTTTTTTGACAGCCCATTGGCAAACATGCAAGTTTTTGACTCATCTTAACATATCAATCCCGTCCTTGAGATTGGACTTGTAATTCTCGGCTAGGAAAAACAAATGAAAATGCTCCCTCAACTCGGAATTCCCACTCAGGAACTCGGGGTGGTCTTCTCAACTCCGAGTTCCTCTGAGTTCAACAAGTGACGTCAAGTCAACATGGTTGCTCACAGTGAAAGCAGTACGCAAAGTAGCCCTTCTTACCTTTAAATGAGTTATACTGTATACACAATTTTTAAGGCAATCAACATATAGATATATACACTTGTTAAATCTATAACTTTGACTATACAGATCACTGATTAGAGGAGAAAAATCACAGTTAGCTAGCTAGCTTGTTGCTAACAAAAGATGAACATGAATGCGTCCATGTTTTTCCCCGCACTTTGTACCTTGAACGCGCAGAGGTCAAAAACGACATCTTTCTGAGCCCTGACTTCCCACTTACGAGATGAGTTGAATGCAACATTAGTATGGCCACGCATACATTAAGCCTGACAGGAATCCATAATCACATATACCAAGCTTTCCTTCTTTAACAAAACATTGTGTGTCAATAAAAGTAGGGTGGAATATGTCCAGGGCACTATGTAAGAGCAGAAAAATGTGCTTTTGACTCACCAAGCTCATCCTTAAGTACCACAGAAGTGCGTATATATGGAAGAGCCAGTCAGATTGCAACCTTCAACATTCTGAAGCTTGAGGCCAGAAAAGTGTACAAAAGATACCAGGTGCTGTGTATCCCATGGGCCAAGCGTATGAGGCTGAGACTATGGGCAGACAGTTCCAGAAACAAAGTGCTAGACTGGAGAAAGCACAGTAATCAAAGCTGTATGAAAGCTTGATGAAAAGTTATTCGGCAGGTCCAAAAGAGAGGATCTGAGTGTAGGTGAGTGGGTATGAGAGGAGACAATAGGACAAAATGGAAAGAGGAAGATTGTTGAGGGCATTGTGGGCAAGGAGGGAAATTTTCTTGCTAAGAGTGTTGTTTTATGGGGAGCCTGTGACCAGTGTGAAGTAGAGGTGTAATAGTGTGACAGGAACAATTGTTAGCTAGAAGACAGACAGCTAAGTTCTTAAGGGTTTCTGAAAGCTTTGGATGGTGTAAGAGCTAGTGTCAGAGAGGAGAGGGTATCGACAGTCAAGAAGGTTGGAGATAAAAGCATAGACAAAGGGAGGTGAGATTGGCAGGGTCTAGAGGTTTTTGCAGATGTCTTTTGTGGATGACATTTTTACTAAAAAGCTGACATGGCCAATTGGGTCAAAATCTAACGTATTAGACCTAGAGGTAGCAAAAAAGGATAGAAAGCATTTGAGAGGGGTGGTATAGGCACTCAGCAACTAATTAACTAAGACAGAATAGTTTTTTTCTCTCAGACTGTAGCAGGAATATAAGATTTTATCTCCATGAGGACCATCAGAGTAACATGAGGTAAATGGATGAAGCAGGATGCAAGTGTAATGTGTAAAGTTGCCAATGGTGTTTATTATGAGTAATCCAGTAATCACTGTCAATATTTTAAGCCTGGGTCAAATCACAGGTAGACAACCTTAAACTGGAATAATCCATAATCAACACTGTAAACTTTAGCAAGGATAAGAATCAGGAACCACACGAAACTGGAAACACTGCTCAGAAACAGGCAAAACAATCGACATGACTACATAATGAGACTAGAACACAACAGGGTATATACTGTATATAGACAAACTACTCAAGGTCTAAACAGGAAATACATCAAATTATTCAAAGTAAAACACATACCAGGTGACTACAATCAGAAATAGACCAATGACAGAACAGGGGCAGAGGCAGGACCAAGACATAGCCACATGTAGCAAACTCAAAACAAAAATATGAAAATAGAGCTTGCGGCATTGCAAAGTGTATCACATGCTGACAGCAGGAATTCATGACAATCAGATATCACAAAGTAAAGTATTTTAAAATAGGACTTTCTTTTCATACAGCAAGTTCTTAAACCTAAGCAGAAACCTGCCTTATCCTAAATGACAGTAATTTGTGGCAGGAAAATTGACAGGATAATAGATTCACAGTGTGATATTATCACAGTTGTGTTTGCTGAATCTTATTATTTTTCCAAAGCCAAATTCAAACAAGCAATCAAAACCAGCTGGGTTCTATAAAAACAAAGAAACGAGGCAAAATATAATTTATATAGTCAAACAATATCTTGTATCTGGTGTAGCAAAACAAAAACACTATTTCCGCTGTTAATTTTTCCCCTCAGTTTTCAACCTAATTTAGTCACGGCTAGTTCCCACTCATAAGCCAGCTATCTCCAATGAACCAGAGAAGGTGAAGGGTATCACATGTTTCCTCTGAGCCAACCACACCTTTTCAAACTGCTGCTCATAGGGCTGTGTAACACACTCAGAGAAAAGTGCTATCCACCCTCTTCCGCATACATGACCGCATAGAGTTTGACAAAGAAGAGAGAGAGAGTATGCCATCCTTCCCGCCCAGTTTTACTCTCTTGGACTCCCGGCCACGGATGGCATGCATTGCTGTGGCATAGTCAGGATTCGATCTCACAATCTCCGGATTAGAGGGGGAATGCGTTATTTCTTGTGCCACTTTTAAAGAACAAACATCATAAGTGTATTTCTGCATTGATTTAATCAACTAAATAAAAATGATCCCTAATATTTAATGTCAGTTCTTTTTGAAAATGTGATGATAACCAGAAATACAACAAACAATGATATATGTTTTTGATATATGATATTTGTGTCATCTCAAATGGTTTCCATGAATATGACCAGTGTACTTCAATGACTTCCACAGTCACCAGATCTGAATCCATTAGTGCATCTTTTGGGGTGTGGTAGAGCGGGAGATTCACAGCATGAACGCATAGCTGATAAATCTACAGAAATCCACAACATGGACTAGAATCTCAAAGGAATGTTGTGCAGTCAATGCCACAAAGAAATGAGACTGCTCTAAGCCCTACCCAGTATTAATGTGGTGTTCCTAATAAAGTGGCCAATATATAGAGTCAAATTTACATTGAAAACCGCGATTATGATCTCAGTGAAAAATAGGATCAGCGGCATCAACCTATGCTAAAATATGTGACTAATTATTACACAATAAGGATGTGGTAGCAGAAACCTTTTGCTACAAAACCTATTTTCAAAGCTAGCTAGCTAAATAAGCTAAATATAGTGAACAAGAGAAAAGTGTTGTTTTTTTTTTTCAAAAAACATGAGAATTCACATTTAAACTTAAAAACTGAAATGAAATTTGTTTCTGTTTGTGATAAATATCAGCTAATTTATTAGCAGTTAACCAGCTGGCCAGCTATCAATATGCTAACATTAGTCCACCTATAGTAAAATGCAGTAATACTGTACATTTGCAGCTGCCAGAATTTCACGTTAACCATTTACTTTATGCTGTATGAAGTTCTTAACATTTAGTTAGACACATTTACTTTATATCTCTTTATCCTGAGGGCTGAATTGAACTACAACTAGGTTGGGGCAGAGTTTATGTTTTCAGTTCATCTTTCTTGTCAGTTTGTTCATCAAAAAGATATCAAAGAACAGCCTTTAAATTAGTGAGATAAACACAAACATAAGGAGGTCAATACATTCTTGTTTGAATTATGAAATGAAAGTGGTTCTCTATAAGGAAACGTAATGCTATGATTTACATTTCCATTATATTATATTACAAGCTTCACAGGGTAATCACTGTGCAGGACACTCGAGTTCCTCCACTCCAACCTTAATACACCATGTCTTCGTAGAGCTCGCTTTGTGCACAGGGGCTTTGTCATGCTGGAACAGGTTTCCAGTGAAGGGAAATTCTTAATCCTACAACCTGCAAAGACATTCAGACATTCTAGACAGTTGTGTGCTTCAAACTTGGTGGCAACAGTTTGGAGAAGAAGCACGTATGGGTGTGATTTGGCCATATAGTGTCTATCAACCTCAATTTTGGCATTTTCAAGTTTGTAAAATTGTGCCCATTTGTTGTCTAATGCATGCTCACATCTAAAAATAAACTCTGTTTGATCTGTAAAGCACTTTTTAACAATAGTTGTCACAAAGCAGCTCCAGATCCAGATCCCTAATGAGCAAGCCACAGGTGACAGTAGTGAAGAAAATCTCCCTGAGATTTGAACATGAGGAAGAAAACTTGAGAGGAGCCAGACTTAAAAGGATACCCATCCTCTTCTTTATACTGTTGCATCAAATAGTACTATGTGTGTTGAAAGGATGTTCAGTATGAGCATATTGTGAATATTTGTGAGTATTGTGAGACTGGGATGAGTCTTTATGATTACAGCAGCAGTTCTTAGAAGGTACAAGTCTACAGTATCAAGGTGAGACATTTTCTCATGGCCTTTCCAGGGCTCTTGGGTACAGACATTATTTAATAATAATAATAATAATAATAATAATAATACCCATTTGGAGTAAGTGAATTTGGCCAAATATTGTGGTGGAAATTCTTTAAAATATAAGACCAGCAACTGACGGCTCACTCATGTCGACCTCTTGATCTCTTGCTCTCTTTATGCTTTGTGCCATTGCAGAGTGTCCTTGTTTTATCCACACATCTCAAAGCTTTCCTTTGTAGAAGCCAAGTTCAAAGGGAATATGAAGACCTTCTCTCCTTACATTCATTTCACACATACAGTGTCTCTGACTCGGTCTCTCTCTCTCTCTTTCTCTCACACCCATTCTGTCCTGTGCACTGCACTTGTGACCTGATCATTCATTCCATCCTGACTGTAACATTTGCACCAGTACAAAGAAATTGCTTCAAAAGCTCGAAGAAGAAACACATCAGCTTCACCTGAAAGCACAATATTTTTTGTGCATATATTCCCCAGCGCTCCTGTAATAGTAATTTTGTATTGCTTAGGTGCACTATGGAGCACGGAGACCAAAGCGGCACTGTCGCTTTCAAGGTGGAGAAATAGGAGAACCGTCACCGGCTAGGAAAAGAAGAAAAATCACCAGCAATGATGACTGGGTGTTTGCTGTGATGAGAAACAGAGTGAGGCTGCACTTTTCAACCCTGGCCCCACACAGAAAAGTAAACAAGCTAAAGAAGAAAGAGACTCTAAACACACACACATACACACACAAAACCAAAAATGCCTTCAAGGATAAGCACAAAAAAGATGGAGGTCTCCTGACTGGAATGTGCCATATGCAGATCTTTTGTAGCTGTACATGCGCTAGATAGATAATAGGCGTTAAAAAAACCTTTAAAAATGCATCTGATATGTGTACAGCTAGTTATGAACTACAATTTGTCATTTGTAGCATAATATTTTTGATACGGAATAACACAAAAACAGGGCATGCTGTTATACACTGTTAAATTAATCAAGGACATGGAGCAGAGTTACTGTTACCACCAAAAGTTGATTATTTTCCTCGAATAGCAAGTTCCGACAACAGCCAGTTGCCAATGCCTACATATTTTATTAATTAAAGAATCACGTCATGCTTGGTCAGCACGGTCAAAACGTTAGTGCCATAATGTGGCATACTGTCAAAGCATCAAGCATGTTAAACACACATACTGCACCTTTTCTAATGCTCTCCATCTAACTCTACTTAGAAATAAACTATAATCTGTTTGATTTAAACAAATATTTTAATAAATCAGTATTTTTTTTTCTCATTTGGGCTTAAATGGCACAGCGCTACATGACGTATGCTGTATTTAACAGCATGAAAATAATGAATTGTTTTTACATATTATCAGTAAAATAGTTAATACTGCATATGTTTTAGGCCCAACAGTAAACTTGTGTAATAGAAATGTGTTTTTTTAAGAACTTTCACAGAGAAGATTGTAATTCTAGTTTTTCCCTAAATATCATAGATATAAATTATGATTTAAAGGTGCAATAGTTGATTTTTTTTATTCTTTACTTGTACAAATATCCTGGAAGATATGTAGAACATGATTAAAAAAAAAAAAAAGGGTTTAGCCATGGCCTTAGCAAAAGTTTATTAAGTCGTGGAGAAAACCCATTTGGAAAACTGATTGTTGGTCTGGAATGCTTGTTTGTGTGTGGATGCGCCTCCTGTGAATCATTTTATATACACTATATGGGCCGCCTAAGATCCTGGGGGCGGAGCTTCATGAAAATGGGCGGGAATTATTTCAATGTCGAAGTCACCAACCTGTTAGAGACCTAATTTTAGACATAATGCACCTTTACGTCCAATTTGTTTCTTTCAAGCCCACTTCAATGTGTTTAAATGAATGTTCATTTTTATTGCACTGTTGCCTAAAGGTGATTGATTTTCATTATTATATATTATTTTATTAATTTGCCTCACTGATGTGCAAGCATTATAGAGGCAAATTATATACATTACTGGCTACACATAAGATGCCTGAATAAGCGTACATGTTAACATCACCTAATGTGCATCATTCTTTCACCTCCAGTGAAAGAGATAGCAAATTATATAGTCTATAGAAAATGGTAGAAGCATGTTATCTTTACGTAATATAAAATTATATGTATAAAAAAAAAAACCTTCTGCCCTTGCTATAAAAGTATGGAGTGAACAGGAAGTAGTTGAAGGTGAGAGTGAAGGCCAAACGCAGAGGATAGGCATCACAGTGAAAGCAGACGTGTTTAAGTTCAGCTACTGCTGTCTGCAGGTAGTCTGAAAAAAAATGGTTGTGATTTGTGAAACATAAAGGAAACTCAAATGAATAGAAATAGAAAATGAGAGCCTGTAATGCGTGAGTGTAATGGTCAAATAGACCGATTTTCCTTTTTCCTCTTTATTATGCTATGATGTTCACAAAATCTGCAGCATTGCATGAATCTACGTTACCTAATGATGGAAGTCACATGTCAAATGTCCTGAAGATTCCTGATAGAGCACCTTTCAGACAAAAGGTAGAAAAAGAATCTGCTGAAAGTGCTGAAGGCTAACTGAAAAGTTAAAAATGACACAAAACAAAACTTATTCTCGGTTGAGTTGGGTACAAGATCAAATCTGTTCCTTACTCATGTTTTTATTATTGGAGTGATTGGATTGACTGAAAGTATTTAGGGTTCAGGCAATTGTTCAGGTAATTGTTGAAAGAATTATTTTTGATGTTTTAAACTTATCTAAAAATATTTTTTTAAATAATTTTAACAAAAAAAGATATATATAATGTAGGTTTATTTGGAAAACCCATGGGCTTAAATGGTGCATTGTGTACCATTTAAGTCCATATCAGACTTTTCAAATATTTCACAGTATTTTTATATCTTACATTTTAAAATGTGCATGAATGAATTAATAAAACTTTACAGAAGAGACTAATCTTTCATATTAACAGTAGATATCCAATAATAATCATCAAACCAATGTGCTTAACGGGTACATTTACTCCTATCATTTAAGGCTTTTTAAGGCAAAATAAAAGAAAAAATTAAGACCAAATTTGCAGTTAAAAAATGGTTTAAAAACACTTATTAAACAATTAATCAGCCGGTTTACAAAACTGAAGATACCAAAAATCAATACTATCAAATCAAGACCACTAAAGATACTTGGATGCCTCTGGACATGTTTATTTTATTATAATTTACATTTATGTATTTTCTTTTGTAAATAATGTAATACATTTATTATGGGAATAGGACATATATAGAACATATAGAACAATAGAACATATGCTTAATATTCCAAATATCCTGCATTAAAATACAGGTGAACTACTTCAATTGCAAAGCATTGTGTAAACACATTGAGTATTAAGATTTAATCAAATTTTATAAAGAACTTTAGGGATAAAACATTTGAAAGAAACGATCCCTGTTATATGACACAGCAAAAGTATTGTTATGGCATGGGCCTTAATTCTGAGGCTTTTTTTTTTTTTTTTGTCAAGCTATGCCTCAACATTTTTCAGCTTTTCTTTGCTTCCTTTTCTCAGTACGTTTGATTTGGTTATGAGTTGAGCCAGTTTTCCCCTCTGCTTGCTCTGTAGGCTGATCTGCATCCATTTCCGGGGTCTTTGACAACATTGCAGCAATGCTTTCCTCTTTCTACATTCCTCCAAGTAGTGGTCTGCGTCCTTTCTCCTCTGTGTTTGTGCACTGAGACCTAGCTAAAGCTGCAGAATTTAGCAGTTCTTTAGTCCCCCCCCCCCACACACACACACACACACACACACACACAAACAGCAATATAATCACACACCAGCCACTGAGCAATAACAGTTTGTTCCATGATGTTTCAATTCTCTACCTCTTTGTTAAATGTGAAGCACCTCTCAACTGTTCCCTGCCTGTGAGACAGAAGCAGGAGTTTGTGACAAAATGCCTAAAGCTCCGGGTAGGAATGTCTGAGGAATCCACGCAAGAACACATGTAGTCTCGTGTCCATGGGCTAAAAGAAAGAAAATGACTCAGTTTTTTTGCCTCAGGAGACGGGAAATCTTCAAATTGCTGGGCAATCTGGTCACCTGTAGCACAGCCAATAATACAAAATATATAATCAGAGTAATGAAACATCACACTGCATTACATTTTCATTCATCACTGCTCTATTTGTTTTTTTTTATCTACATCTTTAACATGGGCTATGAAACCTTAATAATTGATGTACTAGCACAGACACCACCCCGTAACTGATTGCCTTGTAGTAAATGCTGTACAAACGCTCTCATTCTTGAAATGCACAGCTCTGGATCTGAAAACCTGAGCTGGGTCCAAACATGTCATCTGTCTCACAGCTGAGTATCGTAAAAGGCTCTTCTCCTGCATGTTTTTGACTATATTTGCCAAAATGTTCACAGAGTTCCTCCTAAACTAGAAGACAGTCAGTTCTCCTACACTGCTGCTGGCTCTACTCTTGAGTTCCGGAGAGATAAGATGGTGTATAAGATGGACTGCATAAATGTCATTTTACACAATGAACAAATATTTCTGCTTTGTTTGATATTTAATACCTTTAGGACTGCTACTGCTCCTAAACCGATGTTCATTGATATTGACCCTGAATTTCTGCGCTGTCACATCTAGTCTGATCAGTTGCTGTGAAGTGATGTCTCCACAAATCTCTTCAAAAGGCTCTTTAAAATTAATTTCCATAAACTAATAATAATAATAATAATAGTTCAGGTACTATGAAAAGGTTCCCGTGGTGCAAAAGGCCCTTTGGTCAGGAAGGAGGTAAAGGTGTTGGAAACTGCCATAAAGAAATCCAGCTTGGTGTCATGTGATGATGTTCCAGGGTCACAAAATTGCTTTGCTGTCACTGCATCCACATACTAGACCATCACTGGCCACACTGCAATTGCTCTCTCAACCACGGGCAAGTTTTCGATCCACCATTGGCCACAAAATGGCAGTGGAAATACAGTTGTCTTCATCAATGTGCAGAAGTCTTCCTTTCTTGCTGGGGCATTGTTAAATAATATGTGCATTGCCTTTAGAACTTTTTCTAACTGCCACACTAAAAATCCACTTTCGAAAGCATTCGAGGGTGTGGAGGCCACAACTACCAACCACAATCTGTTGGGCACCTCCAATGCTCCTGCTAGAAAAGCTCTAGAAACTTCCAGTTCATGCTGGGTCCATCCATGGAGACAGAAATCATGTTCTTTAAATCAAGAGAGTGCGCACACTCCTGGCAAATAAACAAAAAAAAGATTACAACTCTAAATGACTAATTTTTACAAAATGTCTCAAATTGTACTGTGAAAATATTCAGTGCGAGTAGAAATTAGCATTAGCAAAGATTATTAAATGCTGAAGAGGTATAGATAGTCCAACAGTCAACAACAAAACAAACTATTACTATTATTGTAAAATAGCATTCTACTTAAAGCACAAATTAATTTAATTAACCAAGATTAATACATGCTATAAAATTAATGTTAATTTCTATATATACTAATACATTAAATCATTAAATGATGTATAAAGTAACATTTGGTAATCCAATGTGAAAAAATGAACTAACAATGAAGACTAGTGTATTTATAAATGAACATTAACCAAAAATGCTGTAAAAAATATTGTTATTAAGCTAGCAGAGAACAAACTTACTCTGAAGTGTTTAAGCAGGTCCTGTGCAGTTGCTTGGGACATAAACTGTGATCTGAAGTACCTTGACTGAGCTGGTTTAATCGCACCAATATCACACATGAACGTCCATTTGCTTGGTCTTGCTTGTTTTGTTTAGACTCTCATTTCGTTTAGACTCTCATTTTGTTTAGACTCTCAAACATGACCACAAATGCACCCTTGTTTACTGCCCTAGCCAGTGTTTTTTTTTTTTTATGTACAGAGCCAAACTGAACCTGGTGATGTAGGCAGTCTTGTCTCGTCCACGTGACGGTCTTCACAAGCTCGGAGTTGGGAAACATTGCTTTAAAAACTGAGTCAATGTTGTCGTTAGAGCCGCAGATTGATTGAATGTTGAATGATTGCTGGCTAGAAGTTGTTGCTTGCACACTAACAGTTTCAGTGGTAACACTGCAAGCTGGGTTGGCTACCTGGGAGCATTAGCGAGCAACAGGATTTTGCTGACGAGTTCACACATATTTCTAGTGCTTTTACCATTGCATGTGCGATTTCCATGGCCTTAACACCCACAGAGCCAAGTTTAAATTTGTATTTCTTACAAATGCTACAGCAGGCTTCCAAATCATTTCCCGGTACTGGTTTTAGCCAATCCGAGAATTGATTATTTTCAAGCCACTTGCTGTTAAATTTCCATTTCCCCATTACTTCATATCCACCTCAGCGCATCATGTACCGCTCTAGCAGCTCTGTTAGCATGCAAATCAGTTACCATAATAATCACCAACCAATCAAAAACACATTTGCTGTTTCAAGGGTGTCCGCTGTTCGTGCTCCAAAATTTAAGACCTGCGCGAAAGATTTTTAAGACTTTTCCCCCTACTATTTATAAAATTTAAGACTTTTATGGCCTTATATTTGCTGAAATGGAATTTAATGCTTTTCCAGGCTTTTCAAGGACCCGTGGATACCCTGCCTATACATTACATTTCATGCTGTAAAGCGTCAAAAAGTCAGTTCTCATTATCACGTACATTATGGCAACAGGTGTTCCTTTACCAGCCTCTCTTTTTTTCTCTGCAGTTTGTTCTGTTACTAAGAAAACTAGCAAGTGCATTCTTCTATACTACTATGAATTAGAAAATTAATCATCCTCTGAACAATCAGAGTTGAGAATTCAGCAGTGCTGTGATATAATAAAATATAACAAAATATAACCCAATGCAACATATGCCACAGTCCACAAAACTCCCATGCATTTAAGGATTGTAAAATGGCTTCACTCTTGGTAATTAGCCTTCTAGGTTTTATAAAATATGCAATGCTGCTGAAAATTTTAGTATCAGCTGAAACAAACACATAGTAGGTATTATTGTAAGGGTAAAATTACTGTATGAGTGACAGTTACATTTTAAGATAATAATAATAATAATAATAATAATAATAATAATAACGTAGTGCCTCAAGATCAAGCTCATCTCATGCCACATTTGTGTAATGATTCAGGGTGGTTTCTCATGAATGTACGCTATACAGTGTGGCCAGAAGTATGTGAACACCTGAAAATCACCTGCTTATATGCTTCTTCCCCAAACTGTTGCCACTAAGTTTGAAGCCCACAATTTTCTAGAATGTCTGAATGTCTTTGTGTAGAATTAAGAATTTCCCTTCACTGGAACTAAGAGACCGAAACCTGTTCCAGCATGACGATGCCCCTGTGCACAAAGCGAGCTCCATGAAGACATGGTGTGTGAAGGTTGGAGTGGAAGAACTCGAGTGTCCTGCACAGAGCCCTGACCTCAACCCCACTGAACACCTTTGGGATGAACTGGAACTGGAGACTCCTTACCCAACATCAGCGCCTGACCTCACTAATGCTCTTGTAGCTGAATGAACACAAATCCCCACAGCCACGCTCCAACATCTAGTGGAAAGCTTCCCAGAAGAGTGGAGCTCATTATAACAGCAAAGGGGAATAAATCTGGAATGAAAGGTTCAGAAAGCACATATGAGTGTAATGATCAGGTGACCACACACCTTTGGCCATATAATGTATTTCTAAGAAGACCTACACCTCCTAAAACAAAAGTAACCTCCCATACATTCAATTCTGTTTTCATATTAGTCTTTAAACTTTGCCTTTTTAAGTGTCCTTATTGATGCCATAAGCAACGCCTCGTTTCTTGTGTCCAAACATTTTATTGGGCTGAGAGTGATTTAACTGGCTAGGAAATAGCTCCTTATCTTTTTGGCTCTGAGCTAGTTATGTGCATCTCTTTCCATCTGTAATTACCAGACAGTTTTAGTGCTAGGGAACAGATGGCTACTTGATGTTCACAATATAATGTTAATAATGTGGCAGGTCTCAAAAGTATAAGTTCATGAGACTAATGATTAAGGAGTTCGACAGGCTCAATCTGGATTATTTTATAGCAAAAGGATACAAAAATATATCAGCATCAGCCATTATTTCTAAGAATTAGCTTTAAGAAACTGAAAACCCTAAAACAGTAACAGTTGTATACAAATCTACTTGTTATAGTTAACTATTCAGTTATTTGGGAACATTCCCAATATCAAATGTCTGATTAATTAATAGAACAAGACCTTCTTTCATGAAAGACACAGTAATGGAGTGATTATAGCTCATTCTGCAGTGGATAACAAAATCTTACATGGCACAGGTCTTTGAAAATCAGATTCCGGATTAAAAAATGGCATTTTTGAAAGCAACTTGCTGATTTTAGGACTATTTGTCGTCTCTATATACAAACACAATTAAAATACTGTCAGGAATGATGCACTCTTTGACCTTTCTCCCTCTCCTCTCTTGTGTGTGGTCACTTTTTCAATATAACAATATAATATAACACTTTCTTCTTTGCAGGTTTGGGCAAGGAGAGGTCACTGGGTTCTGGTGGACATCAGTATGACTTTGATTTGGGGAACTGACCTATTCTGTAATCCTCCTCATGTCACCAAGCATCATGACTACATCTCTCTCTCTCTCTCTCTCTCTCTCTCTCTCTCATGACATTGCATGACCGAAAAGTGAGGGACAGCTGTCACACTGAATTACGGTACTCTGATATTACAAACTTTGCTCACACTAAAGAAAGTTGTGTATTTTAGCTGAAGTCTTGACAAGGCTTATTGCCGCAAACCACTAAAACTCATTATCGTATATATCATAAAGGGATACATTTCTGTTTAGATGAGTGAAAATATTTTCCACAGATAACTACATATCATTTCCTGAAGATGTTTTATGAGCTCAGTTCATGAATAAACACCACAATACTACAACAAACACTACAACATGTTAGCATTGAATGATGTCTGTTGTTGCAAATGAATTGAACAGCAGGCTGTGCTGTTATAGGTGTGTAAAGGCAACATTGTTAACTGTATTTCATGAACTATATAACATATACAGTGTAATGTAAGTCAATGGTCAGTGACAATCCAAAAGTATTAGTATTATTCAAGAAGCCTAATGACTATTGAATTGTTTTGTTCTGTATAAGAAAAGTATCAATCCATTTATAGTATAAAACAAGTGATATCTTAAAATGTATAATACATCTTGCTGTATTACAAACCCCACCCACCCCAACTGTATAAACCTACTATTCCTCTTGGAATTTTCTTTATAATATAACCTTTGCGTATAAGAACTCTACACTTCCATTCAGATGTAAGTCATTACTTTGTTTTATTCATATTATGTTCCTCCACAGCAAAAGATTCCATCACAAATCTACCAGATCAACATTTCTGTCATCTTACAGATGTCCTTTGTAAATACATCACCTCATACACCACATTCCTTAGAGCTTTGTTTACATTTCCTACAATATTTAAAGCCCTTACACAATTATATTTTGAATGTCCTCTCTGTTACCTCGAGGAGCCACCTGTTCCCCCAAGGGATTATGGTAATGAGCAGGTAGAATCCTTTTCACCCAATGCATTTTCAGTGACCCAACCACTCTGAGTGCTGAGAAAAGAGTAGGAGGAAGAAAATAAAGCCTCAAATTGTCCTATAGATGGATGGATTGATTATAGTTTGAGGTATGGATGTGTGGATGGATGCAAGGATGGATTGATGGACTGATGATGCATGCAGGAATGGATAGATGGATTGATTGTGAATTGATGCATGGATGTATGGATGGATGGATGATGGTATGATGGTATGATAGGTGGATAGATGAACAGATGGATGTGTGGGTGGATGGATGGATGGATTGATTGTGAATTGATGCATGGATGGGTGGATGGATGGATGGATGGATGGATGAATTGATGATGGTTTGATGCATGGACAGATGGATGATGGTATGCTACATGTGGATGGATGGATGGATGGATGGATGGATGCATGGAGAGATGGATGGATGGATGGACTGATGATGAATGCATGGATGGATGGATTGATTGTGAATTGATGCATGGATGTATGGACAGGTGGATGATGGTATGATACATGGATGGATAGATGAACAGATGGATGTGTGGGTGGATGGATGGATGCATGGATAGATGGTGGGTGAATAGATGGATGGATAGATGGACGAATAAATGAAAGGGCCTTGTGATACGCCATTGCTGCAATCTCAAGGGTCATTTACATAAAACCATATCCTTATTTGTCTCTTTTGTTGGCTCTCATGATCCTGCAGTGCTATTGTGCAGAGTTACGCTTGGTTTTAAAATTGCATCAAAAGGCTGAAAATCAATGGCTGATGGAGCTTTGAGATAACCAGGAGAATGGCTAGCCCTTTGAAGACGTGCTGGTTGTCTCTGAGGCCTTGCTTTGTAGATAGCAGGCTATGATTAGGTGTGAGTGGGGTTGATGTTGCCGTTCGTTATGATTCAGATGGTGAATTTGGGTGATATAATGTGTGTGCGGAAAGATCTTGATGGTAACGCACTGACTGCTCACATGGCTATTATGAAACAGCCAAGAGAAGATGAGAGAATACAAAAATCATCCTGTATCTTGGAGACGACGTAAGACATAAACTCTATTACCCTTCTTTCCCATCAGCCCTAACAGCACATAAATATTCATATTAATATTAATATATTGGATATTTACACTGAGTTCATTAGGTACAACTTTTCTCATAGCTAATAAAAAACTGTCAATTTTATATTTTAACTAAAAAAAAACCCAACATGCACTGAGTTTCTAGTTTATTACCTAGGTGTAGCTAAACCTGTCAAATGTATGCTTGTACAAATATTTACCGTGCAGAGACAAGCAGATTTTCTGTTAATATTTTCTGATACCTAGCTCACACCATCATAATGAAAGAACGCAGTCTTATAGAAAGACTGGGAAAAAAGAAGAAGAATTAACCCCCTAGTACTTGCATGGCCTGTTGGTGTTTCCAGACACCATTCCATAGTTATTATATTATAGTTATTATATAATATTCCATAGTTTCACTGTAGTTACGGGATCACTCATTGTAGTTTCCAGAGGTGGTAAAAGTAAATTTGTGCCCCTTTCATCAAAAGAACCAAGGAAACACTGACTCAGGCTAACAAACCACTTTATTCCTAATCTCTTACATTAGCTAGCATGATACAAACTAGCTAAATACTAATAACTTGCTGTCACTCTACAAACTGTCTTAATAAGCACAACATCTATACACAACAGATACAGTCATGGGAAAAAGAAAGTACACCCTCCATCAATTCTATATTTTTATTTATTTTATTTGTATATTTATAAATAGACATTCAAAACCCAGGTGTGAAAAATAACTACACCCTATAATTCAGTAACACATAGAACCACCGTTAGCAACAATAACTAGAAGTAAACGTTGTGTTTACCTGGGAAATGAGCACATTTTTTCTTGCATGATATCAGCTCAAGTATTAAGAAGAAGTGTTAAGTCCAGTGCCACTCTCTGGCAGTTTGATTTAACCAGAATTGAAATTTATGGTTTGGGCTGTAAATACACTGAAAAAGTGTATTTAGTAGATGAATGCTTGGTCAGCTTGTCCTTCAAACCATGGTCAAGTTTTTTTTTACAGGAAAGTGCATTGAATTAACAAAAAAGAACCTAATAATCTCACACATAAATTATGATTCCATTTAATATGTTGTGGCTTCAATAAGTTTTGCAGGCAATACAAAAAAAAATAATGAGATGTGCTGGATCAAGTGCTATTTTATAAGCACCTGAATAATGTGGGTGGAAGCCATATAGTTAAATTAAACCAAATTTGCAGTGATTAATGTGATAATTACCTATTACATGTTTACTTCAGTTCTTGCCATCTTCTCATTCATGTATCATTATATTCATCTTTTTTATTTTTAAATTGCGTTTATGTTATATTGTATTAAGTTAAAAAAAAATATATATATATATATATTTTTATTATCTGTCTTCCTCTTTCAGGCTTAAAGGCAAGTGCTTGTGTTCAAAGGTATTGGTTCAGACACTACTGAAATGGACACTTAGATCTGTAGTGAAGGCAAGTCCAAGTCCAGGACTTGAAAGAAAGAGACAGAGCCATGTGCAATGAAGCTAAAGTTACACTTAATAGCTGTAACAAGACAAGAATACAAAGGTGAACAAGCCACACAACACTCTCTATGCTATACTGTGATTAGAAAAGTTACCTTACGTTACCTGTCATCAGGATTTATTTGAAGCGAAATCCATCTGTCTAAAATCCAGGTCAAATCCACTCTCCTTTCTGCATGTTTTACTATCATGTTCTCTCGTCTGACATTATGACAATTAGCTAGCTAATATCAAGCGCCACCTGACTGCACCTGTTTCCTCCCATCGTCAAATGTTAAACCAATAAACACGACCAAAATACGACTGTTGTACAGCTAACCAAATGAAATGTAAATAGTTATTCATAGGTATTGATTAATTTGGGGGCCCTTTCACCCGGAGCCCTGCGTTACAGCCCACGTTACAGTAAATTTGCATAATCTGAATGCCACACCCAGAAAATTAACTTAATCAGGTGTGTAACCTGCCCCTAAATACAGTATGTGTACCTTTCCCCACGAATTTTGATGTAATGTTGAACCAACTTAAGTTGCCTGTAGTTAGTAGAAAGTAGAGCGTTTTCTTTTGAAAAATAATAAGTCAAAATATTAGGTGAAATAAAAACTCGTAAAGTACAGATCGTTAAAAAACAGACGTAATTACAGTAACAAAGTAAGTAGAGCACATATGTGTGTATATATATATATATATATATATATATATATATATATATATATATATATATATATATATACACACACACACTTCTCTCTCTCTCTTTCTAAACTCCAGTAGTTCTTGTATAATAGGCTTTAAAATAGGTAACTGAATAATAAGCTAGGAGTTTAAGGAGTTACGGAGGTTTTATGGAGAGTCTTAATCAAAAATGTTGCCAACAGGAAAAAAAATTCTAGGAGTGACCTATTATTAACTGTTGCCACTTTTTTCCGTCAGGGCCTGGGCAAGAAATAATACAGTACTGACGTGCACGAGCAACTAATCTGTGTCAATCTTATCTAAATCCATTCTTGCCTCATCCATGAGTGTGTGCTTCAGTTCAGTTCCCACCTGGGCAAAGGACAGACTACAGCAGTTTGACAGAAAGGCTGTCTGGTCAACAGCGTCTTTCAATCACGAAGCTGCAGGACACCAGGGCAAGGAAGAAAAACAGAACAGATCCACTGATCCTGCACACAGGCAACCAACTGTTCCTCAACCGCCTCTGAGGAGAGAGATACTGCTCTATCACATCTCCACTAACAGCAGCTTTGACTCCATTTCCAGCTGCAAGGCAAATTATGATGCCTTATCATTTCTATAGTAACAACTCATTCACAGGAAATTGTAATCTTTTGTAATAATAAACAGATTAAAATGTGTTGTTATTGAACAAAGAAAAATGTGCAGTTATTAATATTGTTAGGTTTTTTGTAAGAAGGTGTTTATCTAGCATATTTGGAAGGAGTCTCCAGTGTGAGCATTTCCCGAACATCCCACAACGCTAAATGTAACTCTAAACGAATACAAACTATGACTTGTCATACTTAAATACATTTTAAAGTTGTGCATGTTTGAAAATCGCTGTAGTATAAGAGGAATAAAAGACTTGAGGACATGCTGTTTGAGGATAATAGTCAAACTTGGGGTGGTTACAGTAACTCAGGCTGCATCACACCATCCAGTCATTGATTATTTTCCTATAACAGCATGTGTTATTCCATACTTATCAAACTTCGAGTCACAGTTCATTCCTAGAACAAAGACCACCAGATTTGCGTATGTGAACTTACAGCATAGCATAATAGCATCTACTTCCTGCATCAAGATTAGATACTTAACTTGAAAGCAAGACAATAATGGAAAGTAAAAGAGTCGTATTAAATCTAAGCCACTATTGATTGTGTGTGCATGTGTAAAATGTGCACACTTTGTTTAAAACCTGGTGACAGGAGATAGATTTGTCTTGTGTTCAACAGACTGTGAGATGATTTGTCTATGTGTGTGTGTGTGTGTGTGTGTGTGTGTGTGTGTGTGTGGTTGAAATAGGAATTTAGTTTTAAACGAGATTTCCATACTGAAGGTTTAATTTATGGTACGCCTGCTCCACTCTGTTTTGCCAAGTTAGCACTTCACACACTTACAATTCAGTTGGGTAATGGGCTTGTCTTTGAGCTTCTCTTGATGTGTGTGTGTGTGTGTGTGTGTGTGCGTTTGCTCATGCGTGTGTGTGTGTGTGTGTGTGTGCCTTATTTCCCATTCACAGTCACTGCCCTTCCCCTTCTGCAGAATAAACCAGCTAGACGATATAATCAAAAGGGAAACTGAACAGCATTTCCCAGAATGCACCTCTGACTACAAACATGGCCACCGTGGACTCCAGCTCCCAGTTCACACACTCAGGTTCACCCAGTGCACCCACCTGAACTCAATCACCAGTACACATCATATAAACACACTCACTGCACAAGGACTTTGCGAAGTATTCGTTCAGCTCTGATCATGCATCTGACATACCAAGCCTTTTGGTTCACATTTGCTTGTTCTGGTTTTGACCCACGTTTGCCTTCTCATTTACTGATGATAGTTTTGTCCTTTGAATACCTGTTTGTACATCACCTGACCCTTTGCCTGTTTCTGGATTTTGGCCTGGATATTATAATTTGGATTTGTTCGTGCTTGCCAGTATTTATCTTTAATAAAAGCATTCACTGCAACTGTCACCGTCTCTGCCACCTGACACAAATAATGCACACTGGGGTGATGTGATGTGGCATGAAGCGCAAGCGGATGTTTAATTTATGCAATATGTTATGCATATTAACAGTTTACAGTTGGATTTAATGTTTTGGAACATCCGAGAGATAGCTGCGATTAACAGTCATACGTGTGAAATACAAAAATAATGCACACCTTCTGACCTGTCACATTCAAGAATTCAACCACAATGTGGTATAAAGAAGCATTTTTGTTTGTTGGGCAAGTAATAATAATGACATCAGCCACAGCAAGTGTGCATCATGTACATCAGGTGTTTTTATGTAGTATTCATAATCCAGCTTATGTTCACTCTGTACAATAGTCCATGTATAGTACATGAATCAGAAATGAACAGCAGCAATTGAAATAATATTATATTTTGAAATAATATTATGTTTATCAGAACACACCTCTCTCTGTATGAGCCATAGTTCAAATTCAACCTGAAAAAGAAGTTGAAAAGAATTAATGGAGAAATCTCACAGCACTGAAGCACAAAACTTCTGAATGAGATCTACACAGAGCTCTACAGCACAAAGGCTTGGGGTGGAGACGTCAGTAATTAACATGGGGCGAGACAGATTGAGACAGCGTCCAGGAGACCAGCAACACAGGAGACACCCATCAAATGCAATGAGCTCTTTAAAGACAAGGCCATCAGAAGTGTGCTGACTAAAGGAGTTGCTGGAATTGGAAAAACAGTGTCTGCGCAGAAGGTCATTCTGGACTGGGCTGAAGAAAAAGCAAATCAGGACGTCATCTTCATGTTTCCGCTTCCCTTTAGAGAGCTGAATCTGATGAAGCAGGAAAATCTCAGTGTGATAAATCTTCTTTATCATTTTTTTTTCCAGAAAAGAGAAAATTAGAATTAGTAAACTGTGACTTCTACAAAGTGGTGTTGATCTTTGATTGTCAACTTCCTCTAAATTTCCAGAGCAATGAGAGATTGTGTGATGTGACAGAGTCAGCCTCAGTGGATGTGCTGCTGACAAACTTCATCAAGGGGAATCTGCTTCCCTCTGCTCTCCTCTGGATAACCTCGTGACCAGGAGCAGCCAATCAGATCCCTCCTGAGTGTGTACTCCAGGTAACAGAGGTACGAGGGTTCAGTGATCCTCAGAAAGAGGAGTACTTCAGGAAGAGGATCAGTGATCAGAGCCTGGCCAGTAAAATCATCACACACATGAAGTCTTCACGAAGCCTCTACATCATGTGCCACATCCCAGTGTTCTGCTGGATTTCAGCCACTGTTCTAGAGAGAATGTTGAGTAAAGCAGAGAGTGGAGAGATCCCAAAGACTATGACTCAAATGTTCACACATTTCTGATCTTTCAGTTCAAACACGAGGATCAAAAGTACCATCAGAAATGTGACCCTGATCCTCAGCAAACCAGAGAGAGTATCCTGGCACAGGGAAAACTGGCTTTCCAAAAGCTGAAGAAAGGAAACCTGATCTCCTATGAGGAAGACCTGAGCGAGTGTGGCATTGATGTCAGTGTACTCTGGAGAGTGTGCCCAAACCTTCAGAGAGGACCTGAGCTTCACCTGGGGAAGGTATTCAGCTTTGTGCGTTCAGGAGTTTCTGGCTGCTTTATAAACATTTTTCTTCTGTTTTACAACAAACCACCTATCTGTCTGGCCTTTTCAACAACTCCAACATATCTGATTTCCTCAGGAGTGCAGTGGACAAGAGTCAGAATGGACACCTGGACCTGTTCCTCTGCTTCCTTCTGGGTCTCTCACTGGAGTCCAATTAGACCCTCATACAAGGCTTAATGAAACAGACAGGAACTGGCTCTTACAGCACACAGGAAACAGTTAAGTACGTCAAGGAGAAGATCAGGGAGGATCCATCTCCAGAGAAATCCATCTGTTCAACTGTCTAAATGAACTGAATGATGAACAGAAAGATTTCTGGTGTCTTAGGGGAACCAGACTCTCTCCAGCTCTGGTGTTTGTGTTACTGAACTGAAAAGGAGCTGGATGAGTTTCATTTGATTTTGTATGACTCTTCAGATGAATGTCTTCTGAAGCTGCTGCTAGTAGTCAAAGCCTTCAGAAAAGCTGTGTGAGTTTTTTTTTTTATTTATTTTTTTTAAATAAATATTTTACTGCATGGTTTGTTACATATTTTAATGTAATACTGAACTGCACTGTTTGGATTAATGCTTGTTAAGAGTTACTCTAATCATCCTTAAACAAATCTTGGGTACTTTAGCATCTCCACCTGTCCTTGCGTCTGCACCAAACAGATGAACCAGTGTCTGTCTAAAATCAGAGTTCTCAAGGTAACAGATTTGTAAGTGTACTAAGAGAATGCACACCAGCTGTTTCACCATCTCTGTAAAATTCAACATACATCTTTGTGTTAATACTGAATAATCTAGATCACTTCTCCCATCAGAATTAAATACATTTATTTCTGGAGTGTGTAGATCAATGCTCATTGCACATGCATTTGGTTTCCTTCCAAAACATTTTCTGGAATATTGTTTCTCCCAATGAACAAAGAAACAGATCTATAAAATTGTAACAGTTCCATGATGACAGATAACAACAGAGAAATCGGCTTACTGACCTCACTGTAAAGTACAAATAGTACTGGCATGTTAATAACTGATGGTGTAGTTATATTATTCTTCTTTTTCTCTCAGAAAATGCACTTATATCATTTTATACACACTGGAGTCACTTCATCATCACTTTGTCACTAAACTGGAGGCAGATCATCATTTTACCACTAAATATTACAAACAGAATTCACTGTGTGTGTGTGTGTGAGAGAGAGAGTGAGAGAGAGAGATACAAATATACACTCAGTGTTACTTTTTTGTTTAATGACTTTGTATGTGAGATTCAGTCTTACTTTCTAGATTAATTATATATCATGAATAAATAAAAAGTGTACTTATGAGTTCTGATTATGCGTTTCTTGTTTTGTCTTGTTTTTGTCTTGTTTTATCTTGTTTCAGAAAGTTAAATACATCAGCTCATATGAGCTGAGACACATGGATCTGTCCAAGAGGATTCCAAGTTTATACACAGACTGTTCGGTTTATATTTTCATCCTTAAAAATTGAAAAAACTGGACTTGAGTGTCAGTTACCAATTAATGGATTCAGGATTGAAGCTGCTTTTTGCTGGACTGGAGAATCCGCACCGTAAACTGTTGAAACTGAGGTCAGATCATCGTTATCATCATCATCATCATCATCATCATACACACACACACATACACACACACACACACACACAGGAACAATACAATTTGTACAAACGCAGCAACATCCAGTTTTCATCTGTAATTTTAATTGTATATGTATTTCATTGTTGTGTGTGAAATGGAGCGTAAATGTAATGTAGATAAAGATTTTGTGTGGTTCATGTTTTCAGTGCTAAAACTGAGTGTGTTAAGTGTTTGCTGCCAGTGAGTAAAATTATACAGCATCAAAACATACAGTGCCGCAGAATCAGACAGTGCAGTAAACTACATCTACAGCAAAATGTTCTGAGATACACTACAAGGCCATATGTGGTTCCTCCTCAAACTGTTGCCACAAAGAAGCACACAGTTGAACAGAATGTCTTTGTATGCTATAACATTACAACTTCCCTTCACTGTAACTGAGAAACTCAAACCCTGTTCCAGCAGGACTGTGCACAAAGCAAGCTCTGTGAAGACATGGTTTTCCAAGGTTGTTTCAAAGTACTCTAGTGTCCTGCACAGAGCCCTGACCTCAACCCCACTGAACACCTTTGATATGAACTGGTTAGTAAATCAGGATTTACCAACATACAAATTGTGAACATAGCAGTTCAAATCTGAGAAAAAACAGATTGTTTTAAGAAAATAGGGAAAGGAAATTTATGATCTCAAGGAGTTGTATATTTTTTGAAGAAAGTACCAACTGTTCAGAGGAAGATAGCAGGTGGCACTATGTTAAACTATGATAATCAGTGTACTCTCTCATCCAATAGGATGTTGGTTTCTTTGTCTTTTACTAAATAAATAAGAATAATAATGAAATGAATAATTCATGAATGTAACTATACTATATATATATATATATATATATATATATATATATATATATATATATATATATATATACTGCCTGGCCAAAAAAAGAGTCACACAATCTAATATTTTGTTGCACTGCATTTAGCTTTGATTACGGCACGCATTCGTCCTGGCATTGTTTCAACAACCTTATGCAACTTCACAACATTTATTTCCATCCAGAGTTGCATTAATTTTTGGCTGAGATCTTGCATTGAGGGCAGGAGAGTCTAACCGCTCCGTAAAGTCTTCTCCAGCACATCCCAAAGACTTTCAATGGGGTTAAAGTCAGAACTCTGTGGTGGCCAATTCATGTGTGAAAATGATTCCTCATGCTCCCTGAACGACTCTTTCAAAAGTTAATCCTGATGAATCTTAGCATCCTGGAATATGCCTGAGCCGTCAGGGAAGAAAAAGTCCATTGACGGTATAACCTGCTTATTCAGTACATTCAGGTGCTCAGCTGACTTTATTTTATTGCCACACAATGAGGCTGAGCCTAGACCTTTCCCCTTCAGTAACATCTTTTCCACGACCATGGGATACGTAATCTGCCGTGGCTGTTTAAGAAATGAGAAGCTACACACTGCATCAGTTAAGGTTAAAAGAATTTTCGCCAGCTGAAACATATTAATCACTATATATATATATATATTTACCATTTAGGAATTACAGCATTTTAAGCAAAGTACCTCCATTTTCAGGGGCTCAAAGGTATTTGGACAAAGTGACATAACTGTAAATATAACCATAATTTTAATACTTGGATGAAAATCCTTTGCTGCCTGAAGTCTGGAACGAAGACTTCATTTATTTCAAATCCTTTGTGGTGGTGTATAAAGGCAAAATCACAAAAACTCTGTCATTGTCCAAATACATCCAGACGTAACTGTATATATAGAGATAGATAGATAGATAGATAGATATACTGTATAAATGCTGCTATTTTCATTTTTTTTTTTTTATTTAACTTAGAAAACGTAATAATTTGATCATTTCATCTAATTATATTATCAGCAGTAACCTTAGTTAGAAATATTTACATGAATTTCAGAATTCCTTAGTATTTCGTATGGAGAGGTTTGTAAAACTTGATGATTCATGTTATATCAAATCCATTGGAGTGGCGTCTGAACATGTGTTTTAATGGAATAGATAAAGACTCAAGGAAAAATCTGACCTTTTGTGCAAATCAGTTAACATGGTCAATAACACAAAATTTGCTTACATTTAAATAAAAACCTAGAAACAGAATTAAATATTCAAGATATTGAACATTTACTTTCTTTGTTTTAAATATTTCAAAATTATTTCCAATTTTAAATGAAAAATGTGGTCTCAGACTTTAGGACCCCACTGTATGTGTATATATATATATATATATATATATATATATATATATATATATATATATACTATGTACTGTGAGTATGGGTGATATTGGGCTAGTACTGGTAATTGCATTAAAGCTATAAAACAAGTCAATGGCCTGCTGCAATCTGTGAATTTATTACCATGGACCAGCATCATTTCTGCAGTAAATCTACATGTGCAGGTACACAAACACACACAAACACACACACACACACACACACACACACACAGTATGTATATAACTCTGGGGCCACACTGAAAATTTGCTATACCTAAACTCCATACTCTGTCTCTTTGTAATGCACTCGTGTCATTTCAGATCTTTTGTGGAAGCCTACAGCAAAGGAGCAGCAACCCGTAGAGAGAATGCACCGGAAAGTGAGAGTGAAAGAGTGTTCCATCTCTACTGCATCGTAAAGCGAGAGAACTATCTCGGCTCTTGGCTGTCTATGCCATGTCCCTTCCATTATTGCCCTCAACCCCTCATTTCCAAAGCAGCAGGAGAGGAGATGCTTCACTTATGCCCTGTAGAAATTGGCATCACTGTGCGTGCACATACACACACACACACACACACACATATACATGTCCTCATACTATAATGACTTGTTTCACTGTGTATATGTACCACATGCTTTCTCCGAGACTCTCCGAACCTCTGCTTCCTTACACAAATCCATCCTCTCCTACACAACACATACTCTTTCAACACTTTCTATATGAAGAGAGCGGGAAAAAAAGGAAAGAGTTAAAGGTGTGTGATTCCGCTTCTCCGCAGTAGCTTTGCCACCAGGCTAATTGCAGGCACCGTTAGGGAGAGAGAGAGAGAGAGAGAGAGAGAGAGAGAGAGAGAGAGTGTGTGTGTGTGTGTGTGTATGTCACTGCCATTGGGATGAGTGTAATTCCAGCCTGTATCACACACCATCTCTGATCTACACAGATGTTCTTGTTTTGTAATGAGCTTCGACAGTATGCACTTGAGGAAAACCTTCACAAATCTTCAGCAACCTTCACAAATCCTCAGATTTATTCAGACTTGGAGACATACGTGCAAAAGTTGCATTAATATTTACCTATTTTCTGGGTTCATCATTGAGATTATGCCCAGGTCATGTCTCTGAGGTTGCTCGAGTTGCTTGTTTTCTTGTTTTCTTGGATTTTTCAATGGACTAGACTTTGGCATTTTTGCACAAGCACTTACCTTTAAAAATTAAAATAAAAAATAAAAAATTTCAAAAAAGGCAGCAGACACAATGACATATGAATGAGAAGATGGCATTGAAATAAACATCTAATAAGAAGTGCGGAATATTTACAATATACTGAATTGCTGCGTGAATAATCTTATTTATAATTATCACATTAATTACTGAATTTTTTAAATATAATTTAATAATATGGCTTCCATCCTTGTTATTCCGCAGCTTCTAAGATAGCATTTGATCCAGCACATTCGCTCACTTTAAGTAAGCGTAATAATTCATTTTATTCATTAATTAAATATTTAATTAATTATCCAATAATTAATTTTATCCATCCACTTATCCATTATCCATTAATTAATCCATACAAAAATTTGGTCATCAATATCAGCAATGTCTCACATTAAGATTTCCTTAATTAATTAATTGCATCATATGTATGTATTTAACAATGGCCTCAAATAGCACAGAATATTTTTTACAGCCCAAAACATGAATTACGACTTCCAAGTAGATGCCGACGTTGCACAATTTCAGTATTAACTTCAAACTCTAAAAACTTTACAATGCTGTTTTTTTTTTTTTACAACGCAGTCTATCAGTATTTACAGTATTAACTCTTCACTATTCATAAGCCAGTTAAAAACAACACATGAAAAACATCTTCTAATGGCATTGTCTCATGATTCAACTCAGAACAATACATAATGTTGCTTAGCAAAGATAAATAAAAGAAAAGCTAGATGGTTTTCCAGGTGAGAGTACTACGTTCTGAGACTCAAATCCAAATCACAATCCAAACAGGATACACTCCTAAGGATCAGTTGCAAGGTCATGCAAGGTCCACAAAAAATCCATATTTTCTAATCCAAAGTGTTCATAGAGGTTCCTCCTATTCATCATGCTATAACAGTGAGAAAAAGAAGACCAGACAAGGCAACGTTTTACACCTTAGAGGTAGCACAGCTTTTTATAGCCTACAACATTAGAGGTGGTGTATGCTGTGCCATCAGAAAAATCTGTCTAGCACTGAAGTCTGTTTAGCACATCATTTTTATTTGAAACACCTGCCATTTATAAAGAGCAACCTGTGTCTGGGGTTGTTGTCAATTCTGGTTTCTTTTTTTTTTTTTTTCAGTTTTTACTTCAAAAAGCTTAAACGACTGCCCCTCATTCTGCTCTAACACTTTATGCTCACACCTCTATGATTGATCACCTGTTTGAACCTGTTTGAATTGTAATTTTAGTCTATTATACTTGTGCAAAGTTTAAACTTTGTGCAGTTGTGTAGACTTAGCTCTATATTAATGGTTAGCATCATTTTTAGTGTTTGTGCATGCTCCGTACTGCAGCACAACTATAACAAAACTGAATCTTGCTTCAGAGGTGTCTCTGACTGTTGACAGCACTAACACGGAAAAGATGCACTCACTATGAGTTCATGCTCATATATGTGCTGCATAAAGATTAATTGCAATTGAAGCATAGCTCATAAACATCCTTTTTTTTTTTTAAATCATAGCATTATGGTTAAATCATTTAAATCATAGTAACCATATACCATATCATAAGTAATCCTGGTTTCTGTGATACAGCAAAAATGAAATACAAAACAAAGCAAAAAAAAAAAAAAAGATTTGCCCCATGGTTCAATTACAATACATGTTTAAATGGGTGTATATAATGGATATTTAATGATAATTTTTAATTACTTAATATTTTCTAAGCTGTCCTCAATGCCTTTTTTGTGTGGTGTTTCAATTGTGCCACTTTGCAGGACTCTGGACTCAGTAAAAATCTACAGTACTCGCTGAGAATATGGGAAAACTTGCACTTGATAAAAGAAGCAAACATATGCATCATGTTATGTGGGATTGAAGAATTCCGTCATTTAAACCATTGTTGAGCAATTTAACTCAAACCAAAAATGTTACAATAGTGACAACTCTCCCCTACATACTAGCAAATTATCCCTACCTTTATATGTACCACCTAATTTTAAGGACATTAACAAAAAAAATATAAATTCACCTAACCAGCAACCCTGGTGCCTTAATTCATCATGAAGTCCTTCACAAAATGAAAACACACAAATTGTTATCAGAGCCTTCACCTTTTTTCCACTATTGCCAGCTTAGAAAGATGGTAGATCCCTCTAGCAAGATGGTGGCACTATTGACGTGTCTGGCATTTCATATCTAAGATTACCATGCTGTTCTCGTGGCATCCTCTGTGCGTGCCATGCCACTATTAAGAGGTTAATGTTTTAATAATTTACAGATGAATTGTCTCCAGGGGGTACAATAAAATGTAGTCCTCACAAAGAAAAGAGCAGTTTAATGGAAAATGTCAACTGGGTAAATGAAAATTTGATTCCCGCTTCTTGAGAAAGCCAAAGTGTTGCCTGATGGCATCTGCAATCTTCAGCCCAGACCATCTTTGTTTAATTTTCCACTTGACTAAATCTGAATCAGTGGAAATGCAAAGCCTACCAACCTCAACTCTGAACAAGAACAGTGGGGCATTATGGCTTACAGTGATTACATTCATCTGCTTTTTCTAGTTGTCAATCCATAATAAGAACTAACTGCACTGCACTGTACTGAGGGTTAGAGTTTGCAGATTTCACTGATGCTCTTGAAGGAAAAATCTACCCTGAATGTATATTTGTATATTTCCAAAAATAATAAAACAAAACAAAAAAAAATGTCACAGCCTCAAAGAGCTCTTCAGGTGCCTCCCAGAGGTGAATTTATTGTACAGTGTCCAAAATCCAAAATTGTAAGAACAACAAGAAAAATTACTTTGCAGAAATAAAGATAAATATTTACAAGAGCTCACTTTCTTTGTCTATTGGTGGCTGACACTCACAATACAGAGTTGCTCACAATGTCACAACCAACCCACAACTGACTCTCCTTCAGTTATCAGTCAGATTAATATTGCTCCTCTGGAAGAGTCCATGTTAACCATAAAAAAATCAATTAAATCCTATAACATGTATATACTCAAAATCACCATACAGAAAATGTACAAATAATTTATGAATGCATTCAATACTGAAAAATACCTCCACAAAACATTATAAACACAGAATACAATAATTTTTGACACGTGGAAGGAGCTTCCTGCTGATGTAAAGGACATCACCAGTGTCACCATGTGCAAGGACAGCTTCAAGCCCAATGCCTGAGGCATTCACCTCGACAAGGAATTGCTTCTGGAAGTCTGGGGCCTGGAGAACAGGAGAACACAAACACTTTTTCAAAGCATTAAAGGCGTGTGCGGAATGCGGTGTAGGTCTTGGGCTTCTTCTCTAAGGGCACCTGGAAATATCCCTTGCACAGATCAAGAGCTAAAATTGGTGTGCCCAATCTTCTCCAGGAGGTCATCCATGCGAGGCATTGGATAAGCATCAAACTGAGAAACTGCATTTAGCTTACAGAAAACAGAACAACCACAACCGGGCTGCTCTATTCACTGGTCAATAGGCAAAGAGTAAGAATGGTAACCATTTGTCCCAATCCCATACTGTATCGGCCACAAACTTCCAGATCATTGACTTGAGGGACTGATTGAACCATTCCACCAACCCATCGGGTGTTGTTCTGAGAGCATTGACACCCAACTGACAGTGGAGCTGTATCATGAGTTTGGATGTGAAGTTTGTCCCCTGCTCCATGAGGATCTCCTCTGGAATATCCACTCTGGAAAACAGCTGAACCAGGGCACTTACTATCTTTAGAGTGGTTATGGAGCATAGTGGTATGGCCTCAGGAAATCTAGTGGCATAGTTGCATATGGCAAGGATGTATTGATACCCTGCACTGCTCTTCTCCAGAGGACCAACTATGTCTATTGCGATTCTCAGGAATGGAATTTTATCACAGGTAGTGGATGAAGAGGTATTCATTCAGACCAATGAAGATGGGAAACTTTTTGTCAAACCACACAACTTGCAGTAGGTTTGGGTGTCAGTGTACATGGATGGCCATTCTTCTCCTTCTTCTTCTTCTTAAGAATCGGATGACCAACCGCAGGTACAAGGAACAGTATGAGCTAGGTGAAGCACCAGGTGCCTACAACTGGATGTAACTACCAGTGTTTTGACACCTGCATCAGACACATTGTAAAGTATGTTAGTCTCTACCAACCACTTTTCCCCACAGGAATCTTTCTGGCCCCCAACTTAACGATTCTCAGTGGTTTCTCCTCCCAGTGGTTTCTCCTCCCTTTGTAACCTAAATTCTGGGCCCAATAGCTGCAACTATTCCTAGGCCCCTTTATGGAATCAACTGTCACATCATCTGACATTCACGGGTACCCCTTTTGTGATTGTGTGATGACAGAGTAGGACACAGAGACATTCACCTCTTCACTGGCATCAGAGGACTGTGGCCCCGGACTGCTTCTATTCTCGGACACCCCCATCAAATCCAACAAGGTGGGAACATCTCGTCCGAGGATAACATCACAAGGCAGGCTTGTTACCACAACAGTTCTGAGCAAGTACTTCTGTCCTTGGACCTCTAGAATCAGCTCAGACTGAGGGTATTCTTTTTGATCCCCATGAATGCATTGGATGACTTTTGGGTGTCCATAGTCAATGGTGTTCAATGGAACATGACATTCTTTAATCAGTGTAACAGAACAGTAGACTGCTAGAGTCTAACATGGCTCTGGGGACATAGAAATACCCTCTCACCTTAGGCTTCTTAAGGGGAAACACTGACACCTTATGCCCAGGTTGTTGGCAGTACTAACAAATGATGCAAGGACTGACTTAATCTGAAGTTAGGACTGCTAAATATTAGATCACTTATGTCTACAGCGCTTGGAGCGTTTGTGCATTTGAAATTCTTTATACTAACATAACATACATGGCCACAAAAAATAAGTCTGCCCAGTCGATTCTGCTAAGTATAATTTACAGAAGCTATCTGAGGCTATCTCAGATCATTATCTCATCTTATTTAAAATGTGTCTTAATCATAACATATGCACCTTGCCATGCTACCGCATCAAACATACATTCATCGTCTATTGCACAGAGTTTTATCAATAATCTCCCAGAGTTACTAACCACAACTGAATCACCGTCTGATCCCGAAGAACTTGATCAGGTAACAGAATGCTTAGCGTCAACGTCCCGCTACATGCTAGATAGCGCCACTTAGCTCCACTTAGAACTTTCTCTTACAAAGCCCCACAGTTATGGAACAGCCTTCCAATTAGTGTTCCAGGCTCAGACACAGTCTCAGTGTGTCTAGGCTGAAAAAAAATTGTTTAGTCAAGGCTTTTGTGAATAGTTTTTTCTTAGGTAAAGGAGCAGATCTGGAGGTTTCACAGGCATAGAGTGTTGTGGTGATCTGGGATGTTTGGATGCTTGACCCCATCTGCTCTCCGGACCTGCCTGATTGATCCTGATGCCCTACTTCTGGTTGGAGTTCTCATCGGTTGGAGATTGCTTGCTGCTGCTAGGGGTGGCCCCACATGGTCGGCCTAAAGATCATAGGGATTGCCGGGGATTGGACTGCAGTTGATATGGGCAGGCTCATGTTCCCTCACCCTGGTCCTGACATCTGCTGGCAGAACTCACAATATCTGCTCTAGGAAAGTAAGTTCCCCAATCTGTTCCTTGGTTTATTGTTCTGGTTGTATCCAATGCTGGTATAGCCTCCTTTGGTGACTCCCCAGCAGGTATTGTTGTTGACAGGAAGTGTTGTCTGTACGTCTTGGGAGATATGTTAATTTTGTGTAACAATGCATCCTTGAGATCCAAGTAACTATTGGAGCTGTCTTCATCCATTGCTGTATACAAATCTAGCGCAGCAGCACCAGTCAGCAGGCCTACTCCTCTTCTGGCCAATGCCATGGCTTGGCCATGTGCTCAAACCGCAGTAGAAAGGTCTCAATAACTTCTCCTTGCTCGAAGGTTCTCTGTGCTTTCAGTTCTCTGCACTGGAAAACCTGTTGATTGCCAACTCCTCATGGGTCTTCAGAATGAGAGAGCACATGGTGTTCCTGGTGACCTCCATCTTGGCTTACTCAAAAGGTGTGGATCTGAGCTGAATCCTATAATGGTCTTGGTGTGAGTAAATCCCATCTGAGACATTCTCCCTCACTCATGCTGGAACTCACAGCAGCTTGCCTCCAGACTTATTCTGTTCTCTCTGCTCAAAAAGATGAACAGGTCTCTGAGCTCAATATGAAGGGCTGAGTCTCGCTTATCTGGAGCCACCAGGAAGTCTTTGAAAAGAGACAGCACAAACTCAACTAATGTGTTCGAGTGATGGAGTGGTGAGGTTCTCCGTCACAATATTAATATTTAGATTTATCATGTGATCTTCAGTAGCAGATCACATCGGACAAATCGGACAGTTATCCCCTACATGTGAGATTGTTGAAGGTTTTTTCTCCTATTAAACACCATTATAACTATGCTAGCAATGTCCACACAAAACACACAACCGCTATATTCTCAGAGGAATGATGAAAATGCAGCACCAACCAACAAATCTAGACCTGAATTGTTTATCACATCACAAATATTTCAATACAACCATATTTCTGGACTGAGTTTTCCTTTAATTGATCAATTTATTAAACCAAGATTGGCTTCATTATTGATGAGAAAAAAGCTGAGCATCCACTTTCTACAGTTCTCATGGAAAGATCCAGAAACTAGAAAGTTAATATTGATTTTTGGTTTGTTAGTGATACCAGCAAAAAAACATAAAAAATCAGAAATATCAGAAGTCAAAGTCAAAGTATGCGTACTCTCCTTTAGGTTTCTGTAGGTAAGGTGATATGGCTGCTTTGTGTCTGAGTATTGCAACGTTATATTAGTTTTAAATAGATTTCCTTTTTAGATCCATGTCATTGTAGCACCGTGTCAGATGAGCTCCATGCCATCCCTAAGGGGAGAAGGAATTGGTCCATTTGAATTTGAACTTCATCTTCCAGTGATGGGGGAATCCAATTATTTATTTAAGGTCTCTGTGATTTGAGTTTTTTTATTATCTGTATAAAGTATAAAGCAGCCTTGGGGTCTCTACTAACCTTCTGCTGCTCCATCACCACAGAGATGGGAATAAAAAGAGAAACCAGGAAGACAAGAAAAAAAGAGGGGAAGCTAGTGCCAAAAAGAAATGTGGCTTCATCTTGTTCGTTTCACAGGGTCACTTCCATATTGATTCTGCTTTGTTTGGAGACATCGGTTATGTTGTGGCTTGAGTACACACAATATTGGACTTCAAGTATCCTATCAAGTGCCACTGGCATCCTTCATTCAAACCCTCACATTCACCACAGCACCGCTAGTTCTTGTAGATCATCGATTTCCTTTTCATGCACAACAACTAATATGTCACTTTATTGTCTGCCAGATGTCCTTTCTAGGTAGCTGCCATTTTCCTGTCAGGTTCCTCTTCCACCAACTGGCTGCTTATGCATATTATTACTATGGTCTGTAGATTGTGAACCACAGAATCTGTGTCTTAGAGACGTATATGGAAATGTGGGAGTGTCATTAATTCCATATAAGGAAATAAGATCTACTCTGAGTATCTGTGCCTTTAAAAGCAACCTCCATCCTGAAACATGTTAAATATGTTTATATTGAAATATTTGTGATGCGTTTAGCAATTCTGGTGCTAATTTGTTAATCAATGCTCTACTTTCACTGTTCCATGAGAAGTGAGTGATATGTTGCTAGCGCAGTTACGATGGCATTTAATTAAACAATCTCAAACGTAAGTGATAACTGTCATGTTAACTGTCAAGAGCAAGTGTTTCCTTTCTCTCTCACCATTTTCCTGAGACATTTAACATCATATTAATGAGAAATCCAAAGTAGTGGAGATAGCAAACTTTGGATTCAAACTTCCAGAATGTAATGCAGCCATATGACGCAGTTGCGCAGAAACTTGGCTTATCTAGTTAGCGATCTACAAGGTAAAATCCTAAATTCCACAGCAGGTCATCAAACGGCATTGTGGGTAACATAGGACACCATGAAAAGAACATGCTGAAGAAAGAAGTTTCACATAAAGATTAATTCCTGGTGAAGACCATAGAAATTGTGCATTTTTTACGATAGCCAGCTAATTAAATTAGCTTACCTGACAGGATCTGTGATAGGATTTTTAAGTTTTATTCATAAAAGTTAATATTTCTTCAGTACTAATGTTAGCCAGCTATATAACCTGACAAGATTTCTGAGGTGTACTAAATCATATTAATAATTAAGTCACACATTATTCTAGTTAGATGGCTAGCATAAGCTACATTGACAGGATATTTTAGGGAACTTTCTTTTTGTGTCCTTCAGCATATCAATGGGCTCGTAAACATAGGTCCCTTAAATGTCTACAGAAAAAAGAAAAACACCTGAAATAGCCACAGTAATGAGAAATTTACAGGCCATATTTTACCCAAAATGCAGAAAAAAGCTCAAGAGCACATCTACAGTGCAGGTTAAAGCATTTAAAGGACAATCACATGCTTGCAAGCAGTTAAAACCAGATCAATAAACACTCACTGTCTAATCCAACACCATATTTGATGTGTGTGAAAAGGATGCTAAGGTGCTGCCAATCGATGGCATTGCTTTTCCGTTACATCAGCTTCACAGAAGTTAAAAGAGCTTGCAGTTCTAACTAATGCTCAGTGTTGAAAAAAAAAACAGTCCTAATTTTGGCCAAAAAAAGAAAAGACACTATTACAAATAGTGAGGGATTTGCTGAAACTGACTAGCAGTGATTAATTGTGGCACCACAGGCATGAGGATTTGATTATTCTGCACTGTGGGACTCTATGCAGCTCTTAAGGTTCTCTTACCCCAAGTGTTATCGTCCCCATCCAGTCCTTGAGTGAAGTACAGATGGAGAATTGAGAGAGATGTTTATGGCTTGTGGTTGAGAGAGAGGATTCATTATGCATGACAGAGGAAATCTGGCAAAATTCTCCACAGACATTCACAGCCAAGGTCTTGTGCTCCCAATTGCTGTGATTAAGGCCAGTACAGTTCAGGATGCTTGGGAAAAATGCTTCAATTTAATTATATACTACAGTTCAAGGAACCCATCCTTCCACAGAAGCTTCCTCTAAGAAGCTATTTTCTAAGGCAGGAACCAAGCATTATGGGATTAGAGATTACTAGTAGCAGTGTAAATACTATGTTGGTAGTGTATAATACATGATGTCCTTCAGCATCTACCTACTCGACCTAGTAGCTATTTGTCCAAAAGATTCTCCTGCTTGATAATTGATAATTCATAAGACCCAAATTAACTTTAGGGGGCATTGCTTTCCTTTCAACAACCTTTCAACACACTTGAACTGTACTGTTTGACTATATAGTATAAAGTTGTGGAGAGTAATGTTTAATAATTCCACTATCTGATGTCACTCAGAAGAAGATGAGTTCCCTTCATGTCATCTCAGGGAGTTTTTCCTTGCCATTGTGACCTCTGGCTTGCTCATTAGGGATCTAAATCTACATCTGGATTTCTGTAAAGCTACTACAGTGGATATAAAAAATCTACAGACCCCTGTTAAAATAGCAGGTTTTTGTGATGTAAAAATGAAACCAAGATAAATCTCCTGGGGATCTGATGTGCACAGCCCTTTTCAAGTCATTCCACAGGTTTTTGATAGCATTTAGATCTGGGCTCTGACTGGGCCATTCCAAAACATTGTTCTTCTTCTTCTGAAGCCATTCCTTTGCTGACTTGGATTTGTGCTTTGGGTTGTTATTGTGCTGGAAGGTGAAATTTTTCTTCATCTTCAGCTGTCTAAAAGAGGCCTACAGGTTTTGTGCCAAAATAGATTGGTATTTGGAGCTATCCTTGATTCCCTCTATCTTGACTACAGCCCCAGTCCCATAGCGTGATACTGCCACCATGATGTGTCACTGTGGGTGCGTGTCTTTTAGAATTATGTTCAAACAGTTCTACCTTGGTCTCATCAGACCATAACAGATTTTACCACATGGTTGTGGGTGATTTAGGCAGGCTTGGATTTTTTTTCATGACAAAGGGCTTCCGTCTAGCCACCCTACTCCATAGCCCAGACATTTGAAGAATAAGAGAGATTGGATTGCTAGCAGTACTTCCTGTAGCTCCTTTAATGTTGCTGTAGGTCTCTTAGCAGTCTCTTTGATAAGATGTCCTGTTCTTGGTAATGTCACTGTAGTGGCCTATTTTCTCTGCATGATGGCCTTCACAGTGTTCCATGGCACATCTAATGTTTTGGAAATTCTTTCGTGTCCCTCTTCTGATCATTACCTTTCCACAATGAGATACTGTACATACTTTATTAGCTCTTTGAGCACCATGGCTTCAGCAGTCAGATGAAACCAAGAAGATGTCAAGAAAATCCTACAGAAACAGCTGATCTTTATTTGGGGTTCATCAGAAACACTTCAGGTGTATGATAATTACTTTTGAACAGGAGCTTGAATGTGATTGGTCGATTCTGACCACAGTCACATGCCTAATTATAAAAGGGTATGTTTTTTTCTTTTCCCTTTTTCCCCCTCCTCAAACATTTCTTTTTGTTATTCACTTGAATTTTGTTGATTGCTATATCACATTAAAGGTAAATAAAGATCTGAAATTATTTATCTAGTTTCATTTTTTTTTACAGCACAAAAACCTGCAATTTTAATAGGGGTGTGTAGACTATCCACCGTATGTGACAATGTCTATTGTTAAAGTGCTATAGAAATAAAAGTAAATTGAATTCTTACAACCTAATTTCCATAAAGTCTATCAATATTGCTTTCACGCTTAAGAAATCAAGACTTCAGCTTGAGACAGAGATTGCCACTGGCCCTAAAAAAAAAGGAGAACCACAATTTGAATAAAGGCCCTGTACCTTCATCTAAGTGGAGCAGGAGAGAGTCTACCATGAGCTCTGTTTTCATAGTCATCAGGAGCCAAGAGCAGGCTCATTTGTATAAAAGCAGAGAAGCCGGCCCAATTTCACAGCACCATAACCCCATATTCCCCATTAATGCAGGCTCATAGCATATTCTACATGTTGCACACACTGTTAATTTATCCCCTATCCAGCGAGTTCAAGCCTGATGGAGGAAATCAGCTTTCTCCCCCTTCCTCATAGAGGCGGAAAATTAACGGTTTAATTTCCGCTGAGCTCGTGGTAAGGAAAAAAACACAGCGCATGCACGACGACTTGCAGCTACAGATTGACAGTCAGCGCTTTTCTGCTACAGCATTAGCATAACCAAACAGAGGGAAATAGAGGATTCCTGCGAATATGATGATAATAATATAATTTATAAAATATAAAATATAATTTTATCAGATTATGGCAAAAAAAAAAAAAAGAACTTTGTGAGTAATGAAGCGCTGATTATGAATTAGATGAATTTTTGTAGGAGAGTGTCGCATTTTGAAGCAGATTTTTCTCCAGAGTTTTGAATGCTCTCTCTCTCTCTCTCTCTCTCTCTCTCTCGCCTCAAGCAAAGATTTATGTTGTGAGTATAAGCACTGTTTTAGGAGTTTAGAGTGGCCTTGACTCTAAGTGCTGTGACTCTCATTACATGTTTGATGCCAGCCACACACTGCTCTCTGCTCTCTGTTGACATCTAATCATTGGTTACTTTGCATTTGTCAAGAATATTACGCAGAATCATTTAGGTGCGTGCGGCTGTAAATTCTCATGACAAACCACAAGTGCAGGTGGATGCTTTCATGGTATTATGTTTTCATCCCAACTGTAAGCTTTAATTGCTTTGTATTGATTTACTCCTCAAGCTGTGTTGCTTTTCCTACCTGTCTTTGTTCATTACTTTATCAAGTACACAGTATTGGTGATTAACAGTCTGCACAGTAACAGCTGCAATGGTATGCTAACTGTGAATGAAATTAGCGTAATGAAATTGTAAAATCTCTCTCTCTCTCTCACACACACACACACACACACACGCACGCACACACAAACATGACCAATTAGTATCTAGAGATATTGACATTGGGAAGCCAAGCATGGCACCTCAGAGCGTTGCATTACTGAATGAAGAGGGCGTAGAGAACAATCTACATTTTTCATGTCGACAATACAAATTAAGATGTAATTGCTCGTTTGTGGGGTCGTAATTGATGTTTTAAATGCTTTATGAGAGAATTGTTCAAGTTAAAGCTGATTATATTAAAAACAATCTCTCATACACAAGCCACAGTAGCACACAGTGTATATTTTATTAGTGTTACTAAAACCTCATCTGTTTTAAAAAAAAGGTCACAAAAAACAGCCCATAAATGTAATTCTAACAATGTGATAATTCATGCACTGTAGTCTTGGTGGTTAAGGGACTGTCTGTACTCCAATCATGCACAGAAAGCTGATTTACAAATGCAAGATTCATATCATTATACACTGCAATATAGTGTAAAGTTAATGATGCTAGCACAGAGCTAGATGTCAGCTTTGTTTATTTCAGCCTCCAGCTAAAATTGTTAATTAGCTCTGCTTAAAAAATAATAAATAAATAATAAACACTTCAAATTTGACATGTTTTCTCTGGAAAAATTCATAATGTACACATATTTAGTGCAAGCACATGCTTTTTGTTAGGAATTTTTGGGTGCCTATAGACTTAGCGCTAGAGAATTACAGACCTTATGCACATTTCTCTTCTCAGTTATGCCGTCTTTACTTGTTTTCAATTTTGTTTTTAAAATTCTGTAAAATGACAAAATAAATGATAAAGGGCTTTCTATGTCTAATTTCTGTAAAATCACAGTATTTTTCCTGAAAATTTAATTACTGAAATATGGCATTTTTTTGCTGTTATTTACAACAATTCATAGAATCAATTAAAAACTTTGTTGAAATATAAACTACTGTAAAATAATAAAAATTGTCAGTTTTCCTGAAAGGTTAATTACGGTAACATATTATCTCAATTGTCAATTTTCCACATGTAATGTACCCATTTTATACTGGCATCTTACTGAAGATGAATGAATGAATGAATGAATGTACAAATGCTTTTACTCTGCGTGCGTATAGCCTGGTAATAAGACTAATTACTACAGCACCGAGTGCAATGTTTTTGACACAATTTTAATGTACATTAAACATTTTTTACAAGATTTAAACATGATAATCTGTGAACCCAAATAGCATGAAGTTCATAATTCTACTCATCCACCAACCTCAGTCTAGGAAATCCCATGATTCACACCTGATTTAATTTGTCAGCTCATTATCACACCCTTTTATGAACTTTGCCAGGTGAGTTAAACGCGGAGAAATCAAAAATGTGCAGATTTCCAGGGCAGATTTTCAATCCCAGAGCTATGACTGAGAACAACTGCATTAATTAATCAACACTGTCTTCTAATTACAAATTTTAACAAGACAGCTTGTATGAAAGCAGCAAGCTTATAATGTTCAAATTGCAGTGAGATGGAGCCACCTCATTGATATTTCTGCATGGACTACCAGTAAAAATGAATAAACGGTTCAGATTAATCAAATGCAATCCCAGGTAACAATCCCAGGTAATATACACTCACTGTTCACTTTATTAGGAAATCCTGTACATCTGCACATTCAGGCAGTTATCTAATTATTCATGCAATTATCTAATCTTGACATAAAACTTACTGACTGTTATAAAGCTCTGACAATGGAGACTCCTTCTGTAAATAATAAATAAACATCTCTTTCTAGGAAGCTTCACAGTATCAATGATTATAGCTAATTTTCTTTGTTAAATAACATGTTGGCTTATGAGCTGTTACTATAGAAATAATAAAGCATTAGAATGCTTGCATTCATATAACCTTTTAATTATCGTCAAACGCTTACAATAAAGGTCAAAGCAAACATTTTGTATTAATATGAGGTATACATAGAACACATAGAGCGTTCAGTGTGTCAACACACTTCTGTGTGATTTATATACAGATTCCTTATCCTGTGCAAATCGATCATAATTATTACACGTCCTCTAGCATGTCTGGAAATTTTATCCCATTTGAACAGTATTTTAGTGTAAGACTAATAACAGTCCAAAATGACAATTTCCAGTTTACAAACTTCAAGAGAGAGGAATGCTAAGGCATGTTTTGGTCATCATATGTAAGTAGTTAGGGATTGCTAGCAAATTTGTTCCTATATTGCTAATTGGCTATAATTATTATTATAACTATAATTAGCCATTTACAATGGTTCAGTTTGACATTATGACTTCAGGACGACTTATTCTCTTTCTCCCTGTCTTTTTTCATGAATTTACAATTTTATAAGCGTTCACTGCATAGCAAATGTGCAAAGCGACGCGATGTTGCAATACCAACTCCACATTTCCTGCAACTCAGACCCAGAAAAGTGTGAAATATCCCGAGCCTTGTCAGCGTTTTTCTCTGCTTTAATATTCATCTCTTTTAGTTAACAGGTAGTTTTTCGATGAGTCAGATTTTGTACATCTCAGTAAGCAGCAGTGAAATTGTCCAATTCTTCTGTTGCCATCTTGCTTAAAATGATAAATTGCATGATTGCCAGTAACTGACTAGCTCTAGGACTCTAAGGGACCACGTTAACCTAGATGACTAGCTCTAGGGCACAGAGCTAGCTTTTACTTTCTTTTTAAAAAATGGAAGCAATGCATCTAAAGCATCTAAACCTGAGAACATTTTTTTCTTCATCCAAGCATCCACACACACACACATATACACACACACACACACACACACACAGAATCACTAGGCATCTACTCTTTCATTTGCTTATATTCTCACCCTTGAAAAGATCAGCATCATTTCAAACAAAGCAGCACCATTACCAACCCGTCCCTTAAACAAAACCTTTCTGGTGTAAACAAGTGCTTATTGCATTGCTGCTTTAAAAAAGGACTTGAGGTACAAGTGAGGTGAAATTGAAATGATAAACAAGTCTTGCTTTCCTCTAGTGCAGGTTTTCATTACATACCAAGAAGGGGCTGAGATATTATAAAGCAGGGTTTTTTTTTTTGTTTTTTTTTTTCACGTTATCTGAACAGGTTGCTGCATTTGATTTATTTTGCTCTCTTTAATTACGCTTTCATCTATTGCAGTTGATTTCTATAACCAGAGCCATTTGGACCAGCCAATTTGGATTGTTATCTAAAATGAAGTAAAAGCTAATTAAATGTTTCAGCTTAGAAAGTCACCTGCAAAAACACTCATGTTCCCACAAATTACACTGCATTAAATAAATTATAATACACGCTGATGTCCAAGACACATGTGCAGAGGTTAGATTATGATATTTCTTGTTAAAATAAAGAAAGAAAAATAATCTGGCCTTTCAGTGAACAGAGTGACATTTGTATTATGTTTAAAAAGCATCTCTGCTTTTCTATTCTTTGATCGAAAGAGAGATGCAGTTGGTTTTGCATCGAAACTAAAAATAGTAGGCTAAATTAGTAGATACTCTAACATCATACATTAGATTTCCTTGATGCCATTTTGAAGAAAAGTAGAGATGGTATGGAAATAAAATGTGAATGTTAAAAAAACTAAACCCAAACATACTATAAATGATGTATCTTTTTATTTCTGTTGTTAAGTTAAAAGACAGTTTGTCCTCGTTTTTTTTTTCTTCTTTCTTTCTTCTTCATTTTCCTCATTTCAGAGGCAATTTTTAGACAAAAGAAATTGGATTATGTTTGCATTCTAGGCTGCTTAACATTCTTCATAAGTCCTCCGAATAATAAAATCTTCCTAATATGCATATACAGGGCCATTTTAATAAAGGAAGTGTGTATGCATACTCGCCCTGTTTAATTGTAATTGTGTCGACGATGGCGAGATTTCAAAACTTACAGTGAGTTAGAGAACAATGGCAGCATATACAACTCAGTGCACATATAATTCACTCATTTCCCACTGATGTGCTTGTGAGAAAGAAAGAACATTTTGCTATTCGCATATTTGTGAACAAGCTGTAGCCGGCATTTCAAAGAACCTGACTACTTGAAAAATACCTAAAACATTCTGTCTTGATTTGAATGGACAGATCCAACCTCTACCATCTGCTAAAAAGTTTTTGACAAACTCAGAAAAGCCAGCACTGTGTGCGGGATCTGTTTCAGCTGCAGATCACAAGAATGCAAGTGTTTTTCTTCCAGATACGTGAGCTTATACAAATGACAATTTCATTGCACCTTGTGCACATTCCCTGATTGTTGCTAATGCTAGCTAGGTAGTTTATTGGTGCTATGTTCATTAGCAACTGTTTAAACAAACTAGCTAGCTAGCCGAGTGTGAAGTAGCTAGTAAACGTAGCGAGTTATTTACTGCTTATCTTAAACCAGAATATACGTTAATAGACGGTTCGGACTCAGTGTCACTTAAGCGCTTCAGTTCCTAAACCATTTTCAAAGTGGCAACCGAAATGTTAATATTCCTAATATTACTGGATATGACAACACGGTAATTGTGAAAAAGATCTCTAGACCAAATTTATGCTTTCCTCCTTTCTGTCTGTCTAAGCGCATTACTAATAAAAAAAAAATTTTTTGACCCACAGAACATCCAGAACAAGTTTGTGTCCTATTGTTATGTAAGACTTTTCTTCATTTTTGCTATTTTGTACTATTTTAGACTAATAACAAAGACGCGAACACTACGAAATAACAATGCAAAAAAAAAAAGACATCTTAGCAAATGGAAATATCTCGAATATAGTCAAGTTTATCTAGTATTTCCCGTTATAAGATTGCAATAAACCAAGTATAAGACTATTTCAAGCTTGAAATAGTCTTGTTCTTTTAGCCAAATTAAAGGAGCTATATTATCTGCTAATAAAATAAGAAAATGTGTAGCTTGAAATTAGTTAAAGATGTCTCGAAACAGAACTAATTGTTTTATACTTGGTTTATTGCAATCTTATAATAGGATATATTAGTTAAATCATCAGACATGGACATTCTTCCCTACATTTGCCTTAGAAACAAATTTCAACCATTTATCAACATGTCTTTAAGCCAATAAACATATATATATATATATATATATATATATATATATATATATATATATATATATATATATATATATATATACAGTATATTTTTTATCTATTGTTTCCAAACTTTTGACTAGTAGTACAGAACCTCAATTTCTTATATGGCCACTTGGCCTGAAGTCGGCACACAAACACCCATCTGCTTTCCAGTATCTGCAGAGTGAGAATGAAGCCATGAAAAGCCCTGTTGTCATGTTCCACTGTAATAACGGTCTGTAGTGTACCTTTGATCCGCTCGCTCCTTCACTTCTGCCTTTCATCTCGCTCGGTGCTGTCCTTCCAAAACATTTTATAACATCTTAGTCACCGTTATCATACTGACAACTTTATCACTGCGGTAGGGTTTTCTAGTCAGATAAGCTTTTCTTTGCTGCAGTAAAAGATGTGTGATTAATTTTGTACTTTTGCACTTTTCGGCTGCTTTATTGATACAAAACCTCCTGTCTTTTTTGCTAACTATATTTTGATGAATAAGTCGTTAGACTTTCTATGAAACCAATATTCCATGTGGCATACCAAATTATTGTTTTTCTTTCATGCAGACTGTAGAGCATACATGTAGATCGATATATATATATATATATAATGGCAGGTGTAGTATGATATGACAGAGCTGTATTGAGTGTTGACTTAAGCTTGCATGGTACAAAATTAATACAGAATTGGTATTCAAACAGTTCAAAGAATTATCTGTGAATTGAATTTTCTGTGGTTTACAATACAATACAAAGCCATGTCTCTGCTATCCATTGTTCTGACTCCGAACCTTTTTCTGTGTGTGTGTGTGTGTGTGTGTTCATTGTTTGAAATCAATTCCACCTGTTTTTCTGTCAGCGTACAAAAACCAAGTGTTTTGGTTTTAAATGGGTTGGCCTGTCCTGATCTTAGGAAAAACCTGACATTGCACTTAGACATACTCTAAAGGAGAATATGTGAGAGCCTGTCAATAAATAAAAGGCATTTCAGCCAGAATATATGGTGTAAGAAATCGATAAGTGCATTGAAGTCCTATTGCAATAGTGTGTCAAACAAAACTGCATGAAAAGCGAGTGCTATCAACGACGCTTAAAGGCACGATGGCACTATCTAAATTAAATCTGCTGTTAGTCATTATAGCGTGTTTAATATTTAGTCCTGTTTCATGCTGAAGGTACTGTATGTCCACGTCATTCACTAGGTTACAGCAGGTGAGCGCAGATGTGTGTGTATTGTGCACATGTAGTAACACCTAGTAAGATCAGGGTTTAGCGGCATATATTTCAGTCATTCACAAATATTCTGTCTTCTGTCTTTTGATTGACCAGCAATTTTTTTAAAAAGATTGCTACTGGACAGATATAAGTCATTGTTTCACTGATTTGCTCACCTTTCTAGATGTCGTAGGGTAGCATGATCACTGCTCCACTTAGGGTCTTAGAGTTATTATTGCACCTAGTGGTCAAAAATGGAACTGCATCTAGTGCCAGTAGAGGCCCTCTGAGGACATCTCTACTTAACGAGATCATTAAGTCGAGGGAACAAAATCATTAAGTCATTACCACGACTTAGTAAAGTGAGTGAACAAGAAAATGAATTAATAAGCTGAGATCAGAGTGTTTTGCCGCCCAGTGTGTGTGTGTGTGTGTGTGTGTGTGTGTGTGCGTATATAAGGGGTTTTAGGGAAACCACCACACGCTTGGAGGAAATGAGCCACCGCTCATCTTTTAGATAAGATTCTGAAACTAGAAACGTTTACATGCAAAATTTAATATTAATTACTGAACATAACAAGCGGTCGTCTTTTTGATATTGTAAATAATAGAACTGAGATGTTGATTGTTTTGTATGTTAGGTTCACATCAAAAATTTGATTGCTTTCATTGAACAAACTTATGAAAAATGAATACTCTTCTAGGGAAAAAAAAAAGTTACATTCAGTAATTGTTAATTAATTTTTCAGGTAAACATTTCTAGTCTCCGAATCTTATCTAAAATACCAGTGGTGGCTCATTTCCTGCAATTGTGTGGTTATTTACTTAAAACCCTGTGTATGTGCACACACCAGCAGGAGGCACAACACAGTGATCACAGCTTATTAATATGTGCCCCCACTTAAATTTTTCCTTCCCTTGATTTACTAAATCGTGGCCATGAATGAATTTTCTTGTTCCCTTTGTGTTAATAATTAGCACCACGACTTAATTATCTCATTCCCACAAGTCATGGCCATGCATATTTATTTTTACGTAGGTAGTCATGAGTGGGACTCTGTAATGGTGACATGGGCTACTGGAGATGTAGATCTGATAAACAGCTGAACAAATATATGGCTAAAATCAGTCTAAGATGCTAGACTGTAAACTAGATGACTGTATTTTGTTGATTTTCAACTAGATTACTCTAAAAATTCTCTAGATATTAGCCTATAGCGTAAGTCAAGTGTGATAGCCTTCCGACTTCATTTTCTTTGTCTTAACACTGTTTAATGTTATGTTTTATGTCAATCTGCCCCACTAAAATCAGTGGTCATGAGCCGCTGTTCTCAGGGCTGAATTAAAAGTATCATGACTATCATTGCAAAACATACTGTATTTTCTAGATTAAATAATAATGCTGTAATAATGTACAAATAGTTGAGCTGTATGTGTACACCTTCTGCCTGACCCTGACACACTGCTACTGCTCCTCTCAACCTCCAGACCTGCCAGATTCATCCTGATGTTCCTCTTCTGCTTGGTGCTTCTGCACTTGTGCCTCACATACCCTAAAGTTTTAGCACCTACAGTTCGGTTTGGAAAATCCTTCAAGAGCTCCTGAATGTGTATAAAGGTTCAAATAACGTAATTGGCTTAGATTGCTGCAATTTTATATACAGATTACGCTGTCAAGTTTAAATAGCTTAATTATTTCAATTGCACACACATTTAATGAATATTTTGTGAATCCCCCTCATTTCCTATTAATGGAATTAATTAAAGGAATATTAAATATGAAAAAAATAATTAAAGTAAGCCCACACAAATCCATAAATTAAGACAAATAAGACTGGAATTAGGCTATTAAAAGATTTAGCACATGTCATACTTAGAGACCGGAATGATTTTCTTGAAAGCTGACATATAAGTTGGCTCCACAGTGGTGCTCCTTCTGGCCAACAGTCGCTGAGACACTTAAAACAATTAAACACAGCAGTTTCCCTGTGTGATCAATGTAGCTCTCTTCCCATCTTCATGTCAAACCTTCTTCTTTTCACCTCACTAAATTCACACCTAATTCACCTTTTCTGTAATTTGTCCCCAGATTTTGGTCTTTTCAGGTGCTTTTACACTGATAAATATTTCAATTAGCATAGATGTGAATCAAAATAACTTCCACTTCTGTCTCTGAGAAATTCCTTTTCTTTTGGTGTTTAGTTGGGGATTGATATTCATCAACATATGCATGCGAGTATGATGAAAATACCAAAGCGGTGTTTGTTCGGTTTGGCTCACGCAAATAGTTACACACAATTTTACCGAAAGGTTGATAAACGAGACTCAGTTTCTATTATTAAAAATCGCTATACATAATTTACATTGCTATATATAATTGAATTGACGTGAATAACGTTCACATTCTCCCTATTTATGGTCGTTGCAGTGAGTAACTTCCATTATAAAAGTTAGCCAGAGGGACTAGCGGAAGGGTTAAATGATGCCCAAGCTCAATGTTTAAGCTCAATGCACTTAACTCAATGCACAAGTGTGATCTTTGTGACTTTGATCGTGGCATGATTGTTGGTACTCAAGGTTCAACATATTGTTCCTTCTGAGATGCTTTTCTGTTCATCACAATTGTACAGAGTGGTTATGTGAGGTACTGTAGCCTTTCGGTCAGCTTGAACCAGTCTGGTCTCACTCTGTTGCGATCTCTCTCATCAACAAGGTGTTTCCATCCACAGAACTGCCACTCACTGGATGTTTTTTCTTTATTCCACCATTCTGAGTAAACTCTAGAGACTTTTGTGTGAAAATCCCAAGAGAGCAGCATTTATATAATACTCAAACCAACCCATATCAAACCAACAATCATGCCACGGGCAAAATCACATTTTGTTTTTATTATGATGGTTGATGTGAACAGTACCCGAAGTTGCTGGCCTGAATCTGCAGGTTTATGAATTGCACTACTGCCACAAAATTGGCTGATTAGATAATTGCATGAATGAGTAAGTGTACAGGTGTTCCTAATAAAGTGCCCAGTGAGTGTATGTGTGAAGGTTATATAGATTATATAAAGTATATGTATGAAGGTTATATTTTTTAGATTATATTAGATTCAACTTTATTGTCATTGTTCAAAGTAGAGGTGCAGTAGGTATTATAAATAGGGATAAATGTGATCTATATATATCTATATATAGTTATATAGGTTATATAAAATATATGTATGATGGTTTTATAGGTTATATAGAGCATATGTATGAAGGGTATATACAGTAATTGATGTAGAGTATATGTATGAAGGTTATATAGATTATTATAAAGTACTTGTATGAAGGTTTTATAGGTTACATAGAGTATATGTATGATGGTTTTATAGGTTATATAGATTAAGTGTATGAAGATGGACATTTTCATTTTCTAAATGCTTCCTAATACCTGTTTATTCTTTAGTGAACTGGCACTGATTGTACTAATATTTTACAGTAAGACTTGTTTAGAACATCAGTGAAAGCTGTGTGTAATCAACACCCTTTCAGTGAGGTTTTCATATTCATTAGGCTTAGCTATGCACATGACATTACTAAGACCCAGAAAAAATGTTTTAGCGTTGAAGTGGCATTGTATAAAAGCCTCAGTGAAGTGTTCACTCTTCAAAGCCTTGTCTGTGTATTTCTGCTTAAAATGTTAATTCTTCTTTAAGTACCAGTTTATGCAAGTTAGGATTTTGTTTATGTTGCATGAATTAGCACTGATTGTGTGGTCTGTAATTTTAGTTCAAACACTAAAGAAATTGTTTTCATTTGTTTGATATGATGTTGCAAGTGCTAATGTAAGGTAAGAGGGATTGGAAGATGAGCTTTAATCAAAAAAAAAAAAAAAATTGAATTGAAAAATCAGAACAAATACAATTTCCCAGTCTTATCCAGGCTCCCTAGGCTGCCTATTAAGCTTCACATTGAGTACAAAGTCCTGATCATGAATGGTTTAGGTTCTCTTGGACATCTTGCTCAACAGCCTGAAACACTTGCATCTCAGATGATGGAAGATATTTTGCTTTTTTTCTCTGCTCGATTGTGTTTCAGAGAATCTCAGAAATGCTAGATCAATAGGTATTTTCGGTGTTAATCGAGACAAAATCCATACGTGTTTAGCTTGGCTTATTCTTAGGTTTTCATTTTGTTAAATAAAGTTTTCATGATTTGTAGAACTCTCATTAATTTACTGATCAGTCATTTGTGATTTTCCTTGGCTATTTCACATGCTTTATTATAAATATGTTGTTCTGACTGCTAATACTGTAAATTGTATGTATAGCGCTTTAAAATATTGAACTCAAAACAAAAAATCCTATATAACTAAATATTATTAGGTGAAATCCTTCCTCTCTAAGACACACACACACACACACACACACACGCTAGGATTACTATGAATGGAACGGAAGTCATTATCCTTATTATCATAACAGTAAATCAAATAGAAACAAAGCCGGTTTCCTATTCTCTTTTAAACTGCTGCAAATCCGCCTCCGCTTTATTCACTTTGGATAAAATTTATATTGCTGTCACTTTTATTGATTTCATTTAGCACACAGCCGCCATTTGTTTTGAGTGATAAATGTGCTTTTTTTCTTGTGTTATTAGTGTCATTAAGCAGAGCTTCCTGGCTGTTTGTCATAGTTTGTCATATAAAATGTACACTGAGTACTCTGTTCATCAGGTACACCTATGTAGCACTTAATACTTTTTTTTAAAATATACATTAACTGTGTTTGGAGTATGTTGAGTACATATTTGCTGAATTAGCTACTTTGTCAAGTTAGCACCTCAGCAATATATAATAATAGTTACATCATAAAAAAGTCATCTATAACCACCAACAACAGTCTATACCCCTGTCTTACCCTTGCTCCAGTGGATAATCTCACATGGATACTGTCGATTTTACCTTCTAAGAGCTATTTTTGTAATCGTAAAGACTGTCCTGTGCTCATCCCAATACTTCTATTCATAATATGCTCATTTTTCTGCTATTCTACCATTTGTGCAATACTACAAATACTATTGCAATACTATTCTACCAGTGTGCAATACTATGTGCAATATAAACTGCAATATCGTGTGTAATGTCACTTTCTACTTTTCCCTCTACTTTTCTACTTCTCAACTTATTTTTGTGTACTTACTTATTTTTTTTACTAAAGTATCTCACTTTTTTTGCTATTCTGTTACACACTGTGGTTATTTTTACTTCTTTATTTATTAATATATTGTCTTTTATTCCTACATTGTTGTGATATATCTGTTTGAGCAACCTCTGGCATAAGAATTTCCCTCAGGATGAATAAAGTTCTACCTTATCTTATCTTATCTTATCTTATCTTTTTATCGTATCCGGTGTCACCTAGAAGGGGATCCTTTTGAGTTTGGTTCCTCTCAAGGTTTCTTTCACGTCTTTTCATGTCATCTTTTAATTGCCACTGTCGCCACTGGCTCGATGATTAGGGAAGATTCGAGTTAACGAGAAGTTAAAATTGATTAAACAGTAGTAAACATTAAACTCACCTAGCCAGCAACTATAACCCTCTTTTAACTTCTTCATAAAGTGCCTCATAAAATGAAAATCACACACATTCTCACACCCCTTTCCTCTGAAAAGTGATTCCTTGGTGAGTGAATCTTACATCCAAATGCTACGTCGTGTTGCCTTTTTGTAAAAATCATTGTGTATGCATTAAATTCAAGTCAGCTTATTAGTCAGCGTATTGTTTTAGCCCTGTGAGGCATCAACGGGGTGTCCAAAAAATCAGGAATCAACGAGACTACATATACTACATATTCTTAATATTGTATTTATTATTTTTAACGCATGCTTTACATATCCATGCCCTTACGCTCTATGAATTTTCTCAGCCGCTGTATCATGTTTTTGTGGATTTCGTTCAACATATTTGGATCAGAACTTTTTGGACACCTTGTAGTTTTCCTTTAGGTCTATCTATGACTATACGCATTGAGCACAATGTATGAGATTTGGTCTGAGGTTCATAAATTGCATCCCAGGACTGTACAGTAGATCTCATTAAGAGAGTAAGAGCTTCCTAGCCAATCAGTAGTAGATCTCATTAACAGAGAAAGAGCTTCCTAGCCAATCTGTAGAAGAAAGCTAATTAATTAGATGGGCTGAAATGAAGACAGTGAGAAACAGTCTCCATCTCTCAAAACATTCATCACTTTTCTGTCTTACAATGTTTTCTTTGCACCGCTATTTGAAACTATTTCAACTTCTTCAGCTCCGTTCCTTCCATCTGGCAATCAGTATCTGCTATTTATACAAGTTGTATCATTAAGAATAAACAGACTGTTTTGCAGATCAGTGGGAATTATGTATTAGATTTAATTGATTATTATGTCTTTCAGTGCACCTTCACATACAGCGTACCCCATGGATTTTTGCATCATGTTCTTTTTTTATTTGCATAGGAATCATCCCACATGAAGAACTGATAGCTCATAGCATTGTGGGTTTATTGATTGTAGCACAATCTCTGCATTCATTCAGGTTATTATCTGCTCTGAAATGTCACTAGTATTCAGTGCCTTATTTTTGAAGCCTGAAGGCCTAGAAAAACTGGAAATGTTTGACCATACAATGAGCCAATTGTAATGAGGCAATTGAAGATTGAATAGGCAACATTTCAGCTGTTCAGTTTCGGTGAGCCCGTGCCCACTGTAGTCTCAGATGCCGGTTCTTGGCTGACAGGAGTGGAACCTGATGTGGTCTTCTGCTCTTGTAGCCCATCCATGTTGTGCGATCTGAGATGCTTTTCTGTACACCACAGGGGACTGCTTTATGACTACACAGGAAGCCCAGCTTCTCATTAAAATTTCCAAAAGTGTTTTTTCAAAGTGTCTGTATTATTTATCAATCTTGGTGTAATTCAATATTTTATGACTCAAATAATCAAATACCTGACTGCAGTATCACTCTGTTTATTCATTAAACTCTAACTGTTTTCGGTGGACAGTGCAGCCTGCAGGAAAAAAGTGTTTATTACATGTTTGTGTACATGGTGTTTCAATGGGCTTATTAGACAACAGGCTTTCAACATGTCATTCAAAACCAGCTGCCAATTGGTAACCCTGGAATGAACACACTGACATCTCAGACTTATCATTGCCAGTTGGAATCACGTAAAGCCTGCAGTGGAGTTGTAATTTGTAAATATTTTAAACTGTTAGTATAAAGTTCTGTTTGGTTATTTGCATTCGTTTCTAAAATTTGTTGTTCATAATTCTAGCTAGGCAGCTGTCACTTACTTTTTTAGCTTAACAGGCATGAAATGACAGACCCTGCTAATGTTGACCTGATTTTAGGAAAGTCTTTTGATGCTCATGCTTATGAGGAGAGACTGAAAATTAAACAAGAGGGCAGACCAGCACCCAAGCTTTATTGATTCAGGAAAATTGGTTGGCTGTGTTTATTATTAGTCTTAGATTATGTGGAGTGTCCTCATCAACTTCTATAAACAAACAAATGAGCTCAGGTGCCAACAGAAAAACACAACAGATTTCAATAGTTCATCTTTTTTTCCCCAAAAAGTAATCCATCATTCAGAAACCAGGTGGGAAAAACAATCATTAGGAGAGTAATTAGCAGCCAGGTGTTACTAATGAAATGCACGAGATTAGTCAATCGTCAAGAAGTGTGAATAATTTATATAAAAACAGTACTTTTGGTAGTTTGGTGTTCTGGAGCACTGAGGTGTGTGGCTACTTCATGCCAAGAAGAAAGGACATCAGCCATGACCTCTGAGAAGCAATTGTTGCTGCTCATCAATCTGGGAAGGGTTATAAGGCCATCTCCAAATAATTTGAACTTCACCATTCTACAGTGAGAATGATTGTTTTCAAATGTAGAGCTTTCAAGACAATTGCCAATCTTCCAAGGAGTGAACGTCCCAGCAAATTCGATCAACGTTCAGACCGTTTAATGCTCAGAGATATTTAAAAAAAACAAGAACTACATCATGTGACATACAGGCCTCACATTAAATGTTTATGTTCATGACATAACAATCAGAAAAAGACTGAACGAGTATGGCTTTCATGGAAGTGTGGCTAAGAAAAAGCTCCTTCTCTCCAAAAAGAATATATAACAGTATGACCTGGTTTGCAAAATGGCATCTGAAAAAACCACAAAAGTTCTGGAGACAAATGTAAGGCCATCTGTCCAGCAGCTTAAGCTGGGCCGTAATTGGGTCATGGAAAAGGACAATGATCCCAAACACACCAACAAATCAACATCTGAATGACTGAAGAAGAAAAAAAATCAAGGTGTTGGAATGGCCAAGTCAAAGCCCAGACCTCAACCCCATTGAGATGCTGTGGTGAGATCTTAAGAGAGCTGCGTATAAACCAATGCCCTGAAACATCAATAACTGAAGCAATGTTGTAAAGAAGATCAGGCCAAAATGTCACCAAAACAATGTGAGAGACTGATAAACTCCTACAGAAAATGTTTGTTTCAAGTTATTGCTGCTAAAGGTGGTTCTACAGGTTACTGAATTATAGGGTGTACTTATTTTGTCCCACCTGGTTTCTGAATGTTGGCTTACTTTTTGGGAAAAAATGTTGTCACCTGAGATTTTTTGTTTGCTTATGGAAGTTGCTGAGGACCACAACTGATTGCAAAGGCAATCATTGAAGTGTACACTGAGAATCTGAAACAGTTGTACATAAGCAATCTATGGTACAAGGGTCCAAATCTATAGCTGGACCTAAAACACAGGCAGACTCGGGCCTCATAAGCAAGTCCATAGTCATACCACAAAGAGGTGACTTATAATATTACAGTATAACACAGACAGAACTTTACAAAGATATGAGGTAGAATGGAGTAATAACAGATCAAGACGCATGTACAAATAATTGTTAGGGGAATTGTTCAAAACAGAAAAGCAAACAGAAAGACATTAAGAGACACACTTGTGTGTCTTTGAGAAGAATATATAGTACAGCATAGCTAATATTATTCCTGGTCTTACTTACCAGAATGTTCAGCAAGTCTTATTGCTTGGCTGTGAAATAGATTTTAGCAGCAGGTCTGATGGTGTAAAATGTCACGTGCATCGGCTCAGACACTTTTAAGAGGGTTTGTAGCCACCTACTATTTTAAGTGGGACACCAGGAATTGTAATTCAGTTTAAATCCAATCTTGGTAAAGTTCACTGTAGCCAAGACCTACTTAGGGAACTTTTGTGCTTTTTAGCAGAACTGGTGGAGATCAGTGTCAAACAAAGTCCCCTGATTAGGGAATGGTAGTGGCCCTCACATCTATATGGCCAACTCAGAGGATTATGAGGACAGAGAAAAGGTGGCCATTACTTAATCTCTGACAGGGGTTATGAAAGCATGCCTGAATATACCACCTTCACAGAGAGAAAAATAGAGGGGCAGGGGGGGAAAAAGGACTATATTTTAGGGTTTAATGAAGTACTGAACTAATCTCAAATGAAAAGCAGACTACAAAAGAGGCAAAATGGAGGGCAGAGAGTCTTCTGAACTTTTTTGTTCTGTTCAACTTAAAATTACCCATTTAACATTGGAGAAAAAAAAATATTTTTCCAAAATGACGTTTTAGATTTTCATCAATTTTAATGAAACTTAAAGAAAAAGTATGTAAATTGAGTTTATATCACAACAATCATGCTGCGGTCATTTTTTTAAAGGCAGGTTATTGACATTCACATTATCTTCCTTCATCACACCTGAGAAAAGGAGGATTTCCAACAATGTGAAGAGATTTTGTGTGTCTGTTTACCTATATGTTGTATATATTCTTATATTATTGTAGTTGCACTGGTGTAAATTCTATAGAGCTGTCACTCCATATTCATAGCAAGTTACAGATTTGGACATGTCTCTGTTAGAAACAACCAACAGAAGAACATTTCATAACGTCTGTTGTGCTGTATGAGCAACAGACACCACCCCTGATCAAGGGGTTTGGTACTGGAGCCTTTACTGTGCGTTAGATGTAAAGCTGGCTATATCTATACCTAGATACCATATACCATCTCAACCAACTCAGGCTCTTTCCTGAGATCTAGCCTTCATCTTGTAGGTGGTGAGCCCATTAGATAGCTCCACGAGATAGCTGACTGGGTTACATGGTTGCTTACCTGGCTCCAGATGGGGTCCTGGTAACCCTAATCTGTGCAGGGTATGTTAGAACTGTTTGTTGTCTGATATCTCCCCTTAGACCTGTTCACCAAGGCTGGTCCAACCAGGAACATTAAGTTCCCGATGAGATAGCCGCTAGAGCTGTATCAGGCACATCCCACTGGACGGAGACTCTGGAGCAGACCCAGGACTCGGTCCGCTGGAGACATTATAACTCACAGTTGGCTTGGGAATGTCTGGGAATCTGTAAGTGGGGAAAGAGAAGGCTGAACTGACCTTCTCAGAAAAAGTGGAAGGGAAATGAATGAATGAATGAATGAATGAATGAATGGTGAATGAATGAATGAGTTGTGCTGTACAGATAAATCTGATGGCTGCAAGTGGCAAGTCAATACACATTCAATTCCTGTGGTTAAATATTCACGATTTGCTGAATGAAATGTCTTCAGAAGATAATTATCTGGTGGAATTATCGTAGTCTGACAGATGCATCATGAAAATAAAAACGTAATAGTGCACATTAATGTGACTGTCACAGACTGAAAGATTTAGCCTTACATTAGCTACGAAAACGGAAAGCCAATCCGACAGCTGACAGTGTTGTTAACAATATGAGCATTTATCTAAGAAAGCAAAGAATATAGAGCTGTCAAAACGTTATTTCTATATTTTTCATTCCTTTGTAGTATTCTCAATATCTGCGACATTTCTAAATATTTCTGCTTCAGCTAAAATGGTTGGCTTTTTTTTCTGGCTAACTTTATATAACCTGTGTGCTTTTGTTTACCTCAACTTAAAGCTAGTTAGCTAACTAGCAGGTAACAAGCTATTGATGGTATCTTCATTCTCTAGCTGCTGTACATACGATTACATTTTCTATAAAATGTATTTTTAATTGAAACTTAATGTTTATCTTTGTAAGCTTTGAGCCAACATCTTTTCTTGATGGTACAATCTCTACTCTCACTTTGCAGAGCGACTTGTACAGCCAAGCAGCAGCATTTATATAGCACCTTGTTTTCCATAATCCTTTGTATGGTTTTGTTAGTTCTCATGTACTTTGTGTACTTTCTTTGGAGTACTTTTGCTTTATTATAGATTCTTCTGCCCTCACCTTTGCTTCCTGTTTTATTTCCTCAGTTTTGCCTATGTATAATGAATGTGGGTCACGCTTACACCCAACCTCTCCATCTGTATCCATATATATAAAAAACTAAAAGTCCCTGATGCTGCTGAACTTGAATAGTAAATAGTTTTACATTATTTTGGTTGTTTTTTGGAGTTCTCTTCTTGCTCTGAAACAAAAATAAGTGGAGAAGTAGCACCATTATAGGCAAACAATACAAGATCAATAGAATAGCTAATAGACTTTCAATATTATACAAGCATTCTGCAAGTATAGCATTTAGCAGGCTTGTGGGTGGAAATTTGCACATGAAAAGAGACGTGACAATGAAGCACAACAGATCCCCACGGCGTTTCCGCTACAGTAATGCTTTCAACAAGAAGTCAAAAAGTAATCATCCACCAACAATATAGGCATCTAATAAGTCTTCAACTGGGGAAGGTTGTTGATTATTGAAAATTAAATTCAACATTAATAGCCAAAAAGATAAGATCCATTTTTTTAATCCGGGTTGGACCATTCATTACTCTTCACTCTGCATGTTGATATTAATAAAATTGTAAAATTTAATATGTATATTTATGTGTTACATTAATTTTACAGTCTCTAGAATCTCAACGTTGATTATTCCTGTACATTTTTGACTCAGACGCACAAGTGACTCAACAATATATATGTATATACTATATACAGTATAGAATATTATTATTCATTACTGGTTGTGCCATACCTTAAAGTAGACACGGCACTGCAAACCCCCGTTACGTACATTATACACACCGCAAAGTCTCATACAAAGTCATCCCTAAAAGCTGTCAAGCCTGGAGCAGTGAACAGCATGTCACGGACTAATGATATTTAACTGTGAAGTGTCACATCTGAAAAGCCAAACCAGTGTCTATCTTTGCATTAGCTCAGTTTCTCAGCTTGTCAGTTTTTTTAAAAGATAACAAGGGTTGCTATTTGGGGGTATCCTCCATGTTTAACCTCTTATTATTATGTCTCTGGTTCAACTCTGCAGCAGTGGCATTATTAACAGCCAGTAGAGATATTTTGTGATAGCATATAGGCCCTGATTTACTAAATAAAGAGGTGTAATTCTGTGTGCAGTCGGTGTGTCAGGGGAGACTTACAACAGAACACTTGCAGAAACAAAGTAGGGTGAGGAAGCAATCATACAATTATATATATATATATATATCATACAATTATAAATAATGAACCACAATATGCTTTTTCGTAATATTTCACTGAAAATGAGTTATCGTGGAACAGACAAACGGTCATGCACTATGTGCTAAATTCTGGTCCTTATTTGAGGAATTTCAGTAAACAAAACAGCAGGATATTGTTTATTACTATATTATTATTGTAGCATTATTATATGAGAGCAATATTATTATTACTAATAGTAAAATAATATAGATTTTTAACTGTTTCTAAAATGTATTTCGCCATACACTCCTGAACTGGGCTGGAAGAATGAAACTGAAACTCACCACACATCTGCATAACTACATGTCAAGGATTACTCTAACTACAGACAGTGAAATGTATTGAAAAATTACTTAAAATATGATATAAACATGTAGATGAGTATGTGTTACTTGTATGTTGGTGGCATCAGGCATGCAAATGTGCAGCAGATACCTAAACATGGAAGCAACTTTACTGCAGTAATATTAAGCCATCATTTTGAGAAACATCCTCATAATTTAAGACACTTCGACGTTATTTTGAGAAACACACACAGTGGCATTCTCAACTGACTTTCAGGTTTAGTGAAAAAAAAATAATGCTATTCTGCTCTTATTCTTCGCTCCTGTAGCTACATATATTTTATATTTAGTTTCACTAAAAGTACTGAATTATATATTAATTAAATAATATGCTTTTAAGGTGAATAAATAACTAATAAGCTGCAACTTTAAGGAGTTAATGAATTGCACTGTGAGAGATCCAAAGCAGAGAGAGATCATGACCAGGTACAGGCTCAGTGCCCACAGTCTCACCAGTGAAAAGGGCGAGGCAGAGAAACAGCTGGCTGCCCCGGGAACAGAGACTGTGTGCTCGTTGCCTGACAGCAGAGGTCAAAACTGACATCCTGCGCTACCATGAGAAATTAGAAAAATACACAGGAAATTTTCACCCCACAATCTTTAATCACTAATCCTGCCCTTCAGCAATATGACTTTGAAAAATGTGAAAAATGACAAATCTTCCTTTTGGGTATTTTTCATTCTCCACCATATACATAACAACACACCACTGCCTGAGAGACAGTGACATTAACCCATGCCTAGCAAAATCCCTTATCATTTAACATTTATCCTCCTTTCCTGTTCCCATAATCACTTCTGGTATTGTTATTAAAAATTTCCCCTTAAATACGATGTGTAGCTATCATGTATTGATATAATGTCAATGTTACTACACTAAAAGAAGTTCATAAATGTACATTTTTCCATTTAATGAGTTAAATAACATAAACCTGCCTTTATTTACCTATTGACTTTTTGTTAAACTTACATATTTTACTTAAGTGGAAATTTTGCCCTTAATTTAAATACATAGATCCATGAATTATTTTTTTTTTTCAGTGTATCATCACTGCCGTTATTATTGACATAACTGATATTGCTCTTTCTTTTTTATTACTATGAAAACTATTATTGGTAATATTAGTGTTGTTATTGATATTTTCTTTTGTGTTTGTTGTGTACAACATACTGTACAGTCATACCAGTTAAACCAGTGTGAATTAAAATGAATTGAATTGCTGTTACAGAATAAATTTGTGTAAGACTGATCAATTAATATTGATGAAACATTTGTATACACAGACTTACACACGTCAGCAAAATTAGAAGAAGATATCCAAGGTCAAAATCAGAGTAAACAAAAATCAAGCCTCTTATAAGCAAATAATCGTATTGCTAAGCAAATTAAAGTCAAAATGTCAGACTTTGGTTCAGCAGCAGTGCAGGTCCAAAGAACTCCGTATGAAAATGATTAGCTTTGACTATAAACTACTGTTTGACCTACAAGAGAACAGGGACGACATATCGTTTTTGATAATTATAGTCATTCATTTTTAACAAAAAAAAAAAAAAAAAGGTAAAGAGGGCACTCACGATGAAAAGGATGCGAGAGAAGAGGAGGGAACAGTAAGGGGTGGTGAGGAGATGAAAAAGAACAAGGTGGTAGTTTGTTGAGCTTGAGTGTGATATGTAGGATATATCGAGGTTGTCGTTTTAGGGTCACAGCTCATGTGACGTGATAGTTGAATCCAGAGATAAGTGTTGCAGAGGACTGTAGGGAGTCTGCCTCCACAAACCAGCATAAAGGTACTACCACGAACACACAAATTGTTCTTCTCAAGAGTGCATTCTTCTAGATTCTTTAACAAGCTGGAGAGTTTGCTGCTTTGTAATGCAATATCTAAAAATTAGATTACAACAAAAACTGAGTTGCTACATACTGTACGTATTCCTGGAGATGTCTCCCCAAATCAAGATCTTGTCATTTCCTTGGTGAACCCTCTGTTCAATGCACAAAACTTGGTGTACATCCAGGCAGTCAGCTATCATTCTTTGTCCTTGTTGCTAATCTAACTCAGTCGTGTAGATTTCTCCTTTACGATATCAAGAAGATCCGGACATTTCTCTTCACAGAGGGCAATCGGGTGCTTGTTCAGTCCCATTGGACTACTGCAACTCACTGCTGGCAGGTCTTCCGTGCATAAAATCCATAAGATCCCCGAAACTGATCGAGAATGCAGCTGCACACCTTGTTTTCAATCTCCCCAAGTTTCCCCACATCACCCTATCATCCACCATCCCTCAAAACACAAGGGAGACAAGCATCAAGACTCTTCTCTCTGCTGGCACCCAGGTGGTGGAACAAACTTCCCTCGGCTGTCTTAAAATCACTACTGAAGACTCCTTATTAAGCTATAAACTCTAGTTGTACCCTGAATTTAAGAGGAAATTTCACTCCTTTATTTTAATCGTTCTTTATGAACAGAGTGTCTAGACTCTGGCAGACAGTTTTAGGTCTTTCAAGAGAAAAATAGCATACACAATCTTCAGCTCATTTTCTCTAAGGAGAATGAAAGAAGCTAATTTCGCCTACTTTTTCCACTTTTCCACTCCACTCTTTCTTGTCTTTTAATCTCAGGGGTTCCTGATTGCAGTCAAACTGCCGTTCTATGTTCTCACGCCCCAAACAAGACGGTGAGATTTTTTTTGAGGTTTCCACTTGCAAATTCCTAACAATTAGGACAACGAAGCATGGCTGGTCTAAATAGGCTTGCAGGGATGAGACCCTTATCTTAAAAAAATACATCAGCACATGGTTTAATTTTTGACATCCACATCAGCGGTGCGTTACCCGAAATGTTCTTAAGAATGTTCGTAACTTGTTCATAACTATGTTAGTATGTACGCTCATTCATAATGTAACCTGACCCATTCTTTATTCACAGAATACTTCTTTGTTTGGAGCTTGCAGGCAGTTCTACCTCAAAAAGGCAGAAGCAGCCAATTTCAGTAGAAAAACACTTTCCTAATCCATTTGCCTGAACAGAAGTTATTCAGTCGATTTTTATTATTATTATTATTATTATTATTATCATTATTATTATTATTATTATTATTATTATCATTTGATCGTTTGTTCTGCAATTTAATTCACTCCTCATCATACCCCTGATTATTTTGGATTTTATTTTGGATTTTTTGTGGAATCAAGCAAAACAGTACCATTGATTGTCATTGATAATACACATAAAATGTGAGGCTGAGGCTGATTTCTTTCTAGTCCAGATTGTAGATTCACACAGCCACTCAGTGAATGTTTTTGTCTTGCAAACAACAGGGATTATTTAATCTATCACTCTTTTTTTCCACAAAATGCATTTGGAGAAGAAACTAAAAGATGATAGACTAAGGACACACATTGTCCAATCAAAGTACAAAGTACACAGAAGGACAGATGACAGAGACGTAAGTTTATTAATAATATAAATAATTGTCTGACAAATCTCGATTTCTGCTGCTACATGCAGTTGGTAGGTCAGAATTTTGTGTGTGAGCAGAAGACATGAATCCATGGACCCAACCTGCTTTATGTCAACAGTTCAGGCTGGTGGAGGTGGTGTAATGGTGTGGGGAACGATTTCAAGGCACACATTGGGACTCTTAATACTGGTCTTTTGAATGCCACAGCCTATCTGAGTATTTCTGCTGACCATGTGCGTTGAACTAGCATCCAACAACTACCCCAGTATTAGTATGATGTGGCCAATAGTGGACAGTAAGTATTTTTTTTACAACTAAAACACAAAATATTGGTTAATTGGAACAATTCAAACTGAAGAATCGAGCCTGTGTAACCAGCTTAATACTTTTAATATCCGAGTTCCCTAAACAGAGTTACAGCTTCCATTGTAACTGCCCCCTGGTGTTTATTTTTACATTTAAGCTAGTCTCGGGGGCACGGACTCATTTTAGCTCGTGTGTTGAATAAGTTGATGGAGTTCTCATGAAGTTATTCTCAGCTTTTTCCAGTTTTGTTGTTTTTCATTCTTTCTCCACATGATTGCTCAGGTAGAAGCAGCTCGAGTGCTCAGATGGCTGGAACACCATCAGAAAAGGCTGCCATTTCATCTGTCAATCATCCTCTCCATTCAGTTCCTGCCTGTGAGAGAGCCTTGTGTGCATTTATGCCACAATGATTTGCATCATTATTATTCCACTTAGGCTGGTGCTCTGGCTGAGGAACCCATGGTGCAAAAACAGCTATGGATGCACACATACACACAGACACATACACAAACACACAAATGCACAAACACACACACAGGTTTCCACTTCTCTCTGATCTCTGCACGCCTCCTTAATAGATTGCTTTTCTGTCACAGTTCAGGGGACAAAAGCATCGAATAATTGTAAACTTGATTAAAACAAGGTTATGCAAATCGGCTACAGAAGCGAGAACACAAGAGCCGTGTAAGCTCACGCAGGCTCTTTCGATCACAATTAGCTAGCGAATCAAACACTGATTAGGCAAGAAAAACAACAATGGCAACACATACACACATACACCCTCTCTCTTTCACACACATGGCAACTATAGGCAAACATCTGTTTCCCTGTCTCTCATTCCATTTTCCGTTTGTCTTTCTCGCTTTCATCTGAGGCTCTGTGAATGGCATCGATCTCTCTGCAGGCCCTAATCAGCATTAGGCCGAAGTGATGTGCTTCCACTCAATAAACAGGAATAACTCCATCGCCCTGTAAATAAAGTTAAATCTCTGGCATGGGAGATACAGTGTGTTACTGAAACAAGAGGCTTAGTCTGATGAACTCCTAATTGGCACCTAAAGCACTGTACTTTCAGAATACCTCAGTGTATCGACCAGTTTTGGAACAAAAAATAGATAACAGATGTCAAACACTTCAATTCACATGCGCAGAATATTGCACATGAAAAAACTGACACAAAGCGGAGCAGAGTTACAATAGGCAATGTTAAAGCTGAAGCTACCTAGCTACACTACAAGACACATGGCAAGTAGTACATGGCAACTACAATCCCAAACAGCACATGTAACTAGATGTTGCCACTTCCTCTAATTCAAAACATTTCTAATGGAAAGAAACTGCTTGACAATTCCCCTCTTTTTAAAGCAGCCAGTAATCTCCATTTTGTGTATGCTAGGAAAATTAAATGCAGCATTTTTCAGTAATATTCTGTTGCTCCTTAAGTGCTTTTTAATACCTATCAAAAGTTTTGCTAACAATGCATACGTAGCAAACACAACCTCAACTGCATTTGTTATACTAATTCTGTCTTTCACAGAGTCTTAACCAATATCTTGCACCATATGCATTCTCTAGCATGATATCACTCCATATCTGCTTTGCTTTTTAGCTATTTGACTGTCAATTAACACACAGAGCATCCAGTAGCTGGCTAGTTATCTAGCTAATGTTTTAAAACTACTATCAAAAGATGGTAATGTTATGAGTTTTACATAGCATGGGTATGTACGGTATTAGCCAGATAATAGCATGAAAGCTATGATACGCCCCTACTGCATACTCTCTCTGAAATGCACAGTTTATGTTTGACTAGACTTTTATTTTTTTTAATGTGACAGATTTTGCTTTATCTAGGAATCGCAGAAATAGTAACAATGGGAGGAAACGAACTTGTGGTTCACGATTATATCTTGCGCTGTACTTGCACACAGCAGTGTATAACAGTATTAAGTGATAGCATGAGCAAATCATGTAGTTTTGTTTGTGAAGCCTCCTGTATGTTATTACCTTATCAAACCATCCCTCGTGCTGAAAAGATGATGTGCGTCTGTGTTGAATCCGCCTCCGAAATCTTGTTCTCTGCTCAAATTTGAAAGACTTCACATTAAAAATATCATAGGGTGCACTGAGTGAATAATTAGTATACAGCTATGACACGGTGAGTGAGCAAGCACTTGCAGATATCGAGGCATGTTAATGCGTAGTCTGAGGAAGTTGTCTAGAAAGCTCATTTCTCAATATAGTTTTATTTAACTGCCTCCTGTTAAATGGCAGGGTTTTCTCTCTCCTTAATGAGTAGCTTAATAACTAACCTGAGCCTAATGCCCTCACTGTCATATTAGGCTTACTGCGGTGGAGAGGGAAACCACTGTTGCAGGTTGGTTACAAATGACCCACAGCGCAATACCAAACAAGCTGCAGTGGGCCAGATGCATTTCTCACACACGTGAATATGTAGATGGTATAGATAGATCAGTGTTGATTTTAACATTTAAAGCTATGCATGATTTAGCTCCGGCATATCTTGCTAAGCTACTGAAGCAGTATAGTCCATCCTGAGCACTGCGCTCATCTAAGGTAGGCCTATTCTTAGTTCTTCGGTCTTTTACATTGATAAAAGCTTTTTAGTATTTATAGTAATTCTCTGAGATTTACAGTCAATTCATTAGTGATTGTATAGTGCCTCTTTAATGTACCTTATCGTAAAAGGTTTGTTCTGACTTTCTATTCAATTCAGTTTTATTTGTATAGCTCTTCTTACAATGGACATTGTCACAAAGCAGCTTTACAGAAATATATAAACTCAGGATATAAATTTTAAAGTAATAAATTTTATCGTTCAACCCTTCTAGCGCTTTCTATGTAAAAGCATTTTGAGATTTTGAATTCTGAATGATATAGTAGTAGTAGTATGTATGTATGTAATGAAAGATTTTGTTATTTATTCTCATATTTATTGATTTGTTTGTTTGATTGTTTGTTTAACCAGAAGATTGACACAAAAATTCCTGCATGGTAGTTTATGAAGAGAACTGATTTAAAACTGTGATCAAATGTACTTTAGAGTAGTCTCGATATACAGTAGTAGCTTATGACATAAGGTATTCATAAAGTACGTCATCTGTCAAAAAAATATGTTTAACTAAGTGTTCTTTATCTTAAGACTAGCAAAAATTTTCTAACATCACGCAAACTGGTGATGGCAACATGGACAAACTTATATCGCTCTGCATAAGGCATCTGCCATCACATTTATAACATGGCTGTGTCAGTCTTACGACACAAGGTGACGTATTACCATGAATACTGTATGACTGTTATAAATTGTAATATGGCATGGTTTTTCAAGTGTCTGCTGTACAAATCAGATGCTTTTTCAATTTTCAGTTTTCTCCAACACACACTGCATGAATCAGATTTTTGGAATTTGTCTCCAAAAAAAGAGACATGCGCATCCTAATGAATCTTACATAAATTAATGAAAAACGCTTTAGTTGTACTCGCTGACTAATGCAGAGAATGCTGTGATTTATGAGTCTCTTCCTTTAGCTGAGGCTGCAGAGAAGCTGGCTTTGTAATAGCAGAGAGAGAGAGAGAGAGAGCGAGAGACAGCCACAGGCTTGTCAATAAAGTAATCATTAGTATTAGATTGGGTTTGTGCACTTCGGCGACCAAAGGCACTTTAAAGTGTAGAGGCCACTGGGCTTCAGATTCAATATTTGGATGTAACACATGCTACTGATTGGCTCAACCAGTCCTAGTGATGTAATGGCAGAGGCCCTGAGTCACACTTGGTCTACACTTGGTTTACACTTGGTCATTTTTTGTGTCTTGAGTTTCAGGATTAAATCTAGATGGGGATTTTCACTCAACCCACTTCAGAGAGACTCGTTTTTACTTGTTATACAAGTGTAAATTCACCTGTCTCTCTAACCAGAGCCCCTATCAATAAGTGACACGTTTAAAAATGTTAGTGAGATCATAAACAGCATTCAGAAATGTTCAAATGTAATGAGTTGACTTGAATATTTACACATAATACAGATTATAGTCTGGCTAACCGGAGATGCATTTGCCTTGTATGAAATCACAGGAAGCCATCAGAGTTTCAGTATTTCCACGTATATGAAAGCTATCAGAACATTAATCAAATTCCCAGATGGAATTAACACTCAGGAGTTACAGAAACATGTATTTACAGAAATGTAAATTAAATATCACGTGACTGTGATATTACTGTAATGAACAATTCTCATGAAATGCATTTGTGACCAAATTTTATTTAACTGAATTAACTTCAACTCCCACACTGAAAAAAAGATTTTTACTTACTTTACTTGGTTAAATTTAATATTATTTTGCAAGTGCTCACAAAACTAGAAAAAAAGAAGTAATGCTTACTTGAACTGATTGCATACTAATATGGGGGTGTGGCTTTTGAACTCGATTTGCATATGCATTTGCAGAACTTTGAACCGATTTAATTTTGAGTGCTATGAATGTGTTGTTTTCAGTATTTCTTGTTTTGTGTTGGCTTTAAGGCCTAAGGCTATTGTGAGTATTATGAGTTTTTTTTAACCTCTTTTTATATAAAGTTGACTTTTTTTAGGTGCCTTGCAACGTATAGTGGCCATTAAGTAGTAATGATAACTTTTATATGATGTGTACTTTTAACAGTGCTGTAAGTAATTTACTTAAGCACTCTTGCATGCAATAAAAGAAAACTGCTAGTTAAATTTACTTACATTTTTATGAGAATAATCTTTGATGCCATGTATACCTTAAAATAGACTTAAAAATATGCTTAGTTAAATTTACTAAGACTGTATGTGTGGAATTGTTACATTATAATATATATATATGTTGAAAAACACGCAGGTCGGCAGATTGACTATGCTAAATTGCCCGAAGGTGTGAATGAGTGTGTGAATGTGTGTGAACAGTGCCCTGTGATGGATATTAGCGGGATTGGCTCTCTGTCCAGGATAAAGTTACTAAAGATTACTGAACTAATGAATGATGAATTTCCCAAATAAGTTTACATCACTTTGCTAATGTATTTCATTAAATTTAATCTTATTCACTGAAAGCATTTGATTTGATAACACAACACACAGATGACTGTATTTCTAGAGTCACTATCAAGTATGATTTGTTAGAAAATAACTATTATACCACAGTGCAGTTGAATTCTCAAATCTGATTGGTCAGAAGGTGTTGATACATTTTCTATAACAGCAGTGTGGGCTGTAAATCAAATCGAATCAGAAGCTTATATTAATGCGCTCATTCTAACAGTTATAACATGATTGCTATTGCTATAATGTGAGAACAGGAACTAACTTGTTTCATAGACGTTCCATAACATTAAATATAACTACAAATTAACAAAATGAAAAAAAAAATCATTCTTTAATAAATAAACAGTTCTTAGTGCTTGCACATTGCTGTGGTATAAAAGGAATAAAATGTGTTGTTATTCGAAAATAGTCATCTTCTTCTTCTCGCCAGGTCATCACACACACACACATCACATCACACAGCTATGTTGCTGATTATTTTCCAGCAACAGCATGTCTATCCTGTTTAATTCCTTACTTAACACGGTGGCTTGAGCACCTATGTGCTACTGTTGAAACTATCATGTCGCAACAATTAAAAAACAAGAGGCAAAAGTGCACACGTGAGTGAATTCTAGTGAACTAGAATGATTTCAATGAATTTCTGTTAGTTTTTGATAAATGTTTAAATAGAGACGGCGTTTGGAAGTAGACTGTTGGATCATCCGCTATGTTGTATTTCCTCTGAGATCATGATTTAATGTGTTGCTCAGTCACATACATCTGCAGAAAGACCACATCTAGTCTCTCTCTGTCATCTGCACTCTTATTCTCTCCTCCCATCTGTGGATTATAGAGATAAATAATTCATCGTCACCTGGTAAAAAGATTAAAATTGTGTGTGTGTGTGTGTGTGTGTGCTGATAGAGGGAACCTAAGGCTTCTAAGTGGCAGAATATCTAAATGGCTCACTGCAGGAATACCTCCACTGTCTGCTACCTGCTGTGAACTCCAATATTCTACTAATATTAAGGTCCTCTAAGAGCGCTTTACCTTGCCTGGGAACTGCGCGGTTATGACTCATAGCTTTTTACTGAGAGAAAGGAGGAGGAGACTCCAGAAACACGTTCCAGAACTTTCTGACATTGATGAATGTGAAAGGGAACATACTGTAATAGAAAGTGATGAACGTTGGCGTCTAAACGTCAAAGCTCTTGCCCAAAGATTACTCTTTTAACTTTCTTGAGTCCTGTGTATACCGTATGTGCTTGGGTCTCCCAACTCTCAGAAAATCCAAACTTCCCAGAGGCTGTGGTTACAAAAAAAAAAAAGAGAGATTTCGTCTGTTTCACTTGTATTTTGTTTTACCCTCTGAATTAATTAAATAAGCCCACTGAGTTTGGCAGCCTACCTGAGTCAAGACTTTGTATTGCCTTCACACTGAACTATATAGCAACTGCAATAATATTGCTACAAACTTAACACAGCATTGTATCTGAAATGCCTTAATTACCAAACATTGTGTGCTTGTGTTTGTTTTGGTTTGTTGTCTGAATGTGGTCACCTGTTCTGTGTTGGTCCTTGATTTAATCCCTGTTTCTCTGTAGCATCACAAAGTTGTATTGTGCTTGTGTTTCATCACCAAGCCTTGATTTCTGTATTCTCCCAGTTTAGACCCTCACTGTTTCCTAGTTTCTGATTATGGATTATTGCTGGATTATCCCTGTTTCATTTTGCCTGCCTGTGTTTTGACCCCTCAGATTATGATTCTTGGATTTACTCCAATCAAACATATGTATATCCTTTCTTGCAACGCACGTTACAGTCTGGTTTGTATGGTCTGAAACAGAAGCAGATGGGAACCACCTAGAGGCCCCTATATTTGTCCAAAATAATATTAATGAAAGTGCATCGATTAGTATCACAACATAGGGCTGCATTATGAATAAATAAGAAAAATATAGTGATTAGCAACAAAGTGCTGTGTGCAAATACTAATTATTTATCTAAAACACAAATTTACAAAAAGGATCTGTAAGGGTTCTTTAATAGTTCATTAGATAATTAAGGGCTCTTAACTTGCTTAAAAAAAGTTTTATCTGGAACCCTTTCCCTTTTGCAGGCTTGAACACAGAACTCTTTACGGTTCTGCCAGCAGGACAACCAAAGTGTACTTAAGGGATCTAATTTTCTAATAAAGCATTGACATGATTGCAGCAGTTTAGCAGCAGTTTTCTGTTCAGTTCAGAAAACTAGGAGCACCAGCACTACTAAAAATTCAGAAACACCCACCAAAGTGTCTGGGGCAACAAAATACAGTGCAATTCATGTATCACAGAGAGAAGCAATGAAGGTGAAGAGTTACAAATGTAGCCTAGATAGCTAAGTTGTTAACTGTATTGTTACGGGGCCATCACACCAGGACTGATTTTGCTAGTTAGTCATCCCTTTAAGCAGCTAACTTATATGTAGAGCACTTTTAACAATAGACATTGTCCCTGAGAAGCTTCACACAAATCTGGATATAGATTTAGATTACTAATGAGAAAGCCAGAGGCGACCATGGCGAGGAAAAACTCCCTGAGATGACATGAGGTAGAAACCTTACTATATATCATTACAGTGCATACAGGTGTAGAAGAGTAAAGACAAACAGTGCTGTGGATTAAAAGGATGTTTAATGTGAGCATGTTGTGAATAAAAGTCCTGGAATGAGCATGGGACAGTCTTATCATTTCTTAGCCATAGTTAGTTAGGTATAGAAACTGAGCAACTGAGCTAATCACAAATAGGGTCTCTGGTACATGTGGGAGCATGTGAGAGAAAGGCAATGCAAAAAACAAAAAAGCAAAATAAAAAAAGGCCAGGCCCTGCAGAGGATAATAGAGCAGTTTAATGGGAACATTCCTGAATCCGCCATTGGTCTAAACGGCTCCACTAACACCCTTCAGAATTTAAAATCTGAATAGTTGTATCTTCCTAAGCTGGAATTTATCATGCTTGCAGAAACATGATGTTCAGTCTGCAGGAATCTCAAGTAATGAAGCCTCTCCCTGATATATCTTCTCTCTAACCCCAGCATCTGTCCTAGTTTAAGACTGAACATCTGCCATATGGCCATGCCGAAATGTGCTAAAGTATAATTGTTATCCATCAAGTCAAAACACAAGAACAAATGAATGAGCAAGAGGCTTTGGCTTAGAGCTCCTATGCCATTATAGCTTTGTACATCTTTATTTTGAAAAAAATATCAGAATGAGCTGTGTCTTTTGGCTGGTGAGACTGAGTGAATTTGAAATTGGAAATAGTAATAATACTGAGAGGCCAATAGAATCATTCTGAGAGCAATGATAAATGAGGATCATTAGCTATCAGACCATTTGCTGCATATAGGATAGGCTTTTCCAATTAGACAGTCATCTTTGGAGCAACGAGTGTGTGACTGGTGCAGTAATGTTGCTTCAATTAAAAAAATGTCCCATTTGATCACTTTCAGGCATATTTAGAGATGTCACAGTGTGATATATATATATATATATATATATATATATATATATATATATATATATATATATAATGGGAAGAAAAATCATGGTTAATATTCCAAATACATAAAAATAATAATAATAATATAAAATAATATTAAGAGGAAATCATGGGAGAAATGGGAAAGAATGCGATCTCAGTGATTTTGACCATGTACTAAACAGGCTGGTTTGAGTATTTCAGAAATCTCCTGGGATTTTCACACAAAACAGTCTCTAGAGTTTACAGAGAATGGTGTGAAAAAGAAAAAACATCCAAGGTGTGGACGTACCATGTTGACTGGAGAGGTCAGAGGACAATGGCCAGACTGGTTTGTGCTGACTGGAAGGCTACAGTAACTCAAATAACCGCTCTTTACAACCATGGTGAGCAGAAAAGCATCTCAGAATGCAAAAAATGTCAAATCCTAAGGCAAAAGATACGTGTCTGATTAACCACCCTGCAGAACTGCTGCTCACTGGATGGGGCAGTAATGGATGGGTCTGGGGGCCAGATTCAAAAAGGGAATCGTTCATCTTGTGCATCACACTGATGGTAATCTTAGAGTTAATAAATCTGAATACATCTTATCGTCAAATAAGCTGATGAAGCTAAAGTTTGCACTTTACCACTTTATAATGACTTCATCATACATCAAGTGTTTCCACTGTAACAGATCCTGGAATCATCCCTAGAGGAACCCACCTGTCAGTCAAACTCATAACAGGAGCGAGAGGAGATTATGAGGATTGGGACAGCTGAATGCTTTTGCTGTGATGTTATTCATTCGCATTATAGACAGACAACATTCATTTTTATCCAGATTGTGTTCTATCACCACGTCAGACTCTGTGACTGTGTGTTGTTGAGAAAAAAAAAAAGGCACAGCAGTGACCTGAATTAGCAGTCCGAGGACTCCGGTTGTTTGAGGGATCTGGCCTGATGACAAAAGAGCTGCTAAAGGATTAAAGGCTTGTTAAAGGATTAGGGAGTAGGATAGCTCGAAGCCTTGTAGCAGCCACAAATGGTGCATAGGTGTTTGTTACTATCACTGCAGGATTCTAATGGAAATATCATATCATTTGTATGATTTCACTAGACATCACAAATTTTGGATCCGGTAAATGCATCAAATAACCACTATACAATATTATGAGACATTTTTTTTAGATTAAATCCTCCAAGAACATGTGTAATTCAAGTGCAATTTATATATGCATGGGCTAGGAATTGAGTTAAGGTCCTGTGTGATACTGAAAGACAAGGCAAAGTCAAAATTTTTATTTATCATGTGCATATTATGTCAAAGTCATTTTGCATCGAAATGCTTGAGGTGAGTCTATGAACATAAACTGAATACATGTTAAAAGCACAAAACAACAACAAATATTAAACTAATGCAAATAAGTCATTACAAATTAAAGAAAATAAAATACAAGGTGCTATACAGGTGAAATAGAGTCTTGTTATTTCCTTTGGTCTTGCTCAGTGGGAATGCCTATCACCCCTCAATGCCTTGAGGTCTCTGAGCACTCGTGACAATAAAGCAGCCTCCTAACAGCCTCACAGACACACACACACACACACACACACACACACACACAAGCACGCACACACCATCTCAGAGGTATAACTACACTCCAGCAAGCTCAAATCTCACTGGTGCATTATTAATGCCACGTTGAGCAAAAACTCATAAACGCAGAGCAAATTAGAGCCAAACACAGCCTTCTGGATCATAGCAGAAAAAAATATGGAATCAGAGATCTGCATGGATTTTTTTTTTTTTTCTTTTTTCTTTTTTGCATATCCTTCATCCTTACTTTCTCCCATCATTACACTGTACATACACATCCAGATTTCATGCTGTTCTGGGCTTTTGTAGCCATGTGCACTGCTCAGAGCATAAGAAGGTCCATATTAGCATGATAAAAGCTGTGTAGTATAGATAGAAAGTGTTTTGTAGCAGCAATTGACTCTTTCTTATATTCTACACACACACACACACACACACACACACACACGAACACAAAACATAGAGCTGCTGTATTCTGTCGAACGGGGTATAATCGACAGCCAATCAATCACATCTTTTGCCATTACCTGGCCCATAATGTGGCTCCTCCTAGACAATTACAAGGAAAGATTATGCATGAAGGAATGCGAGACAGCACATTAACACACAATCACACACTGCAGAGGTTTTGATCTATGGTGCTTTACATTCAAAGACAGAAATGGGGCAGATTATGCATTAGCACTTTCAAGCAGACTGAAAATTCTGTACGCCGCTTCGGATAAAGGTGATTTCTAAATTAAGAAGTGCAAATGTAATGTAAATTGGATAATTTAGTGCCTTTAGCTGGTTGATGGCTGGTTGTGAGATAGGAGAGCAAAAACTTAATATCTACAGCTTGACAGTGAAACTGTTAGGGTTGAGCAATGATGAGCATTATATCACGAGGTCTCATGGATGCCATAATAAGAAGGATGTGGGGCAAACTATTACACACACACTTCAAAGACAGACAGGCATCTAGATTTTTGACTTTTATTAGGTGTTTCAAGTAATTTCATGCTGTGTTTCCTCCAAAGACCAAACATCGTAGCCAGTAAAAAAAAAGTTGTAACTCTTTTGTTCAAACCAAACTTACAGTGTTTAGTCTATCTGCTTTTCTGCATTAGTTTTGGGAAAAGAAAAGATATAATAAAGTAAAAATTCTACCTTGTTCGCATACATTACACCTGTGACTGTTGTTTCACAACCATGTGGATGCCATAAATAAAACCATATACTGATATTATTTTATCTTTGAAAGACAGGAAGGGAGTCTTGCTAGTCCATTTTTACCAGCCATCCCTACTAATATCACAGTGTGCGGATTGAGATCCTTTTGTTCCTGAAACGACTTTGCTTTAACCAGCCAACTGATGTCACTAATGTGTGCCTCCTATAACTACACCTGAGCCGCCTGAAAATTCCCTCGAGTCTCCTTCCATCCAGGGAAGCTTATTGCACATTTGGTCTTCTCGTTACTTGACACGGTGTGATAGCAACATGTAACAATGCTCATAACACATAAGAGTGGGATCGCTCTTGTTGCGAGTACATCAGAACCTGATGCAGTCAGCAATAACATTGCGAAGCTCAGTGAGTGCTGTGCTGGGATGGTGTTTGTTCCAAATGGAATGCAGTGTTTCTGGTGTGTGCCGCACAGGTCTGGGGATTACTAGCTGTGTCTAGCAAGGTGTGACGATAACTCCTGTTGAGGATGACAAAAGAATAGCAACCTTTCATAACGCACCACAGGTCACACACACACACACACACACACACACACACACACACACACACTGCTATAATGGATTGGTTTCCTTTCCATGGCACAAAAGCATAGAAAAATGTGAGTGTCTGTTCTTTGGAGCCAAATATCCAAAGAAATAGCTGCAAATATCCTTATGATATGAATATATATATATATATCTTGAGGATTAATCAGAGTTGAGGACTGAATTTTCATGGATGAAATTATGAACAGCGTTTGAAGCATGTGTAACAGACAAGTGCTGGTTCAGCTTATCCTTCAAACCTTGGGCAATTTTTTTCTATATAGAAGAGTTCGCCAAATTAACCAAATCATTTGCATTATTGTATTAATTTGCAAAATGAAAATAGCGAATGAATGAGTGGAATCCGTACATCCAGGGTGTATTCCTGCCTCACACTCAGTGTTCCCGGGATACCATGACCCTGGCCGGGGTATATCAATTACTGAAAGTGACTGAATGAGTGAAAATAGCGAAATAAAAGTGAGATAAAACATTTTTAAAATTGACAGAAAAGAACATTTTTTTTAGGCGGCTTACAAGCAAGTGCTTGTGTTTAAAAGCAGTCTAGATGCTATTGAAGAACCCATTCTCAGACATTTCTACTAAAAAAAAAAAAACTCTCAACCTTGAAAGCATTTTATTTCCCCTGCATAAATAGCAACATAACTTTAAGTCAGCATATGATGCTATGACCTTTATTATTTAAGAGTTTGCTTTGCCTAGTGTAGTCCATTTGTTGATTGCCTGAACCCTTTTGACTTCGACTTTTTCTCCTCCCTTTGGATTTACCTGCATTTGTATCCAAATCTTTGTCCATTTATGACACTGTGTGTATGTGTGTGTGTGTCTTACATGCAAGTAGCATCTCTGAACAGTGCATCAGCATTTTCTCTTCCCTCTTTCCGTATCGTTCCTCCTGAATATCAAATACACACACACTTTCCCAGTGGAGTTTCCATGATGTCAAAGACAATTTACATAAATATGAGATGTTTGGGCTGCACAAATACAGGTGTTGAGTGATGGACAGGGATATCGGTACTTTTAGGAATCTTTCTACACCAGCATTTAAACAGAGCATAATAATTTGTTTTCTGAAGGAATGTAATTGAATATAATTAATTAAATTATAATATGAAAAACAATATCTAGTAGGTGGCAGTTAAATAAAACGGATGGAGTTTTTTAACCAGCTACATTACAGCATGTGGTGATACTTTTTTCTTTTTTTTTTTTTTTTTCTTTTGTATATAATAAGAAAACTGAACTCAACTCAGTGAGACTTCTTGTCCAGGATGACAAGCTAAAGCACTTTCAGCAGAAAGGCAGTAGACTGTAACATTGCTTGCCAAGTGGATGGTATACAATCACCTCAGAAAATATATTCTTTTAAAGTATATTCTCTTAAAACTACAATACCTTCATTGCAATAAAAGCATATCATGGAACCTGTTACCATTTCTCATCATTTAATGACTAACACTAGCTTAGACTTTAGGTCTCTCTGTCATTGTATGCTTTGGCGTTGTTCACACAGCACTCAAATCTAAATATTCGACTCAGTATTCATACTGCAAATTACAAGAGACCAAATCTAATGTGTGCTTATAATAACTACTCCAGAGAGCATGTGCTGAACAGGTAAACATTAGCTAGTTAGCTAGGAACTGCACTATGAACCAGAGTGCTTGTTTGTATTTACATGGGCCTCATGTTAGTTGTTTTATAGACACTCCCCAACGCCATTTCATTTCACCTCCATCTCAGTCTGTTCGGAACGAAAACACATGCAGGAAAGTGCACAGCACAGCTGGATAATTCTCCTGTGAACAAAACACCATGCTGTGCTTTGATATACTGTAACTTAACAATAGCATTGTTAACTGCAAGAGAGTTCGCGAAGGATGCTAACCAGCTAACAGTGACACAGTAGAACGAAATGCATGAGAGCTCGTTACAAAGAAAAACAGAACAATGAAGGCCCTCTTGACCATCCTCATGAATCAGCATGAGCTGAATATTGCATGTTTATAGTGTTATAAGTTGATTTTTGATGCTACACGGAAGTTTGATGCGTGCTCTGTCAAAAATGCCACTGTGTCAAGAGCGCTTGAGTTACGTGATTAGTGGATAAGTGAAATGTAATGGCATGTCATAAATTGTCAAGTGCCATAAAAGGCCATCTGCCGAGAGGGAGAGCAGTGCAGTAGATGTGCTGCCGTTGCCTAACTTCCCTAGCCTATAGCCACGCTATTGCGTATTACCAGTGTTCAAGTAGTTTCTAAATAATAAAGAATGGCAATATCCTTAACAAATAGCATACCTCATTGCTTGAAAATGGTCATGATAATCCCTGATAATTTTAATTCTCACTGAACTTTCTGGCCACAGGTAATGGAGGCGTGGCCACCACTAGAGACCTAATCTTTTGACTAATTTGTGTGCCATTGATGTGTGATGTGCGTTACATAAAAATCCAAAATAATCCACCTTAAGATATTTGTTAACAGCATATAATCAAATATGAATTCTTTATGTCTTTAAAAGATGAGAGTTTTGCCCTGCTAGTTCATTTTTACAAGTCACCCATGCAGAGGTCCACAACCTCTAACGGCAGGTGAACACACTGTGGCAGGTAACACTCAATAATCAGCTGTGTAAAACCAGCAACATTAAATTCAGTCCTACACTGATTAGCAGAGTTCAGTATCATGCAGAGTAACAGTCAGAGGCATTTAATCAGAGGTAATTATGGAGTGATTACAAGGTGAGTGTGTGAACTGAGCATGCTCATGTTGGACGGGACACAAAGGAAGACTTAATGTTTTTCTCCTCTTGCCTTTTCCATCGGCTGTTTTTTTTTTTTTAAACATCATTCCTTTTATCGCGCTTGTTCTACCTTAATTGTGTGACTGCTATGCCTTCACCAAAACTTACCTCACACAGCTGTTCTTTGTTTCTCATTCTCCAAAGCCTGTTACACCAGCTCTCCCCTTCCACCTCTCTGAGTTTCTCATTCCACTGCAGCAATATTGCTTTTACTGACAGAAAGAAGGCTTTCTGCTTTTTGTTTCATCTAAAAAACATAAACCTTCAGCTGCAAGTAAGAAAAAAAAAAGAACAAGTTCAGTTGAATTTAATTATTCAGAGATAATAGTTGCTCTTCTACTCTTTCTTTTTAATTGACACTTTTTTTTCTGTTATTACAGCAGTGAGGAATGTATTTGGCCTTTGTTTGAAGAACATGTTAATATTCAAAGATATCACTGGAGAAAGAAATACAAAGGTGTGTTTCTCTATAATTAGCACTTCTTGATGATTTTATATTATTAGATGGAAATAAATGCATTCTTGGATTAGAATAGAGCAAATGGAGTGTTACTGCAAATGATTTCTTGCTTTTGCTCATTTTTATTTCATATATAGGGTTTTTTTTTGTTGTTGTTCTTCAGTGAGCTTCGGCTCAGATTCAGTTTGTCCTAAAATTTTACAAAATCTAAACACAGGTAGCACATTCCCCCAGTGCTTGCGTATAACGGTTACCAGTGATGTTTTGAATACACAGAAAGCATTTACTGCTAACAAAAGAGATAGTTAGGAATTTGACAAATATACTGTATATTTATTTCCAACTGAGATGAGCCGTTGAGGGTAAAGGGTCTTCCTTTTTACCAGATGTTTGGGCCCAGATGTGGTTCTACGGCATTGGTCCTAGAATTTGGGGAAAAAAACTAGCTTCCTAAATCACTACATCACTAAATCAGAACATTAACCACTGAACCACCAGTGTCAAGAGGTAGTATTAGGAGAACATAGTATACATTAAGTTTATAAAACAGTCCAATGCCTGTGTTTAGGTTATATAATATGCCTGTGTTTAAACTGTGTTTAAATACCTGCATTAAGGCTATTTATATTGCACTGCTGTTGAATTCTGAAGTCTGACTGAAGTCTCAGAAGGTGGTCATTTTCCATAACAGCAGCTGTGACAATAGCTCTGGCAGCAAGGTTTATATTAATGTGCTCATTCTAATACATTATTGTTTCTATAGTAATAACCATGTTTCATAACTATGGTGAGCAGAAAAGCATCACAGAACACACAACATGCTGAATCTTGAGGCGGATGAGCTACAACAGCAGAAGACCACATCGGGTTCCACTCCCGCCAGCCGAGAACATGAATCTGAGGCTACACAACATCACCTGGTCTTCTTCTAATCTTAATATCGTCCTCCAGTTTAGGTGATTCCTGTTCTTGGATAACAGGAGTAGAATCAGATGTGGATTTCTGCTCTTGTAGCCCATCTGCCTCAAGATTAGACGTGTTGTGCTCAAATGCTCTTCTGCTTTTCACAGCTGTAAAGAGAGGTTATTTAAGTTACTGATCTCTCTCATCAACAAGCTGTTTCCACCTGCAGAACTGCAGCTCACTGGATGTTTTTGTTTTTCCCACAATTCTGTGCAAAATCAGTTTCTGAAATACTCAAAGCAGCCCTTCTGGCCCCAGCAGCCATGCCACGGTTAAAGTAACTGAGATCACGTTTTTTCCCCATTCGGATGTTTGACATGAAAACTAACTTAATCTCTTGACCTGCAAGTGCCTGATATTTTTTTGTTTTTTTCATTCTGCTTCTGCCACATGATTGGCTGATTGGATAATGTCCAGGTGCACAGGTATTACTAATAAAGTGGACGGTGAGAGTCTGTCATCTGCCAGAATGTCTACACTCACAACTATGCTTAGTATATAGTATATAATATATAGTATAACAGCATGATACATGAATGAAGGCTAAATAATAGGCTGATGTCTGACAGCCTATGTTACCTGACCTTGGGATATATATATATATATAGTCTGGTAGCTGCAGTTTACCTCATTGGTTGTCATGGACCATTCTCTGAGTCCTTGACCTGTTCAGGTTGATGGAGGGGTTTCTTTTTCTCTGCAGGAGCTCATTCCCCCACGAGAGCTGTAGCAGGGTAATGAAGTGGCTGAATCATGGCAATGGCTCACACGCCCAAGCAAGCAGATGTCAGAAAGCCCCTCAAGCATGGCCTATACAGCCCTCTGAGACAAAGTGGCTGGAAAAGTTTCTCCGACAGGGTGAACCCTGGCTGGATATGTTTATATGTCTTATTAATAAGTATAAATGTGGCCTATATTGAATTCCAGACATGATATCTTCCCCCACTGTGGCATGTATATGTTCCAGCCTGTCTCCCAGCTGCTGATCTAGAACGTTCTCTGCCTTAGCTGGTCTGCGCCGTGGCTTTACCTGGGCCCAAGGCCCATTTAATCTGAAATTCATTTCTCAGTCAGAGCGCTGAGGAAAATTGAGCCAGGGAGTAATGAGGTATGGAAGACAAAGCAAACCATCATGTCTTAGTGCTTTATTGAAAGGAAGATAGGAATTCAATGTCAGCTTCCAGGGTTGTCAGTTTCCTCCATGAACTATAGCCCGTTATCCCACGCTAGCCACAAATACAGGCCAGTGAAGTAGCTAATTTGCAGTGTCTCTCACCATCTGGCACAGAAGCAGGAGAGTGTGAGGAAGGGGCCATGTATCAGTGTAATTGCGTGAGACTGAGCCTCACCAGGGCACAAGAGATTAGAAGTCTGCCAAAAATATTTCGGAATGGCCAAAGCAAATTTTTTTTTTTTTGTCAATTACACTGCTTGTGTTGTTTTGTTTTGCTTTGCTTTTCTGTTTGGTTTGCATCTTACAGCATTTTACTTGTGCATATTGTCAAAATTGTGTTCAGCTTGTATGTAACCAAATAGCTCTTGCTTGTTATTACCAGGAAGAAAGTTTCCTTAAAGGTTCTCTTTGATATCTCAGAAGATTTAATGGGGATTTCTGCTTGTGCACTGAAAAAAAAAATCACATTTTTGCAAATGAAAATATTTGGAATATAGTCAATCTTTTCCAGTATTTCCTAATATAAGATTAGAGTAAACCAAATTTATGATTATTAAACCTGTTTCTGGATCTTTTTACTAATTTCAAGCTTGAAATAGTCTTGTTCTTTTGGCAGATCATTTTCAAGAAGACAATTTAAAAAAAAAAAAAAAAAGTCTAGAAATACGTTTAAAAATCTCATATTTGATTTATTGATTGATTTATGTTATGATTGGAAATACTAGATAAATTTAACTATATTCAAAATGTTCTCACTTGCTAAGATGTCTTGTAAGATTCTGTAAATTCTTTTTTTTCTTTTTTTTTTTTGTAGTGTGGTTCATTTAGGTTTCAACTTTGTCACAAATGTTTCTCCAAACATTCCTGTGCAGAAATACAATGAGGCAAAAAAGAGACATGAGGTTTTTTTTTCTCAGATTAAAAAGAGGCAAAACAGAAAAAAAAAGACCACAGCTGCAACCAGCTGGATTTGAACCAACAATCTTTTCACTCGGAATTCAAAACAAAACAATGGAATTGAAATCTGTTATCCAAATGCAATTTTAAATGCTTAATAAAATGTAATAAAATATACATATTAACACAATTTTACAGGGTTAAATCTCAAAACACAGTAAAAACATGACTAATATAAGGTTGACAAAAAAAAGTAGCATATTCAAGTACCTTATCATATTCATATTACTACATCTACAACTAAAATAATAGTTGGAGTATAGAATACGTAGCACCTAGTGTACTTCACTTTACATATACTTACAAATGGAAAGTATATAAAAATATATAAAATATAAAAATATAAATATAATATAAAAATACACTGTAAATTTCACAAGTACTTGAAGTTACATATCAAAAATGTACTTCTCTTCAAACAGACTAAGACATGATAGTATGTCAAAAGTTTACTGTACATCTCTTCGAATATACTTTAGCATTGCTCGCAGTAAACTTTGTAATGTATTTGAATGAATCATGAACTTGGCAGATCTGAGAACAGTGTTGGGATCTCTACTTGCAGCCTACACAGGAAGTTAAATAAAAAAAAGTGTAAAGTATAAGACAGATATACTTTATATATATAAAAGCATAAAACAGATTGTATCTCTGTATTGCTTCCCATTGCAAACAGCCTCGCCAGCCATGGAGTGATTAATTCGATTCCTCCGAGCTAAACCTTCCAAGTGCCTTTTTCGTGTTGAATTCATCATTTAGGAATTGACAGGGAACACTCCTTGATACCTTATCGTGTCAACAGAGTTGTTGTTGAGTTCGCGTTTTCTCTCCGTCTCACACCTATTTCCCCTTTTTAAAGCCATTTTTCTTTTGATATTCATTTGCTGTAGCAGTGGTGTCACAGCCCATTATGCAGCTGTAGTGTCCTTTTTTTTAAATCTGTCGCTCTTTCCACGCCAGGGTTAGGCAGAATGCCACGGTGTCGCCATATCCATACATCTTGGAAACGAACTCGGAAAGTGAGAGGAACTTGAGTCAAAGTGGAAATGGAGTAAATTAATAACAGGGAACTAGAAAAGACGTCTTTCCCAAAGGGCTTTCCTGTTAAACAGCATAATGAGATTGTAAAGATTATAAGAGCTTCGTAAGATCATTATGAGCGCTCTGCAGGAAATGGAGTTCGACATCTGTAAGGTGATCTACCATGCAAGTTCTGTTTGACATTCAGGATGTGGGTGTGTTGATTTTTTTTTAACTTCTAATCCAACTCAAATCCTGTGAAAATTACTCAAGACACGTGCAGACTGATCTTAAGGGAAATTCCGGTTTGCTGATGATTAAATTACAGCTGTACGTGCATTCGTCCAGATGGTACTAAACTCTAAGAAATCTAAGACGACTTTAACAGCTCTAACAATGTATAAACCTAGTGTAGTGGGATTTTCTTCCACCTGTTTTTATGTGAAATCTAGATTTCCACATCTCAATGGAAATGTCAAAAATTAAACATGGAGAACACAGAACACATGGAAACAAAATGTACAGAGAAAACAAATGTACACTGACGTCTCCACGGCATTAGGTCAGGAAAGACTCATTATTGAAAATCTGAATTCTCAGTATTGCACTATATGAAAAATGACATAAACCTGAATAAACATTAACAGGCTTATATCAGCTGGTGTCAGCGTTAATGTCCGGTTGAATAAAACCCACTAACGGATGTCAAATGACGTAAATGTTTGTTCACATACGATTACGATATGGCACTTTCTTGACTGACTTACATTTGATGGTATATAATGGTGTGATTTGACTTACCAAGTGAAGTTAAAAGGAAAAACGATTATGTCTGTTATGATGTTAGAACACAAGCCAGTCCAGAAAATCTATTAACACAATCTTATGACTTTGACTTTGGTGGTATTTGAATGTAGCATCAAAATGCACAAAGACAGACTTTATGGCAGTTGGCATCTTATAATAATCTTATAAACTTATAATAAATCGAAGAAATAAAATACACGCTGTTGTAGGAAAATAATCAATGGCAAAGTGATATGATTAAACCACATCAATATCCCAGGCATTACATTTTTTTTTTTTTATTTATTAATGAACAACATGTCAACATGCTTTTCAACTATTTATACTTATGTTTAATGTTTCATCCACGACACAAACTAGTTCCTCAATATAGCCTTCTCTCTCATACTCTAACTTCTTCAAGTTAATCAAGTTATTTTTCTCTCTCACGAGGAATAAGGTTTAAACAGCTTGGCATGTTACTGAGAAAGTTCTGTGATGGTGAAAAAAACTTAAATGAACAGATTTACGTGCTGAGAATAATCCATAAATGTTGAGTAAATGTCTCCTCACAGAAAACCTCACCATGCCATTGATTATATCTTTTTTTTTTTTTTGTTAAAAATGTATCATTAGTTTATTATATTATGCGGAGCGCCCACCGAGATACACAATCCCTCTGTAACATATTGGAACGTGCGCATTAATGAAAACCCGTGATTTGCCGTACACTATTGTCAGAGCTGCTGTTAGAGAAAAAAAATCAACAACTTCTGACCAATCAGATTTGAGAATCTCTGCTGCTTAAAAAAAGTGGAAAGGAACAGCTTTGTATGTATGCACAGCTCTGTGAACTCTACCCTTCAGCAAAGTGTTGCCAAGTTATAAATCGTAAAATGATTTAAGATTGTAGCTTTTCTTGTGGCTTGATTGCTGAGATTGCTCTTATTTGTTAGAATTCCTACAATATGTATTTTACATGAGATTACTGGTTGCTTTCAGGGACAGGTCATCTTACACATAATGAAGGAGCGTCGTTTCATTAGGAATTTATATGAATTTGTGCTCCTCGTCCCAAATTGTTCCAAAAATGGAAGTTGGTTCATGCAAATGGCTCAGGAATCAGCAAACACGGCATCGCCTTTGAAGATTCTGTTGGCTGTATCAGCCGGACTTCTCAATGACAAAGTAAAGTCGAATGACAGGTGCTAGAATCATTTGGGTCATTCTGATGGTTATGATAAGCTCTTAGCTTGACCCCTGCACAACTCCTCTTCATTTATGCGAAGAGGAAAGCGAGGAGTGCAGAGGGTCAAACATAAAGCGGCGTAATAGAGATGAATTATTTTGGGTTCTATAGAGAATTGCTGATTGAATTCAAGGCTATGGATCAAACCATCTAGACATTCCTCTCTCTCTCACACACACACACACACACACACACACACAGAGAGAGAGAACACATATTACAGTTTACAGAGTACATGTATAGTGTACAGAATTTTATGCCCCTCTATATAGGGAGGGGTTTTGCTATTTTTGTTTGTTTGTTTGTTTGTTTGTTTTTGAAGAGAAGGTTTATAATGGTTTTCATGGTCAGTGACATGACGCACAGTGGCGAAGAAGACGTCTTAAAATGCACGTTCACTTTTCGTTGGCATAAGGAGAGAAAAAGATGTGTGTGTGTGTGTGTGTGTGTGTGCATGTGAGCTTGTTGTATATACCTGTGCCCACATGAGTGTAACCAATCTGCCTCTCGTCTCATCTTATTCACATATTCATACTCCACTCTCCTGAGGTGCAGATGGATAGACAATGTGGCAAATCCAGGGAGACAAGGAGGAGAGAAAAAGAATGTGTGAGAGAAAACAAGAAACAAAGAGTGAGCTGTCGTCTTCTGTCCTCACATCCTCCTGGGCCAAGGATGGTGACTGCAGATGCATGTGTATAAGTGTGTGTGTGTGTGTGTGTGTGTGTGCACGCGATTGTAAGGACTGTGGCCTCAAATAATGAATAACTGAGTTTCCACTTTGTAAACTAAGAGTCGGCGGAAGTTTGTAACGTCACTGAAGTTAGATTTGGGTCTGAGCTTAGCAGATATTGGCTACAATAGATTAACTGCAGCCAGACTTTGGACAGTGGAACAATGATTATGATGTTGCAGTGTGGATTGTGTGCTTTAATGTACAGTGGACATGCTTTATTGATGCCTATTGAATCTATATCTTTGCCGTGGTTATCTGGCAAAATTCATAAATGAGGCTGAATATGAAGTTTAAATGAGAGACAGATCAGAAAAGACTTGCAAGTCTACAGTAATGAAAATAATCACTCTTTACAACCATGGTGAGCAGAAAAGCATCCCACTGTAGCCTCAAATTCCTGTTCTTGACTGTTAAGACAAACAACAGTTAGTACTTGTGTACAATTTATTTGTGTTACTTTATTAACACCACTGATGGTTTCTAAGTGTTGAGATTTAAAGTTTGCTCACGTTAGCTAACAGTGTAAATATTGTTATATGAGTATACAGTATGTTCTGCCAGGTAGGAAGATATCCAGCATCAGGTAATGGTCCCAACCTTCTGTCAGCGATGAAAAAGGAACTGCTACAGCATACTAAACATTTTGTGTTGCCATAAAATAGGTTCCTGTGTGGTAAATGCACAGTAAATACTATTGAATTAAAGCTGACCTTCTGCACTTTAATCTTATGGTCTTCGTCTCATTTCAAATAAATTGTGCTGGAGCACAGAGCACAGTGTGTGACTAGGCTATTACTTATGAGTTGCTGTCTGACTTATCCCCCATAAAAAAAAGTAATTCAAAGTGTGTGTCCTTCCGTGAGGCTTTGTAAGTGTTTTTTTTTTTTTTTTTTTTGTACAAGGCCTGTTTGTGACTAACACACAATCCTACTGGTCAATGGTCAAATCTATTTTCTTTTTCTCTGCCCTTATAAGAAAGAAGCAATTTCTTAATAATGCGCCCTTCCCACTGCCTGTATGTGTGTCCCTCTGCAGCAGAGGATTAGTGCTTATTAGGTGCCTCCATGGTTTAATGAGGTTCATTTTTTAGAACATGAAGAACAGTATAATGGACAGTCAAGAGCCAAATCCTTCCTTCTCTCTCCTGATGCTCATCTCCTAATATTGTCATTAATTTCTCCATCCTACATTTAGCCAAGTAATTAATATAGAAGAACGGTCTGAAACCAGGGGGATGCATTATGCTGGTCATTTAGTGGCCTATCAGTGTGTTCCAGTGGACTGCTCTGAGCATGCCAGAGCTAATGAGAAAACCCCAGAAACCAGCATGCATTCTGAATTCACTGCAGAACTCCAGAACAACTTCATTCATTTTTCTCTAAGTAAAGCCTACATCAGTCCAAATGCTTTGTGAACACTGGGCCTGATTTGTCAAACTGCATACGAACAGATTTATTTGTAAATCATTTGAACGAGTGTTTACACAATAAATTTGGTATTTGTGAAAATCTTGTAAAAAATTCCGAAAAACTTTCATATCGTACTCATGTTCCTGGGTGTGTGTAAATTTACACATAAGAAGACTAACTAATATAAACCTCGATTGATTGATTTCAGATTTTATACACTATATGGCCAAAAGTATGTGGACTCCTGGCCATCACACACCCATATGTGCTTCTTCCCCAAACTGTAGCCACAAAGTTGGAAGCACACAATTGTATAGAATGTGTTTGTATGCTACATTACAATTTCCCTTCACTGGAACTAAGAGGCCCAAACCTGTTCCAGCATGACAATGCCCCTGTGCACAAAGCGAGCTCCATGAAGACATGGTGTGTGAAGGTTGGAGTGGAGGAACTCGAGTGTCCTGCACAGAGCCCTGACCTCAACCCCACTGAACACCTTTGGGATGAACTGGAACGCCGAATGAACCCCAGACCTCCTCATTCTGTGTAAATTCTAGAGACTGTTGTGTGTGAAATTCCCAGGAGGTCAGCAGTTTCTGGAATACTCAAACCACTTCTTCTAGCACCAACATCCGTACCACGGTTAAAATCATAATAGATAACTAGATAACTGCATAAATGTGCAGGTGTTCCTAATAAAGTGGACAGTGAGTGTAACATAAATCGCTGTCACAATTAAACCTTTTATGGTTTGTGTTGCAGTTTCCATGGAAAACATGGTGTTTCTGCTTTTCATTTTGTTGTTTTGGGGTCTTTTATGTTCAAATTTCTGCAGAACACAAACAGACACGAGTTTGATCATACCGATAAACCAACATTGAAACTGATGAATAAGAAAACTCACTGGTGTACGATCATTTTATAATCAGACTTGACCGTACAAAACTTTGATGAATAAGAGATATTTTATTTCCTGGTTTTGACCTTTGCCTCCTTTGTACATTTATGATTATGTTTTATACCACTCATATAGTGTACTTTTTTATAACTCTGTCCTCACCCGTTGACCCATGCTACAGATTGTGGTTATAAATTTCCAAAATAAAGTATATGCTGAGTCCATGCTTGCCCTTTCACATCTGATACTGCATCAGCTGCGTACTTTTTACTCAGAAATGTGGTTCGACCACATGGTAACGCAGAAGTAGGGACTATCCTCAAACATACGAGAGGAATTTATTCAATTAATGATTGATTAATCGATTGTGACGTGGTGAAATGGCCTCCATCAGCACTACTGATTCTTCACATATATCATTCATCTTGCTTTGTGTCTCACCATTTCAACTGAGATTCTTGAAGTTCTTTTGCACTGAGAGCACACTAGGAGGCCTGACGTGAGCCTGTGCTCTTAGTTTTACAAGAGAAGAATATTGAATATTGACCGCAGACAATGTGGTGTACAAAAGGCTGCAAGCTTCTATCACAGAGATGAATCCGCTAGGTGAGTGGGCTCAGTGTGCAGCACACACGCTGAATCTAGTTGGACACAGTAACTGTTGGTTCATGAATTTTTCAAACTTTGTGCAAACTCTTTGGTGGTGAGTGCAGTGTTGCAGTATAATGAAAATCAATGAGTTGAAACCAGATGGACCCCAAGCCACACAGTCATGGTGAGGAAATGATGCCAATATTTAATGAACCCTTAAATAAGGAATAAAACATGAGCTGTTTATTGGGTGTGCTGTTACAGGAAATCAGGGAGATGTGTAGGTCATCAGTGATAGGGTGGTGTGATGCGACCTGATGCAAAGCCAAGCTGAATATGTCCGTTAACAGCACGTCCTGGCTTGTTAGTTCTCTTACATTATCATTAGCCAATGCTAACAATGTTTTCTTTGTTAAAGAGCACTTTTTATTCATTCACAGTTATATTGTTATAATGTTCACAAACTCCTCATTTTTTTTGTCTCTCTCTCTTGAAGTCAATAAGATAAAAAAAAAATAATAAACATGCTCGTCATGCTACTGAGAAGTCCTCCATTCTTTAGATTTCCTCATGGCATAAAATTTAAAGTAAAGCTTAACCTCTGTCCATTACAAAGCACTGACACTGGAGTCTCCTTCCATAAATGTGACATAAATGTCTCCTCACAGAAAACTTTTACTCACTCTTTTACTCACTACAACTCCCTGTGTAAGCTGTTCATGTGGAAATGATAATGTATTAGTGCAAGTACATTCACATAAATCGGTAGTTTGCTGGTCTGCAGCCTTACATTATTATTTAGATCTTCAAAATACTCACTGAATATCTAAAAGGTCTCTTCTTCTCTCATCCAGCTAATGACTGTATCATTGTATGACTATACACCAGTAGAATGGGCTCCTGCACATTTATTTACATTTATTTACATATAGAACAAAAGGATAATGAATAATGCCATTTTGTCACCTCCATTGACCTTCTCATGGTATATAATGTAGTTAACACTGTAATTATCTAACACTATGCTTGTGCATCTGAATATACATAAATCTTCTGACTGCAGTGTCGACCTTGAGGATGAACACCCCTGGCCCTTCCTCAGAATAATGCTTCATGATGGTGGAGTAACCAAAGACTGATAAAGTGAGGCTTCTCCTCAGCTTCCTTAGAAGGCATGAACTCCATATAATTTGAAAAGGCATGTTGAGGTAAGTTTCACTAATTTGCTAACATTAACAAGCAAATAGAAATATCTGTACACTCTGTAAAATCTTTAGCTGTAATGCTTATGGCCAATTACTTTTCTGCCACAGGGACGTCTAAGGACGGAGGACGTTGTCGTTTCTTAGAGACAAGCTCCATTTTTTCTGTATTATTCACCTCAAATGAATGTGAGGGAATGATTTTTATAGCTGCTATAAGACAAGTGCTAACAGGAACTAACTTGTTTTGTGGCTGTTCCACAACGTTAAAATGTAACAATAGGCGAATAAAAAGTATTATGTTGTTCTTTAACAAATAAGAATTTATAATCATCAGCAGATTATTGTGGTTTATGAGGAATAATACACTTTGGGATCCATTAATGTGCTAATGTTAACTTGCTATAGCATCTATAGCAACTAGCATGGATTCCAGTAGCTAACATAAACTAGCAAGGTAGCATGTCAAATTCTAGCTAATGGTAAATATTGGTTAGTCACATGATATTTTACTTCTGATTGAAAATATCATGTAAATAATAAAACTATAAGATTTACTTTTTAATATCTGAGTACATTTAGTACAAGTAGTGATATTTTTAACTTTCCCACATTTTTTTGGCTGGATGTTTCCACTTTTCATATCCATCCATTCGTCCATCCATCCATTTTCCATACTGCTTATCCTACACAGGGTCACAAGCCTGGAGCCCAAGGCCCCATGTCACATATTATTGTCCCCTCAAGATACAACATTGTCAAGTAGGGGAGCATTTTGTAAAATTCTGTTTGTATGTGTGTTGGTTTGTGGAAAAATTAAAAACAGGAATAGGTTTTATATTTTTGAATCACAGAAATCTAAATTTCACAGATTCACACAAAAAAAAAATGAAAGAAATGCATGACACATTAGTGTGAGTTGTCAACACCTAAGAGGCCAAAATAAGCTTTCCACTGGTGTATCTTCGCCTTTGATGGATATACTACTTGCAGAAATGTATCCCAGGTATCTGTCATGATATGTCAATAATAGTTGATCCCTGATCTTTCTGCATACGAGCGGCACAACCGAGCAGCTGATCTCAAGAGAAGATATACAAAAAAAAAAAAAAGGAGGACGCTGTCCAGTTCAAAGAGCTCATAAACACTAAAGTTACATCATGAGCAAGAGAGATTTTATATAGTCCCTGTGGCTATTGCTTTGTGACTTTACTTGGCCTTATCTGTCACTAATGGAAGTGGTGAATGTACTTTCTCCAGGCAGAATAGATTTCGATCCACAATAGTTGTTCTGTACGGGACAAGATTGGAAGTTGGAGGAGGTTTTTTTTTAATTATGTATTAATTGATTTTTCATCAGAAACTGCAAGACAGCACAAAATATTTAAATGGCACTCCGCCACAGCCAGAAAGAAAAGAAAAAAACCTTTTCCCACCCCTTCACTGACTAGCGTAGCAACTGTTTGAGCAGGTGTTAATGATTGTCCCACACACATTATGGCGCTCCAGTTCATATCACATGTTCCAAACAACTAATCACTGATCACCATTGCAAAAATATGTCTCCGTTTTCTAATGGTGGACTTTTTTCAGGTCTTTTGTGTGGTTTTTAAGAAATAGTCTGGCTGGACATTTTTCTGAAACCTGGTAACCCTAGTTAATGATATTTGCTCTTCTGTGTGTGCCTTGCTGGTGACAGGAAACACACATGCTCTATCAAACACAGTTGAACAAAGGTACATTTCAAACCTCTCGAAATGTGGTGCTATTCTTTATACTGTATTGTGGTTGCTCTAAACATTCTCCAGATTGTAGCCCATAGAACAACTCAAGTGTCAGAGTCCACAGGGACGTCTATAGACGGAGGACTTTGTGCTTTCTTAGTGACAAGCTGCATTTTTTGCGAGGGAACGATTGTTTATAGCTGCTATAACATAAGTGATAACTTATACGCAAATAAAAAGTATTATGTCGTTCTTTAGACATAAATTATGATCACTGGCAAATTACTGTGGCATAAGAGGAATAAAACACATTGAGATGTGTTTTTTTTAGGAATCAGCTGCAGGGTAGTAATGATCCTCTGCATTAGGTTATTTTCCAATCACAGCGTGCCCCATTTAAAAGGTTACTTCACTACAGTCTATCAGACACTACATTTAAGTAAAATGCTTTACAGAGATTCTAAAATACAATCACAGTCATATAATACAACAAGCATTATACAATGCATCATTTTGTACTGTTCATTTTAAGGTTCGAATCATAAATTGAGGCAATTAGTCATTTATATATATATATATTTTTTTTTTTTTTTTTTCACAGATCAGTGAATCCTGGGGAGAAAGAGAAAGGGAGACAGTTGTTTGAGGACATGCCAATGAATTTGCCAGTGCAGTTGGAAGGGAATCCTTGGCAAATGCCAGCTCCTACTGAGACTGAGGCACTGTGGCATAGCAGAGTGGCTACAGGGAAAAATGCAGGAAAAGCAGACGTACAGGGTAAACACACAAATGATGGAGCAGGTGCTTATCTTCTGTAGAGGTGAAAAACAAATGGATGAGTCAATGAATGAAAGAAAGGCTAGGAAAGAGTACATTCAAGACATATTCAGAACAAAAAGAACAGAGCACAGAGATCAACGGAAGGGAATTTAATGGGTAACACTTTACAATATAGTTCCTTGATTAATGCTTAAATACTTAAAAACTTAGCAATAAGTAATCACGAGTTAGCATAGTAGTTCTTCAATAATTAATAAACACTACAATAAACTATAAAGTGGTAACTAATATTAAATTACTATTCTGATAAAGCTGTAATGTTATCCAGGTTTGAGCCACTGCATTAACAATGTCATATTGATATACATGTAATTACTGATTCATGGAGTTACTGTGATAACGTGTTGTTTCAGCTTTCTTAATTAATAATTAGGTACTTATTTATTAATCAAAGACTAGTCAGGTATTTCCATATCATACTCCTGAATGTAACAAACAGCAATATATAATAATTTTGTGACTAATCTTAAACAATTGTGGTATGTAGATCAATTTGGCTAATCATCACTATGTGGGCTATAATGACTTCTCATCCGACCACAACACATGATGCTCCTTGTAGTTGACTTGTGGCTCAGTGGTTAAGGCCCATGGTTACTATTCAGATGGTTGGGGTTCAAGCCCCAGCACTGCCAAACTGCCAGTGTGTGGCCTTTAAGGGGTGCTGAATCATGGCTGACCCTGTGCTTGGACACCGACTTCCTAAAAAGTGGGGATATGTGTCGGCATGAATTTCACCTTAATGGTGAAGTTCAGCTGCTTGTTTTATGAGATCCTCAGGAAGGGCTTCTTTCTTCTTTCATGCAATGCTTCCAAGCGGCTTGTTCTTCAGAAAGTGGCAGTGAATTTTTTAAAACTTGACTGGATCGTAGTTGATCTTTAAAAAGCAGATTATTATTTTAAATCTGTTGAATATTTCAAAGACACCTGGAAATGTTCATGATGCCCTACGATGCCATTTTGCTATAGCGTAAAGTCTGATTCCCCTATTATTGAATACCATCATGTCAGTATATCACTAAACCCATGTATAGTTTTCAGTTTTATTTGCTCACTGCCTCTTCCACAGACATGCACCCGTGTGTCTTTCAGTGTCCCCTCTGGGCCAATCCCAGGAGAGAGCACGCCATTCCTGAGCACAGCCGATAAGACAACATCAATGCTACAGCTTTAACTAAAACCAACGATGAAGGGGGAAAATGTCTGACAACCAGACACCTTCTCACTTGTTTTCCTCCTCCACCACTTTGAAGTGCAAATGGGGCCGACACAAAGTGCTTGGGGTCCAGGTTTGAGTTTATTTATTTATTTGCAGCGATTCTGATTCTGAGAGAGGCCCCGATGTTCTCGAGTGATAAGATAGTAGCAGGAGAAAGCTGTCACATATTCACTGCACGTACTCTGGCAGTCCGATAAGTCTATTTTACACGAGTGCCAAGCGAATGTGAAAAGCGTTTTTTTTTTTTTTTTATAAGAGTAGCCTAAAGGGCTGCCCACATGGCATGTGGAATCCTTTCATCCTGTTCAGCTCAGCCTCCCACACGACCTGTTTACTGGTCGGGAATAGGGGAAAGTGATTTGTATGGAGCTGGCATGAAGGGAAAAAAATTGCTTTTGCTCGAGTCCGCAGCAGTGACAAATATATCTTTTTTAGACAACTTGGTGAAGCATTTGCATTTGAAAACGGATCGGTGTATACTAGTTTTCAGCCCAATTCATACAAAATTCATATAAATACCAATGAACGAGGGTGACTTAATTGCATTTCATGAAGTATGAAAGCAACGGTGTGACTGCTAACTAATCTTTCTCCCTTCAACCTTGTACAAATTCTTATACATTTGCATTTCTGAGACTGTGTTGAATCTTTAGATTTAAATGAAAGTCATGATTTGGTGCTAAAAATTGGTTGCATATTTATAATGGGTCCAAAATGTATCTTTATAGCTACTTTATTTAACAGATTCAGAAGGAAACCATCATCTTCTGGGTGATACCACATAGTCAGATTATAAATCATCACACTGCTAAAACAGTACACTATAAAGTCAGTACTAAGTGTGTTGAAGAGACGTTTTATATGAGGATGTTGTTAATAACAGTCCTGGGATACGCACAGGACAGTTTTTATGAGCAGTTCTTAATACAAGTCTACAGTATGTTATGATACGTACTTTATAAAGACTCTGTCAAGTGATTGCGAGTGCGAATCCTTCCAATGCCACACCCCATGCTCTCTGGATGGAAGGGATGGGATAGTCTCTTTCCCATGTCATTCACATGGACACTAGCTAATTGTGATCGTATGTGGAAGAGGGTAGGTAGCAGTTTCTAGATTTATATTTGACGCATGACTTTGCATGCATGTGTAGAAACTGCAGCAATGCGAGCGGCATTGTTCACTCAACTGCCGATCTTATTTACATCCAGAGGATCAAATACGATATTCACCAGATGGCACGACAAAATATCCCTGTTCATCAGGTTTCCAAGTCGAACTGTAAAATGTCCAGTGATGTCCAGCACGGTAATATTAAACACACTGACGAGCTCTGTTTCTCTTTAAAATGTTCTGCTGTCATTGTGATTGTTGTCATGAGTTGCATCACTAATAAAAAAAAAAACTCTGACCTTATATTCAAAAGTATTTATTAATCTAGAAAATCCAGAAGACTGGAACATAAACAGACCCTTCGGTAGGTTTAATGGCGATATGACAGGTTTTTAAAATTCAAACACTAACTGTAACAGGAAAACCGGTTACTGTTAGTGCTCAATAACGGTCTAGGATAGTACATAAGTGTGTGATTTGAGACACTAGTGTGTTTAGCAGAGGTAGATGGAGAGGGAAATTTGTCCATTTTTATTGCTGAATTGTCAGGAGAGTGAAAAGACTAAAATACTAAATAAAAATACGCTCTTAATGTAAACATAGCTCGTTTGAATGCGACCTCCAGTAACGTAGAAGCTCACAAAATCTGTCTTCGTAGTTAGAGTAATATTTCTTACTTTTATTTTGTAAAATAAATGAATACAACATAAACTTTAAGCGATTCCATTTGTAAATCAAACGAGCCTACATGGAGTTATGACCCCTCATTTAGGAGAAATGCAAATTCCATATAGCAGCTGGTACTTATATATGGTATGGTACTTATGAAGTGACCTCTAAGGTAAGTTTCTCTGATAAAATGGCAAATACGTGTAGTTACAAGGTCTACTAATATCCAGACACCTGTGTGAATAATACAAGTGAATTAATTGCTACTCTTTTTGTTTTAGAAACTGATTCATCTTGTGTTAGAAACTGATTCATGATGAATAAGTCCAAACAGCACCCAGATGGAGCATGGCACATTTTTTTTTTTTCATTGTTGAAGATTATGTTTTGTCCTTTGAGTGTACTCAGGAAATTGCATCAAGATTTTATATTGGAGTATGAATCAGGGTCAGAATAATGACACACAGCTAGCAACCTCTCAGTTTTAAAAAAAAAAATGGCGTAATGCCAGTTTCTGCTTTTTTATGAATACAAATCTGGCAGTTTCTGCTTCTTAGTCTGTTTTCTCATCTTAGAAATGGACTTTCTTACAAATGATTTTAATTATTTGATGTTTAAACCTGTTAACACGACATCACCTACAAATCTCTTCATGCGAGAATTCATCTAGATATTAGACACATACAGCACTTCATCACACCTTCTCATGGTTTGGGATGTGAAATGATGCTTGTGCCAAATGGAGAGGGGGGGGGGAGAGACTTTTCCTGAAATCAAGCCAACAAAACAGGAAAACATTTCACTGGCTGGAGTATATTTTTGTGTTGAGAGCTGAATGTTGTAATTACGCTATAGCATAAAGATTTAATAATGTCATCTTGTGGTTCTTTTGTCATTTGTAAAGGTCTGGATATGTTTCCTGGAAATCAGCTAAGTATGACTTCAATAAGTTTAAACTGAGAAATGTTTCAAAGTTTCAGTTGTTTGAGAAATTCTCTTAAACTGAAATATATCTTTAAGGGTTATATCGATGTCAGTTGCGATCCATCGCTCACTGTACGTCACATTGTAACTTGAAGTGCTCCAATACACCAGGATTTAGTGGACGCTAGCAGTTCCTTCTTCCTGCTGACCGTAGCCATTGCTGTTTGCTTGAGCTAACTTGTTAATACGCTAGCTAGGAGGAGTGTGGTTTTTTTTTAAACCCCTGTAGCCTTGTCTGATTTGAGATAAACAAGACGCTACTTTTTGAGAGGAGGGAGTGTGTTTGTTACACTTCCTGTAACGTAAATGGTATTTTACCAAGTAGACAAATAGCCTACTTTGTTATGCAGCATGTTGAAAGTTTTGTTCGATATCTAGATATATCGACTTGATGATACAATGTGCCATATCATTACACCCCTAATATCTATATATGTAGATATCCTGTTCCCATAGCATTTGCTTCATGTGTTACAATTCATTGAAATGTTAAGACGTGTTAGTTTTTGTCAATAGTTGGTACAATCAGGTACATTTTTTTTTTTTTAAATGATGTTAGTAAATTTTGAATGAAATAATATATAATAAGGATAAATAGAATACAAAATACAAAATAGTTTCTGAAACTGAAATAAAAATGGTTGTTGGCTTTTTAACTCAATGTTCAAACATTTATAAATTATAATGTTAGCAGCAACTTGAGATTCTAGAGCGATTTAACATAAGTGACCCAACATACAGTATATTTACGATGTATGCTGCGAGATTGATCAATATAATATTATGCTGTAGTTAGCAAGCAGTTTTTCATCCAATTCCTCCATCAGAGAGCTTGAATAACGCCGTCTGAGAGTTAACAGCAGATGTACCCAGAAGCCCCCAGGGACACCAAACCATTTTCTTTCCAAGACAAAATTTATTTTTCATAGTAGTGAAGTTATTAGAAAAGCAATGACTGCTAAACCTGTCACTCACCCTGACCTTAACATACCAATTCAGTGAAATTTCAGTAGTGAGACCATCCTGGAGACATCCTGAATCACCGAGACGTCGTCCAGCAATGGAAAATAGAGCATATATTTTCCGTTCCACTCCTGATCGATAATACTGAAAAATGCTGTCATGTTCAAAGTATTTACATATGTTTCACAGTCATTTGTACCAGAACAGCACACTATAACAAGGATTCTCAAACGTTTTACAGACAGGGACCCCACTTTGCGAGGCATGGCCCTTTAAAATATCTTTGAATTTTGTTCAAACTTGAATAGAAGAACAAAAAGTGTCAAGACAGAAAATGGGGGAATCTGAAAAATGTGAACTTCCAGTTTTATTATCAAATGGCCTCACAAAACCCCTTGGTTAAAAGTACTGTAATATTAATTCCTTTCCAACACCAGAGCCAGCACATGCCGTGTGTGTGTGTGTGTGTGTGTGTGTGTGTGTGTGTGTGTGTGTTTGACCACGTGTCTGCATTTTAATTTAGTATTTTTAAAGGAATCCACATATTCTCAGTCCAGAAACCATTTTTTTTTAAAAACTTTTCCTCTAAAGTAATTAAATAACATGGTGCTGGCTGCTGTAGTAAGAGATAAGTGCTGGAGGGAAAGTTTTAGCATATTAATTAGCTGTGATTTAGTATCAGCTTCAGCCCCAATAACGACCTGAAATCAATTGCCTTTCACAGAGGACACACTTTCTTTGTGTTTGGGCCAGCTTGAAACATTACGGTTTAACCTCGAATTCTTTAAAAGTTAAAGTGTTTTTTCTGCTTTTTTTTTAAAAGCACTGATTTCTAGTCTTGCTCAGTACTGAAGTCCTGGCAATTATACTTGTTTACTGCTTCCCAGGATTAGTCCTAAAAATAAAAATTTAAACCAAATTATGCAAAATATGCAGCAATGAAACCCCCAGGCCCCAATGTCTTAATAAATTATTTGCTTACTTTCTATTGAGTGTCTGTCTCACAGGCATCTGTATCATTATCTGAACACACTGCATAATTATCAGCTAGCCGTTTACATGAAATAACAAGCAATATATCCACAGATGTTTTTTTTTTTTTTTCCACTGAGAATATGATTACTTTGTCCCTGACGCATGAGCGATAATTTACCTTTAAGGTGAGCATCAACAGGAAGACCTCACACTCAGACAGGTGGGTGTTTTTCTTAGTTAACACCAAGTGCTCATGCAATTATCCCCAATCAGATGAATCACACCATCAAAAACACATCACCAATAACATTCAGCTTCTACACGCTCCTCATTCACTACGCCCCCACACCACCTAACAAACCCCCCACCACCACCACCACCACCGTCTGCCCTCTGTGGTTGTACTTAGTTTCTTGCCACCCCATTGTCTCTTCCTCGCCCACCTGGCTAAGCAATCACTCTCTATTCACTTTGTAGTGTTTTTTTCACGTCCTTCCTCCTTCGTGCCCTCCTCGTCCTTACTCCTACACTCTTCTCCCATGCTAAGGATCATCATGTTTCTCAATATATCCCTCTTGTCAGCTCCTTTTTGTCTCCAGATGCACCCTAGTACGGCTCCCCATTGTACCTCTTTCTGATGCTGTTTATTATCATTCCACAAGCATGCTGTGTGGGTGTGTGTGTGTGTGTGTGTGTGTGTGTGTGTATGGAGACAAATATATTGCATTAGCATGCTAAAGAAGGTCTTAATGGCTTTGAAATGGCAGTTTATACCTAATGAAGAAGCCATATGAAGTGCATTTTATTGAGGCTGGGGTCATGCTAGTGTCATGTTTAGTGAGGATGGGTGATGGTCAGAATGGATTTTTTCAATTGAGTGAATAACAGTTGCAAATTGGATGGACAGCAATTTAAAAACAACAACAGCTACAGCTACAGCAGCTACATAACCCTGTCTGAGTCACTGCATAACAACAGGCTTTAGTATGCTTTTAAATGTACTCAGGTATTAAATATGTTTTTTTTAACTGATGAAATTAAAATAATGTCATGTTTCCATGTAAAAAAAAAAAAGGAACTTTTATTAATTTATTAAACCTGTTCCAGTTTTTAATTCACCACTAGCTAGTATTTGACTTGTTTCCTAGCCAATTTATTAGCTACTGGAATTGATGCACATCTAACCTGACATTTAGCAAAGAAACCACGCTTCGTTAAATATAGCCAGTTAATGAGAGCAAATTAGCAAAACTTATCTCAACATGATTTTTCAAATAACATGGCATCCTGGCCTCCTAAAGAGGCAGGGACACCTCGTTTTCTATGAGTCTAAGCTGAAATGATTGAATGCTAAACTGAGGGAATTTTATTCATGTATAGAGTACAGTCATTGGCTGGATGAGAGAAGACAAGACTCTGAGGATTTGTAACAAGTATTTTGAAAGTCTTAATAAAAATATTAGCAGTAAAAAGTTTTTTTTTTGTTTTGTTCCAGAGACTTGCAGAATCTAAGCCAAAGTGTAGTGGTAGCCCAACACCATACTACGACACTAATTTTACTTTTAAAATGTATTGGATGAGGAGATTGGACCTATAGTGAGTGAACTGGCTGGTGTTACATTATACAAGGGTAACAGGAGTTGACATGAGACACCGAAGATATTAAGGTAATGGATCATTAGGGGTTCCAAACATTTTTTAAGTTGTAGTACTCTGAAGCCCTAAGATCCCAAATAACGAGTATTAATTAACCTGATAAATTGCACATACACTTAATGGGTGTCTTGTGGGTGATTTCCAAAGATTAATTAGGGAAGATTGGGGAAGAAAACAGTGTATAGCTGTGGAAAGTTCAGATCTTAAAGTGCTGTCCCAAAAGAGCAACTGAAACCAAAACACATGAAAATCTATGTGTCATTGTGTGTCAAGTATAACACTGATTTAAAGCTTTCTTACTTTCTTAATATATCGGAAAAAAAAAAGTCTCATTACACTTACATTTTCTGCCAGTCTATGCATATGCTACTACCTGACATTTACCTTATCAGGTAAACTGGGACAGTTTAACTTAATGGCATTTATTTTCTGGTAAGTAAAAGTCAAAACTTATGTTACTAAGATGGAACTTATGCTGCTTGTAATGGAACTGCTCAATAAAAATAACATGAACTTTTCTGAATTCATGTGATGTCATATTAGGGGGTGTGGTCAGCATCAAATAAGCAAAATAAGCATAAGCTAAGTTTAAATCGTACATATGTTTATAATTTAATCTTTTTCAAAGATGCATGAAACACTTCACAATTATGGCTAACGATGCATTGTTGGATTCTATGTGGATAATATGGTATTTTATGAAACATCTTAATAATCAGAGTAAGAAGGTAACCTGGATATATATATATATTACTGAGTATGCAGAAATTTCTATTTAGTGTATTGTGTTCATACATTTTTTAAAAAAAATATTAAAGAGTATGTAATCTATTCTGTTCAAGAGACTGTTGATTTTTTTAATCCTATATTAAACTGATGTAGTGCAAGATATATAATATATATAGATATATTTATAATAAATTATAAAATGTGACCTTTTAGTTGTGTTTTTACTGTGAGTTTAGTCTTAATCTGTTCACAGTGAATTATAGAATGTTACTTAGGCCAACATCTTAATATAAGATAAGATAAGATAAGATAAGATAAACTTTATTAATCCCCGAAGGGAAATTCAGTCTTGTAGATAAGTAAGAAAGAAAGTAGTAAGAGTAGTAAAAAGTATTTACTCATTGTCACTGAATAAATAATGTTTTAAACGTGTCACTGAGGATGAAAGTAATAACATCAAGTGTCCCAAATTCCCAGGTATGTTTTCAATAATGGTTTTCAGGCAGATTTAAAAAAAAAAAAAACAATAAGCCATGCTATTGATAGTCATGATATTCATTTACATGTAGATAGTTAACACCTTGAGGAGTTCAGAAATATATCACGTGTCGTGGATGGAATAACAATAAAAATGACTTATCGTGAAGCTGAAAATAGAAGCAGGTGTACTAACTAAAACCTATCACAGCTAAATGGAGCCAGGGAGAAATCTTTACAACAAAGAAGATTGCTGGCTAGTCCATTAACAAAAGCCTTCTGTTTTAATGAGGATCGATAAGGAGATCTACTGCTTCTCCAAGTCCAGGCGGAGAAATATCAGCTTCAGCAAGAAATAAAAGCATGCATAAAGTATGCAGATTCTCACACACAGGTATAGAGTTTATATACAGGATTATTAATGGTACGTGTCACAGAGGGTCTAAGACATGTCACAGGCCATAGCTAGCCAACGTAGCACTTTTTTTTTTTTTTTTTTTTTTTTACAGCTAGTGTAGCCTGAACCTTTTAAACTACCAAAGCACTTTTTCTTCTGTCCAGTAGCACAAATCTACAGGAAGCCTGAATATCCATTATAGCTTGATGTTGTCCTGTGAGCTGAATGAAATTTAAACATTCCCTCTGCTCAAATAATCTTGTATACACACACACACACACACACACACACACACTCCTTCAGATACGCTTCCTCTCCACTTGATGTTTTCTAATGTGCAGGATTAACTAAGCAAAATCCTTCAAGTAGAGCAAGATAGAGAGAATGCGAGAGAGGAAAAGAGAGGGGGGGGGGAATGTTATAGAAAGAGTGTGTATAAGTTATAGAGGGGGAAAACGAGAGTGTGTGATAAAAAAGAGAAATGAGAGTATTCAGTGAGAGTATTTTAAATTGCACTTTAGATATGTGTGTAAGTGTGAAAGCTACATTAGAGTGAGAGAAAGTTTTCAGACGTTTAGTAGTGGAGTCTACAGAAGATTGCAGATTTCACGTGAGCAGCATAGCACATGAGTTTGCTAATGACTGTGTAATTTGGGGCATTTCTACCTAAAGGTGCAAAAAAAAAACAGATCAGTATTTATGCAAATGCACCCTATGTGTGCAAATTAATACGACCAAAAGGCAGGTATTAAATTTGCTGTGATGAGGAGGAGGGAGGGGCCAGGCTGTGATGATGGACGCCTGGCACTGAGTCGGCTAATCAGTGGGAAAGAGTGATAAAGGAGACGCCTGAGCGAGAGAGAGAGATGCACGCATGTTTTATGTTGGTGTTACTTTTGTTTCTGTCATGTTTGAGTTTTGTTTATTATTAAAACTTTATGTTTGAGTTCATTCAGTTCCCGCCTCCTCCTTGGAGTTTGTTACATTTGCGTCAGCGCTTTTCTTCCAGACGAACACTTAATAACAAGAAGGTTTCTTGAAATGAAGACATTATAGTGCTAAAGTTCATATTTCATAACAATTCAATACAATTTCATATGTATAGCCGTTTTGACCATAGACATTGTCGCAAAGCCGCTTTACAGAAATCCGGATGTAGATTTAGATCCTGAATAAGCAAACTAAAGGTGACAGTATCAGGGAAAAACTCCCTGAGACAACATGAGAAAGAAACTTTGAGAAGAACCAAAAGGGAACACATCTGCTTCTGGGTAACACCGGATAGTGCGATTGTTAGTCATTACTCTTCTACAGTTGTATGCTATAATGTCAAACAGTATGAGCACCATAGTCTTTAGGATTACATCAGCATTTCCTAGGTACAAATCAAAAGTATCCAAAATGGCTCCCTTTATATACACCTTGTCTACACTCTTATTTTAAGTTCATATCATGTCTTAAACTTTTAGGTTGTGTCTTCCGGCAGATACTGAGAACAAATAATACACTTAAGAACCTTGTTTCCTTCCACTACTTTGCACGCAATTCTTCTTTGTAAATCACCTGTAACCTGCTAATTGTGTGCACAATTTATCCACTTACACATGCAAGTTAGTACTTCTTATTTGCAATCATAGTGAATGAGGGCCCTAGAGTATAAAAGTGAGAGACACTGACTTAAATAGAGATAATCAGAAAGAGAAAGAGAGGGAGAAAGGAACTCTTGACAGGGTCATGTGTAAAGGAAACGATGCACCTGAGAGCCTTCTGAGCTGACAGCTATAAATCACTGCTTCTAACACTGGAACAGACAGGCCATGACAACACACTTATTAAAGTCGCACATACACTCCAGATCCGGTGTCAGTACCTATAGTAGCAGGCCTGTCCCAGAGCATGGTTAACGCTGCTGAGAGAGTACTGTATTAGGACAAGGACATAAATTATATGCACGGATATTAATGTTAATTCATTTTCCTCCCCGTCTGCAATATTAACAGGCTTTGGAGGCGACCCAAGCTGGCCTCCTTCACGCATCACAAAGACCAACCTTTTCACTTTTATTATTAATGTTACTATTACGCAATAAATAAAGTGCCTTGAAATCCACATCTCAAATTACTTCCACTGTCTCACCCCAATCTCACTCAACACCCATAAGAATTCTGATGATGGGGGCGTTTTCGCTGGACTTCATACAAAACTAACGAATGAGATGACGAGGAAGTGTTCGGTGCGTGCAGTCGGTGCGGTTTGCCCACTTGTGACCACAAAGGAGGAATAAATGGACGCTGTCACTGGTGCTACAAGCTAACTATAAGTCATTTAGAACATGTTCTGGGTAAAATTATATGTTTTACTGCTGACTTTAAACCCACTGGTGCTAAATGGCACCTGAATGACAGATAAAGGTACTATTTGAACATGTGGTCAAGCTTAATCACCAGTGTTCAGATGCATATGAATTGCACACTGTCAACCCCACTAGGCCTATTAATGACACCGTTCATGAACATGGCCTATTCTGTTCTGGATTTCAGTAGGGTTTAAATCAGAGGTCATGGTAAACCATTTATTTTGTTCCAGTAACCAGTTCTGTTAGAAAATGGATGCATGCCTGAGATCTGAATCTACCAATGGCCACGTCTGAACCTCCTGGCAGAGGCAACCAGGTTTTGGCATAAAATATCCTGATATTTAGGGGAATTCATGATCCTATCCCATCTGCACCAAAGCCCCTAAACTACCAATCACTAAAACATCAATAATCCACCACCATATCTTACAGAAGTTTTTCCGTGTATGGAGTCCCCATGCTCGGTATTGTCCATTGCCAAATAGTTTAATTTTGGTCTCATCTAACCATGCTACATGTTTCTAATTGTAGTTCCAGCATTTTGCAGAGGAGCTATCATGTGATTGCCAGATTTGGACATCAACTCCAGAATCCACTACAGCATCACAACATGGCCTGTCCATTTCCCATCACCAGCTGCTCTGAGTTTGCCTCATGAACATTTCAAGCCTTTGCATTTTGCGCATCTGGTTTTGATCTTGCTCTGGTTTTGTCTTTGAAAGTCTGTTTGTTGACACTGTTGAACCAAGGCTGTTGTTTGATGCTGTTTTTTGATTGTTGATTTGGATTTGCCTACCTGTTGCAATAAAGTCTACCTGCACTTGCAATCATCTGAAAACAGCTTGCAGTGGGAGTCTATTATTAAATTCCATCGATGATGATGTATAAATGATGATGATGATGATGATGATTCACTTTAAACCAGAACTGTGTACTTGTCAGCGCTGCACTGTAACTCACCGTGGCCATTGTCCTGTTTTTGATAGTTTTGTACTGTCTTGTGGCGTCTGCACATGTTTGCACTGTGCACTTTATGTAAATGTATGTAGTCTCCTGTAGCTCTGTGTCGTTTTATGTAGCACCTTGGTCCTGGAAGAACGTTTTTTCGTTTCACTGTGTACTAACTAGCTGTATATGGTTGAAATGACAATAAAAGCCACTTGACTAAAGTAAATATACATTTTTTTAAGTCTTTTTTTGGGAAGAGGAGTTTAAAACACTAAAAAGTTTGTATGAGATCCATTTTTTTAGACAAAAGGTAAGCAGCTTTTGCAGTGGTTTGATTGCAAGATTTGAATCGCTCTATGTGTAATCTTTTTCTCATTCTGTTGAATTTGTCAGTAATTCTGGAGTTGACTGTATGTGCTTCATTTAAATTCTGAATTCTGTACAATATATACATACCAGATCAATGTTTTGTTTATACATTAATATGTAAATGTATACATTAATATGTAAATATATTATAATAATATACAATAAAATACATTCTGATTTTGGAACACCCTGAAATTGCATGTTGGTTTTGTTTGTTTTTTGTTTTTTTTAATAAAGTAACATACTTTAAAAAGTAAACTGACACCTCAACAGCTATTAGTACACTGAAAACAATTTCTGCATAACTTCAAAAAATATGTATTTATAATACAAATATAAATTTGTATACATATTTTATAATAATTTAAATTTTGTATAATGTATAAATTTTGTAATAATACATTGTTAAAATATTTTTAGTTTTCTACGTATAGAATAACTATCTTCCACAACACACATTCACATCTATTTATTTATTATATATTATTTTTTTATTTATTTGGCTGACACATTTATCCAAATCACATCTGGTGTTCCGAGCATAAAACTGAGCAGTGTCTCTCTGGCAGTCCTGGGATTTGAACTCCATAATCATCACATCACTAGCACAAGTGCATTAACTACTGCCTCACTACTGCCCTGTATCCCTGCACATGCCTTGCACAGAAGCCCATATTTAAACCTTTTCCCTGCAAAAAAATTTCTCATTTTAAACTCATTAATGACCTGCTTAGTTGAATCAGGTGTGTGAATCAGGTTTCTCACCTCCAGTCATGGGCACTGATTCCCCTACACAGTTTTAAATGTTCCCTGCTCTCAAAAAAAAAAATCAAAAGTGTGTAAGGAGTCAGGAAATCCTGTGTTAGCAGGGAAACTCTAAAATGTGGCTTTTGTATTAAGCATTAAAACTTGTTAGTGCTGAACTGGCCAAAACTGGGAATTGCAAAGCAATACTGACTGCATTAGTCATAATTTACATAGCATCAATTAGATGGAGCAAATTTCCTCTTCCTGTTACCATTTTTAACATGCAACCACATTACGTTGGAGACTATTCCATTAAATTGATTGAAATTTTTAATTTTAAAAACAATGCTCTACCTAGGGTATAACATAATTACCTTTGTAAATTCAACATAGTGCACTGCACACTATTGGATATTCAGGCAGAGAAAAACAATGTGGTGGAAAAAGCAGAACCCGGTGTTACACGGTAAGCCTACCTGAGTCTTTATATAATGTACATTAATCACAATTACAATGACTCTGAGAAGAATTTATTTTTTTTAAAAAAAAAAAAACACTAGTGCTCCATGTTTTAGACTAATCTTGAGACTTCATTTCATTTAAAACTGAAGTGTACGATAGAAATGTGCGTCTGCCTTTCAGTACCAATTTTTTATCCTTGATGGGTTTTTTTCCTATACTCAGCCTAAGAGAACTCATTTTCTTCAGTTCAATAGCTAACTATAACATGTTTTTTGCTATTCACTTGAGCATGATTTCAATTCTCTGCCATTCTCATGAATCTCACACACACACACACACACACACACACGCACACGTATTGGCTCTCGGCTGAACCAGTTTTTATTTTACTCTGTTTTACAGATTCTACATCATTTTAATGTAACTGGAAAAAAATGTGTTCAGTGGCCAGAGTGAACACATTCCAACCCATGGTGCTACCATTTGATGATCTTGGGAATATAATGTGCCAAAAAGCAACCTGGTCCACTGTGAAAAGTCCCGGTTCTCTCTATTAACACTCTGGCACTGACATTTTCTTCTGCATGGGTATTGAAGAATAATTCTTTCAACTGTTGAATCTAATCTCCCAGCTCAGGGACCAGGCAGTGGGATTACAGTATGCCTTAGCTCATCCAAAATCACTCTGTGCTACGCCCAAAGCCTCACAGGTGAGAATGGAGACTGTAACAAGAATTGTACCTGTCATTTCCACATATGTAAAACAGCTCATTTTTTGGCGTTTCAATTAAGCCGAAGATTGGGCCTCTCACCTCAGCTGATGGTGTGATCAGTGCTTCCTTTGTGAGCCTGAGATTTCTCTGCTGGGTTTGTTATTGCATAGCTCCTCTGTAGCCTCGAAAGCACATGTCTGATCATTCACGCATACACTTGTTTGTAGACCAGCTGTAGTGTCATCAGCAGTTATTTCTGTCTGCCTGGGATTTCAGTTCAATCTTCACTCATGTACTCCCATCATTTTCTGCTTGAACATGTCTTACAGATAATGCTTGTGGATTGGTTTAGGATTCAATCAACCACTGCTGTTTAAAAAAACGAATCTATATTATCATGTGTCAGTTCTAAAACAGTAAAATACATTAGCAAGTATAATGAAAATGAACAGCGCCTTTGGATCAGAAAGTAAAGAGGCTAAGCACACATTGTCCAATCAAAGTACACAATGACAAACGGAAGTTTTTGCGTTTTGAAATGGCAATCATAGCCAAGAAACTCTCATGCTTGAACTATCATGCTTGCTATTTAGGCAGAAAGGAGCAGTGGGTAGCCTTGCTATCTCCCTGCTCCAGGGTCCCTGGTTTGATCCTGAGCTTGGGTTTTGGGTTTTTGAAAATATTAATGAGTCCTGCAAAAGGGTTTTTATTAGTCACTCATGAGCAGACATGTGCAGCAACAAGATGAAGACTTAATTTTCAGGCAGTACAGAGTGCTGCGTTTTTCTGCGGAAGCATCTAGAAGAGAACACACTGATTACAGAGTCAAACTGGCTATCAATCACTGAGCAGATGTTGTGTCAATGTGCAACCAAGAAACTGTAAAAAAATAAAAAATAATAAATTAAAATAGCTTGCGTAGTTTCTATTATGACTTCAGTACAGCCCATAATGAGCAGCTCACCACATACTTACTCTTATTCTATGTCATTTCTTTTTAATTCCATCAATTCTGAACAGCAATAAGGAATTCTTAGACTAAAATAATTTATCAAGGCATACAGTAAAAAAAGAAAATCAGAAATAATTATTCTGTTAAAGTAGCAGAGTGGATCATGAAATGCTATCTTAAATTAGTGTTAGAGTTTGTTAGAAATTTGAAAACAAAATTAAATAGTGAGTCCCTGACAATCCAGTAACAGTAGTTCTTTATATTATTTCTAAGTACAGATTTTTGTGATTTATAACATTTGGAAAGAAGAACATTTTCTGTTATCAAGGATAGTAACATGTATTATGTTCGGGGTCAATTTGACCCCAGGAAAACCAAACACAATTTCAAACATTTAGAACGATTGTATTTGTAAAACAGAAGGAGTAATCATTGTAGTCCAAGACCATTTGTGGTTTCCTGTCTTTTCTGGTGCTCAGGACAGCATTTTGTTCATGGTGCTCATCAGCAGGACGTTTTTCCCTTTCTTGGGGCAATAGGAGATGACAGTGGCTCCGTCAGTGAAGGCAAAACATTGAAGATGTTACCTTCTTGTTCTTCATTGCAAGAAGCTCAGAGGGAAGCTCCAGCTTGTTTTTTTTTTCTCATTGTCCCCTACATGGTAATGCATTCGATTAAAGAGTCCTAACTCATACTTCCTGACCTCCGACCAGGAAAAAAAAACAAAAACGAAGAAAATGCCACCTCAAGTCAGAATTCCTCAGGACGGTCTCCTCAACCCCGAGTTCAGCAAGTGACATCAAACCAACATGGCTGCTCAGAGCACCAGAAGTAAACACAGCAGCACTTCTTATTTATAAATTACAGTAAAGTTTTACTGTATATACAAGTAGATCAGTCAACATACAGACATATTCATTTGTTAAATCTATAACACTGACTATACAGGAGGAAAATCACTCATCACAGTTAGCTGGCTAGCGTGTTGCTAACAAAAGACAAACATTGAGGCATCAGTGCTTTTTTTCCCACTTTCTAGCCTTAACGCACATACATCGAAAATGTCATCATTCCGAGCTCTGACTTCCCACGTTAAGTCGAAGTGCTTTGGCAGGAGTGTCACTTCAGAAATGGTGTGAATTCTGTAACACATATCCCAGCTCAGCTACGTGAAAGATCCTCACGCCCCAGCTTTAGGCACAAAAGAAGTCTGACTGCATGGTGACGAGAGCCAGCAGCCAATCACGGGGAGAGGAAGAGTAAATGCGGGAGAGAGTAAACAAACAGGAGTGACAGATTAAAAATATAAGAAGGAAATGGGCTGATGGGTTTTTTCTGGCTGAATAGCTACAGCATTTATTGCTTGCTAGTGAATGACAGTCAGTGGATTTATCCACGTTGTGAAATTTGTACGTAGCCCGTCCTCCAATTGGTGGCCTATTTAGATGAGCGTCGTAACAGCGTTCACGGTGGGATTTTAATAAAAGTTTCCAGACAGGACGTCTTTGGTCACAATGGCATTAAATCAAGCGCTGGTGAGCGTATCACATGCATATGCAATCGAATTCACAAAGAATTCTTTCAGGATGTCTGGTTTTTTTAGAGCTAAATCCAAAAAGTGCACATTGTAAACCTAGCTTTAATCCAATGCTTGTCACTTGCGTTCATGAACAAGTTGTGTTTCAGAGTCATACGAAATCCACAATATACACTCGCACCTGTGCGCAAATCAAGACGATCACAAGTCAAACACAGTCTGTTCTCACAAATATAGCTGTTTTTGCATTGTGGCTACAATCGAATTGCTGTGAAATCAAGAGTCATGACCTGGGATATCCAATGCTAAGTAGTATACAGAACATGAGAGTTAAAAAAAAATCGAACAATCTTCACTTCTCTTATAAGAAAACTCACTCATTATCACCACATCCCTCGTGGGTCCCACTGTCAGCTTGAACTGGAACAGATCATCCTAACAGCTCTGCTCCTTTTTTTCATCTCTCTCTCTCTCTTTAACATCTTGTCTGTAATTATCTCTGGAATCAGTTATTTCAGAGTTGGTGTGTGTAATCACCCAAACAAACCACCACCCTTTGGAGACAAGCGACATATGAGTACACATACACGCTGTCAGGCCTCGGCCTAATTAGGCAGATCAGATCAATTGGTGTACTCTGGTAACGAAAGAACAGACATTTCACTTCTCCCTGCTCTTCATTTCAACTGCGTCCTTTCTCCTTTCCCTCTGACTTGTATTTGTTTTTTCGTAATATCTACGGAAAGGCAAAAAAAATGCAGAAAATGCAGAAAAAGTGTATAGTTCTCTTATATTGTCTAAAGCTAGGCTAGCTAATATTCTTGCTTTCCAGTCAAATCTGCTGATAGGGTTTAATGGTTTTAATTTAAAAATACATTTTTAATTAGCCTTTTTGTGTAGCTTTTCCATAGCTACATTTTCAAACACATATACTATATGTAAGTAAGATATATTACTAGTGCCATAGAGCAGTTAAATTGTTTTTTTTTTTTTTTTCTGAGGCAGAGATTTTGGAAGAATTATTAAGCTTTTTTTTTTGTTTTGTTTTGTTTTGTTTTTTTTGCATATTTATCTTTTTTTTTTTTTTTAAATTCAGTGAACATTAATAAACATTTTGACATCAGGAACGCCAGCAATTGCATGGATGTGCCTATTGTCAACTTTATTACTAATTTTGAGTTAACCACACTTAAATTAATTCGACATGTCTAGCCAATGCAAAGTTCTATTAAATTTTAAAAACTGAAATGTAATGAACTGTGTTACTTGGAAATTAATCGGTTACTTAATTTATGTAAGTCTGAATAAGTATATAAAATTATTATTATTATTATTATTATTATTTTCCCTGCATGGAGAAGGATAAACTGTCTCCATGTCTCCACTCTACAACACTCATGTTACAACAGCTTTTTGTTTTTCTTTTTTTTTTTAAATCTACTGAACAACAAATATGCATCAGAGGCTTGTAAGGAATGTCTCATTCGTTCTTTTCGGAATCAACTCCCTTTTCCAGTCCTGTGCAAACCTAAGCATGTGTACAAATGTACGTATGAACATATGTACATAATGTTTGAGAGCACTAGTTTAAGATTGCTTCATTTGGGACATAACATTTGAATAAATGTTTAATGAAGTAGTCTACATATAAGAAAATATCATAATGTCATCATGACTGGGATATCAAAATGGTTTTAAAAATAGTTCCATATGGCACCAAAAGCCTTTGTTACAAGACAAAGAGTTGTTATTTTTTTCACTACATATAGCACCTTCTTTTGCTTAAGAGTGTAAGTCATTTCCACAAAGTGTTCCATGATCATTTCAATGATAATAACATTTCTCAAAGCATCCCCAGTCCAATTTACTTAATTTCAAACATATCCTGAGAAAAAATCAAATCAATAATGTGTACTATAAATCCCACCATGGGTGGTAGCTGTGGAAAAAAAAAGTGAAAAACAGAAACATTACTAATACCTAAGGCAGGAGAAATGTCTTTGGAATTGTCTATTGGGATACAATTATAAACGATTATTGCCCAAACAGGAACATGAGCATGAGGAAGGCTGCTGGGAGGGAATGACATATTTCCCCATTTCGCTCTCCGTCTGTCAAAGCCGATAAGCAACTTCCCCTTTCGCCGTCTCCGTCTGCTTTTCTCATTTAAAACATCTCCAGAAGCATTCTACACGAAGCACAACCTAATGTGGCAGAAAAGGCTGCTGTGCCGAGCCTATAAAGATGAAAGAGCTTCACGACGAGCAGAAAGCCAGACAGAGCTGTGGTAATGTCCTTAAGTGACATACACATGTCAGATTCAGATTTCCTTAAAGCCATCTTGTCAGCATGAGATGGAGATATGTCCTCTCTCAAGTAGGAGTGGGAAGATGTACCAGCATGAAGATCATAAGGAAATCTGAAATAGTTCACCAATAAATTTTATGCCATACATTTTTTTTTTTAAAAGCAGAATACAATTATAGAAAAAGATTCTTTTTCCTTATGTCATTTCATGGACTGCATGATTTGGCATAAAAAGTCTTTGCAGATACATTCAGGCCCAAAATGGACTAGCAGTGCTAAGCCCTCTCTCCCTTTATTTTTGGCATCTTATACACATTAATATAAGCAAATATGCAAAGAATGGTGTGAAGTAGAGACTGGGGCTGATTTCTTCTTGCCCAGACTGTAGATAAATTCAGAATATCGTCACCACTCGTGTCAAGCTATTACAGAGTTTTGGTGTCCACTGGGGTCTTTTTTTCACATTTTCTCCACCAATCTGGTCACCTGTACCCCTCCCAGGGGCATTTCTTGCCCTGTAAGTGCGATAAGGAGTTCCTTAGTGCCCCTGGACCACCAGGAGGCCCCGTGACTTTTAACACAAATACGCAAAAACACACACTTAAGTATCATTTGGTGAAAAGGTTTATGTATCAGGTAATCACAGAGCTCCCCCTTGTGGTGTGAAAGTAATAGAAACCGTAATTTATTGAACTAAGTTAGGTAACTATCATGAGAAGATCACGATCAAGCAGCGATCATGAAATGAAAAAAAATTGCCAAAAGAAATAAAAGAAGCAGTGGAGAAACAGACCCAAAAAATGAGTAAGAAAAAAGATGCTAATTAATTCGATTTAGTCCGTTTGTCTGCTTTCATGCTTCCGCTTGTTGATGTATTTAAAATGGAAGAATTACTTGCTAGCTAGTATCTAGAATAAGAAGTGGTAGGCTAACACATGTCATGTTGCTAGCTTGTAACTATTAGCTATGACCCCAGTATCCTATTGACTTGATGGTCGAAACATCGAAACATCAATCGCCTACAGTTCTTTTCAGCTCTATAGCAACTCAGACCGGTGAAGAAATTATTTTCCCCAGTTCAAACCTTTCACCATGCTAAGTAGCCTAATAGTCTGATGGTCATTTTCAGGCACTATAAGGAAATATTCTGGGCGTCATCAGCGTTAGGGCCTGAAAATGATAGGCGTATATTGTTCCTGGTGTATGTGGTTCTTGTGCAGTTTCTTTGTTGTTGTTTGTTCGGCGCATTCCCAATTTTGCACCTTTGGCTCCTGGATGGATGTGGCATTTTGGGGGGAATTCGCAATCTTCCAGCTAAATGGTGAAAGCGTTTCTGTTGCGCCGCTGTTTTTAAGTCTGCTTCACTGACACATCCATAACATCATCAGCAATGATTGAAAATACAATAGCAGATGAAACAAACACAAATGACGTGGATCACTTTCTCAATTGTCAATTTTTTTTTTATATATATAACTTTGAATCTAGAATGAAATAGACTTAACATTGTCCCGACAAAGTACAAATTATATAAAGGGATACTTTTGTGTGGATTGAATAAAAGAGCTGGCTAATGGCATGCGTGCTATTCAGAAGAATCACACAATGACAGAATAGACTTGAAATATCTGACTTAAAAAAAAATAAATAGGAAGCACAAATGGTGCTGCCTGTCTGTCTGTCAGTGAGTTTTCTTATGTGTAATAGTTTTATGCATTTGATAAGACCATAATGGTTTCATAATAATAAGATCAAGTTACTGAAAGGTGGTAGAAGTTCTTTAGCCTGCGCATTTAATATCAGGACAAGCGGTCAGCCATCAGCGTGATCTTGTGTCAGCACGTACCACCACAAAACAATCCCATGTATATAGTGTAGTAAAACTATTTGATGCACTGTTAAGGTTAATACCCACAAGGTATGAGGCTAGAAATGATCTACTGAGTGTACAAATGTGTTGTCTTGTATGTTCAATTGTCTCTCTTTCTCCAACAGCTTCAGTTTATGGATTTTGTCCACACCTTGCGGGGATTTATTGTGTATTCTTGACATGCATTAAAGCACCATCTCCTGTAAAAATCCTTCAGTTCTATATTTGTTCACGCTTTCTCCCTCTCCACCTTTGTTTTGGCTTAAGGCACTCCTTCATGTGTTTATAGTGTGGTAGAGTTGACACACTTTTTATGCTTTATTGCTCTTCTGTGAGGAAAATGCTCTCCACTAAGCTGCACGAGTATCATCCTTGCTGCTCAGAAAGCTTTGAGAATCCACACAGAATCTCTCTAATAATGAGGCGAGCCTGGAGAGCAGCTGGAGAGTATCCTTGAGCAGCTTTTTAAAGCGTATGCGCTGTCCTTTCTCTATACACTTTTTCTTTGTATGCAATTTTGAAAGCATTCCATCATAGAATTGATTTTCAGCAGTCCCAGTAATTTACTGTGTTGAGCCTGACTGCATTCCCATCAGGCCAGCTAATGTCTCAGAGGTCATACTTTGAAGCCTTTTCATCAGTAGTGAACAAACATAGTACCTTTATTATAGGTTTGTGTCCTCATTCTTTAGTGGAGGGTCTGATCTTGAAAGCAGCATGGAAAATGTACGGAAACCAAAAAAGGCTTCTTTTTAATTGTCATAAAATAGATAGAATGGATCATATCTGTTATAATGGAAATCTTCATGTCACAGGATTGTAGTCTTCTAGTCTTAAAGTCATCTCTTGAAATCATTACTGTTACTGGTTAAAGTTGTTTATATAATACGACAGTGATGGGTAGTAATGTGCTACATTTACTTTATTACACAAAAAAAAACACAAGATAGATAAATGTACATTCAGCCAAACTCCTCCGAATAAATACATACAAAACGGCTTTTTGATTTTGTGCTTGTTTTGTTCACAGTGTATGCCCTCCTAACCTTGCGTCTCTGGGAGGTCATGACAAGTGGAAAGACAAAATCAAATCCGTGATTTAAGATGTGATTCTTTACCAACTTTACAAGTTAAGGGTAAAAAAACTTGCCTGGTAGATGTCATCATTTCAGTTTTATACCTCAATGCTAGAGATAGGTAAGGACATGTGTGAAACAAGAGCACCACCTATGTGTAAAAATCCACAACAGCACCATCGAACAGCTCCAAATGTAATGCAATGCAAAATAAATCAATAAAAATAATAATAAATGGCTTTAAATAATCTGTAATTATGTTTTTTTTACACAGCAAAATCGCCAGGGTTGAATTAACACCCAAGCGTGTTGATTTAACTCTTTAACTCGAGTTCATTTGTGTCCAATTGGACATATATAAACACTCGGGGGTTAATTCAACACTGGGGATGAGCCAAATATCCCACTACTGTAAGAAAACAACAACAAAGCATATCATTTGATGCTATTAAAAAAAAAAAAAGAGTATTCAATGCAACCGTTAGCCATTAACTAGAGCGAATGTAGTATGATGTAAAAACATAGTCAATGTAGTAATGTAGTGATGTAATATAGTAATTCTTTCATTTTGGGATTCAGTTTAGTTCCTCTTTAGCCTTGGTTTGTCTTAGTTATGTCATCTATTCTTCTTCGTTTTGTTCACTAGTATGGAAATAGTACTGAGTATGGAAATGATGTTCTCGAAGGTGATGTGTTGGAAGCAGGAAAAATGGGCAAGCGTAAAGATCTGAGTGACTTTGACAAGGGCCAAATTGTGATGGTTAGATGACTGGGTCAGAGTATCTCCAAAATGTCTTGTGAGGTGTTCCGGGTATGCAGTGGTTAGTACCTACCAAAAGTGGTCCAAGGAAGGACAACCGGTGAACCGGTGACAGGGTCATGGGCTCCCAAGGCTCACTGATGCGCATGGGGAGCGAAGGCTAGTCCATCTGGTCCGATCCCACAGAAGAGCTACTGTAGTACAAACTGCTGAAAAAAGTTAAAGCTGGCTCTGATAGAATACAATATACAATTAGATATAAGATATGTAACAAATAAAATAAAGAATGTACACTATAATCATGATTTAAGAGTAGAAATGACTGGATATGTGATTCAGAGACAAATTATTAACAGAGAAAGTATTAAGTGCTCATTAATGCTTTATTCAGGTGCTTCTGTTATTCTTTGTATACTGTATTATCATCTCACAAACAGACAGACGGACCACGGCCTGTCTGTGATCACAATATTTCACAACACTGAAGCCACACTGTTGAAATCAATAAAGGGAAAAAAAAAACAGCTGTAAACTAATATGGATCAAATTAGTCATTAAATACAGTCATATTTTAGCACCAAAATGGATGGTCCATGTTGCAGCTTCCAAAGATCCACACACACACACACACACACACGGCCTCTTCTTTGAGTTAATATATGAACAGTTGTCTCTCTAAACATCACCGGGTGAGACTGTCTATAGTAGCATTCATAAACATAGATTTACATTATGTTTTATACAAAATATGACACCGAATGACACGGCACAGAGGCAAAAGTGACACAAAGGAGGAGATGAACTTCTCCTCCAGAGCTGTAGGAATTAAAACAGAAATACTTCCCTTTAAATAATAAGGCTTACAAGAGCCGAACCAGAGCCAAACCTTTAACATCAAGGCATTACACACTCTATGTAATAATATCATAATTTGTCATAAACTGCATTGCCTATAAACCTATGCTATGATAACATTGTAGTGAAGTCCAAGCAGAGAAAACTGGACAGGCAGGACAGGCCTCCCTGATTAAATAAAAAGGGTGTTACAGCTAACAGATTGAAAACAGCACCTCTAAGCTTTTCGAGCTAATTTCAGCTGTACAGTTAAGTACTCAAGATATCTTTTTTTTTAATTCTCCTATCTAAATGTTTCAAGTGTCAGGCATGTTATGACCACCTACCTACCCTCTAAAACAGAACGTTTTACCAGGTAAAAATCTGAACACAGCACTTAAGCATGAATCTGAAGAAACACAGGCTGCTGGACTAACAGCTTCTTTCCTATTACAGTATGATGTACAGTACATGGGCTATGTTCATTCACCTGGATGTGCTACATGGAGAAAGTTCCACAGAAAGAAAGAGAAAACACCAAACAGCCTGAACCAATTCAAAAATGTAGAAAGGGATTCTGTACAAGTGAGCTAGCAGGGCGGCTACACTAAAGCTGAGCTGAAAGCAGATTACACATTTTGGGCGTAATTACTCTAAAATAGTCATTTTTCCTCCTGTGCAATTGAAACTGCTGATCTGATAAACACAAGGTATGACTTATGTGACTTTTCAAATACAGTGCCCTCCTGAATTACTGGCACCCTTCATAAAATGAGCAAAAAAGCACATTATAAAATTAACATTACACACAATAATTCAAAAAAATTAACTCAATAAAATAATGTTTTTCTTACAAAAAAAATCTTTCTTTTTTTTAAATAATAGTATTTTCTCTCAAGAAATATTTATGCAAACAAATTGTCATTCTTAAAAGAAAAAAAAAAAAAAGAGCACTCATCAGTAACTGCTGCTCCCTTGTCCTGTTTCCCTGGAGTACAGATATGAGGTTACACACATGTAAAATCCCTTTGTCGTCCATTACCATAGGACAAACCAATCTTTCAACACAAAAAAAAGATGGTTGTTGGTTCTTGACCTACACAAATCAGGCAATGAATATAAAAAAAAATACTTTTTGGCCTTTCATAAGAATTAAGATACCCACTATGGATCATCAGTCCTTTGGGGCTATCTTCTTACTGGTCAGGGGCGATTGTGATGGCATCATGAATTCTGTTAAATACCATGATATTTTATGCCAAAACCTGGTTACCTCTGCCAGGAGGTTCAGGCTTGGCTATAGATAGAGTTCTGAACAAGATGATGAAACAAACGTAATTCTGACACAGAACATCAACACAGAAATGTTTAACGAAACGCAAACGTAATTGTTTCCAGCGACCATCTCAGTCCGAAGATTTGAACCCTACTGAAACCTCAGATTATCAAGGAGCTTAAAACGTTCTGCATGGAGGAGTGGACCAACATTTCTCTACAAGTGTCTCCAACACGTTAGACATTACAGGAAGAAGCTTACTGCCATAAACTGCTGCCAAAAACCTTTTCATGAATGGTGCTGATCATTCTGGAGGGCACGGTATGGATCTGTTGCTTCTACTTGAAATTGTTGTATTTACACAAAAATTGACTTTACACTTGTGTTCCATCACCACATTTTCTCCCTGCTGAAAAAAAAAACCTCTAAAACTCAGACAGTTGAGTCACTTCACAAAGAAAAAAGTACCCGTCGCAGTAAAAAAAAAAATTACAACCACTGAAATGAGGCCAAAACAATCTTCTGTTTAAAAAAAAAAAAAATGGAGGTTTTGGGATGAGTCGGCATGCTAGCATCCAAAAATAACACACTATTTATGTACTCCAGTATAATATTGACACTGATTAGTATTTTTAATAGTAAAACATCTTATATGATGTCTCCATGTAATATATATCTTGAGATATCTTTTATTAACTGAAGGACTAATCAATTTTCCAATACCCTATAGAGTAATATCAGTGTTCTATGTAATATTTGCACCTTACTGAACTGAGGCAGGTGTGTGTGGGATTCAGTAAAGAAACGTGCCGTGGTTCTACCTGGGTTTGGTCCTTTTAGTTAAACCGGGATTGTGCAGATGTTTCGGTGTGCTGCAATGCATGTTCTTAGTGCTGGTTTGCAATACAAATTAAGATTTTTAGATGTGTGGCATGTAAAGGTGATACTTCAATTTGTGCAAAAACCCAAACACATACTGAATTTCATGATTGGTCCACGGTTGTATCAGTGCCTGGATTTCGCTGGTTATGGAGGTAAAAGTTTTTGAAACCAGTAGTAGCCCTGTTGTGTGTTTGAAAGTTAGAATTTCAGATGTGACTCCACACTAAAGTACTGTGTCTGTACAGTTCAGTATGAATATATGATCAAGTCTTGTTTAGCTGCTCTTGGAAAAATGGGATCCAGCGTCACAGGGAGCTGTAATGTCTCATTTTAACCACAAGGTGGCCAAAAACCACCTTCAAATGATCCATACATTGTGTCAAATGTACAGAAGTTGTATGGGTCCAGTCCACGACAAATCATCACCTGTCCCACTATCCATACTAGGCAGGATGAGTTTTGTTGTTGTTGTTGTCCAAGACAGATTTTTTTTTTTTACTTCCTTACATTTTCTTATCTTTATCTATCTTTAGTATGCATATTTCCAGAAGCTCTGTGGAAGTCCCAGCGATAACTTTCATCATGGGTGGCTCATCACTCTCTCAACCCATGTTAAAACAAGCTCAAGGGAATTGTCAATTAGTGTCAAGTCCAAAATAATCACAGATATTTTAAAAAGTCCACGGGCACTTGGTAGGTGAGGGTCAAAATGCGTATGAAGAACACAAATGAAAACCAAGAAAAATGATGTCTTGATATTGTGAAGTAGTCCGTCTCGGTGTGTTTGTGTTTGTGTGTATGTGTTTGTAGGAGGGAAATAAGCATGCGTGCACAAGAGTTTGTGTGTGTGTGTGTGTGTGTGTGTGTGTGCGCGTGTGCGTGTGGGACTGGTAGTGGTGTGTGGGGGAAGGTGGGTTGGTGGTTATGGCCAAGCGCATTTCAGAACTTGGTCTGTTTTAACTTGTCGATGTGGTAGCAGAGTTTGAGAGCTGGGCCAAGCTTGAGTCCCAGGTACTTCATGATCATGTCACTCTTCAGCAGCAGGAGAGCATCTCCATCAATCTCCTGAAAGACGAGTCACGTAGTCACACAACAAGCAAATGCTCTTTCAGAGTTTCAGATAACTACTTTCAGAGTTTCACCCCTTTTACAAAAACATTATAGTGCTATATCATTATGAAATGAAAATTCATGCTGGATTTTATCATAGTACTGATAGTACTGATTATTATGGGTGTATACAGTACTGATTTTTACTATTATGTACTGTACTGATTATTATGGTTGTATACTGTACTGATTATTATCGGACTGTACTGTTTATCATGGGTATATACAGCACTGATTATTATGAGTATATACTATACTGATTATCATGGGTATATACAGTACTGATTATTATTATGTACTGTACTGATTATATGTATATACTGTACTGTTTAGCATGGGTATATACAGTACTGATTATTATGGGTGTATATTGTACTGATTATTATTATGTACTGTACTGATTATTATCGGACTGTTCTGATTATTATGGGTATGTACTATACTGATTATGGGTATATACTTTACAGATTATTATGGCATGGACTGTACTGATTATAAGAGGTGTAAAATATACTGATTTAGCATGTGTATATTCTATACTGATTTTATGGGTATGTACTGTAGTGTTTATTATGGGACTGTACTGATTATCATGGGTATATACTGTACTGATTATTATTATTATGCACTGTACTGTTTATCATGGATATACTGTACTGATTATTATGGGTATATGCTGTAGTAAATGTCATGGGTAGATACCATACTGGTTATTGAGAGTATATATTATACTGATTATCATGGGTATGTACTGTACTGATTACAGCGGGTATTCTTTAAAGGATTCTTATTATTAAAGCATTCAACTGCAAGCATGCTTTTGGGTTTCACGTTGTATGTTCTCTCACGGTTCATCATGCTGTAATAAAACTACAGCCTACACTCACATGTTTGCGAAAGAGTTCCACGTGTGGACCGAGGGCCTGAGGGTCTGCATCTTTGATAAACCACACCACCTCCTCTACACTCCACCGGGATGGGTCTTTACTCGGGGGAGGCTTTGACTCACCTGCCTCCGGGGACGGACTGTAGGCTGGAGAGAGACAGAGAAAGACAAAAGGAGAGAGATAGTAGTTACAGTCATTACAATATCTAGAAATTTCTGCACATGAATGTGTAAATGTATTATTGCCTGTGCACTGTGTACCTCTGTGTGTTTAAATGTGTAAATATTTGGATATTTTATCTTTACCATGTCTATACCATGGTAGCCTTGGATTCTCTTACCACTTCTGTTTCCTTCCTGGAATGCACTGGGACTGGCCGATGGTCTGCAAACACCCCCAGAGTAGGCGGCACCAGAGCGAAACCCATAGGTGGATTTCGAGGCTATGTACGGTGATGTCATCACACCAAAGGCCGTGTCGCTATGCTCGACAGAGTAGCGCTTGGACTCCATTGTTTCAGAGTGGTAATCATCCACCATAGAGTCTGCTACACAAGAAAAGAAAACACATTTCAAACTCATTTTAAAACTACAAATTGTTTAGTTAAAATGTTGAGGTACTTCAATTATATCTGTACTTCCACTTATCTTATGACAACATCTTCACAATATTGTTATCCTTCAACCTTTCACATTCAACAGCAGCACCAAGGGAGGAAATATTCATGACCTGGTCTTCAGCTGGCCCGCCCCAGCCGTAGACATCGCTCCATCTTTCAGATCGTCACTTTGCATCCCTCATTCTCCATCCCTGCCTTGCCTGTCACCAACTGTTCATACCTCTCCGTCAGTTGCTGCAACCTCCACTCGATTTCTCCTTCCTCCTCGGCTTACCGCAATCTAACAACCCTTCCACACCCTGACTCCTTTTCCTCTCTACCTCTTGAATCAGCTGAGAAAAAGTGGCAGAAATCACAATTTGACACTGATCTCCTTTCATACTGCTCTCATACTGTCAAAGTTCTCATCTGACGTGATGGCTGCAAAGACATTCTACAAGGGAAAGCTGGAAACATCTGCATCGGATCCACATAAGACAGACAAGATTTCTTCTTCACTTTTTAACTGTTCACCTCCTCCATCACCCTTCTTCCTGACTTTGCCACCTTCTTTGATGAGAAAATGAGCAAAATCTGCCAATCCATCCATCCTACACTTCACGATCATTCTCTTTCCATGTCATATGTTTTCCTCTTTCTGCAGAAAAGATCCTGCAATACCACTATCTGTCTTCTGGATCCCATTCCTTCCACAATACTCCAGGCTATGTTGCAAGATCACCTCCTCATTCTCCTTGACCTTTGAGCAGCCTTCACCAAAGTCAATCACATCCTCATGAGTCTTGGAATTCATCGCACAGGATAGGGGTGGATTATTTCTTACCACATCTGCTCCACGGACATTCTCTCCTGGAGGCCCACAAGGCTCAGTGCTGGGTCCTCTTCTGTCCTCTTCTCCCACCACTGCTGTGCTAATGACACTCAACTCATCACTCAACACTCGTGTCTCTGCACGGATCTCAGCATGTCTGGGAGTCTTGCTGGTGGCAAAACGGAGCTGCTGTTCATCCCTGGAGTTCTTGCAATCTTGTGATCTCACTGGGCAACATTCACATCACACTATCTGACAGTGAGCTTTGGGGTAGTTCCAGACAAACAACTATGGTTCTTTCTTCACATTGCTAACCTGACCATGGTCATGCAGGTTTCTCCTTTACAACACCAGAAGGATTTGGCCTTTCCTATGCACAGAGGCTACTCAGGTGTTTGTTCAGTCTCTTGTCATTTCGAGACTTGACTACTGTAACTCACTCGTGGCAGATCTGCTCCTGCACACCATCTGACACTTGAACACAGCTCCAAGACTTGTTTTCAACCTCCCCAAGTTCTCAAACACCTTCACATTGCTGTGTTACCTCCACCAGCTTCCTGTAGCTGCCTGCATCAGATTTAAAACCCTGAAGCTTGCGTTCAAAGCCAGAAACAGACCAGCCTACCTTAAAACATTTATCACGCCCCACAATGCAACACTCTAGCACAGCTCGATTGGACCCACCATCCCTCAAGATACAAGGAAGACACAAGGCTTCTCTGTACTGGCACCTGGATGATAGAATGAATGTCCCCTGGCTGTCTGAACAGCCAATAGTGGTTTAGCTTAATAGTATTCTTAGTCCACGGCCTAATTAACTAGCATGAGGATATGTTTTTCATGGATACTACAAAGCACTTTTGTAAGTCGCTCTGGATTTCTGCGAAATGGTAGAAATGTAAATGAGGATCCCAGAGTATGTGAAGGGGCTCTGTGTGTCTATTTCCATAAATAACGCATATATTATTGATACTTGTACTGAATTCGTGTGGTGAATGTTTTAAAAATAAATGCACAATTGTTTTGATATTGCATAAAAATGAAAAGAGATGGCCTGGGTCAATGAAACAGTATTGCTAAGTGGTATAAAAAAAAAATAGCATAAAGGATATTTACAGTGAATCCCATTGCACAATGACTAATGGACATGTACGCACACACACACATGAGGCTAAACACCTGCAACACTCCCAAGATAACATTCCACTTTTAAATCCAATAACTGCCAAGATGAGGCTTAATTATTATGGGAACATCTCCCCAGAAACCGAAATTTATAAAGCAGTTGCGTCATCCTGAACTTCATAAATCTGCTCCTCCTGCTGTTTCCAAATCCACGGAGGCCACAACCATTATGTCCATATAACTGCAGAAAAGAGCACTTGAGAAGTGATTAGCCCTTTCTGACGGGCACTTACGAGGGCTCAGGCACGTCAAAAGATCTCCTCCACACACTCTCAGTGTGGGAGAGGGCAGATAATGAGTCAAAAAATTATAGCCTTGCTGAAAAGTACACTGACTGCAGACAAATGGCAGTGCATAAAAAAAAACTGTGCAAGTGGCAATTATAAAAGACAAGAATATCTGGCACTTTTATACAAGCTGATTTACAAGTAAGGCAGGACACAATTGAAGCAGACAATTTAAGGCCGTGCCCACGGGCCCAGAATTTTTCTCTGGCAGCATTGGAATTCTGAACTCACAAAGTCTCGTTCCTATCCCTGAACTTCTCTAATAATAATAATAATAATAATAATAATAATAATAAAATCTTATTGTGCCCCTGTGGCCGTGTGGTAAAAATGAACCCCAGTTTTACCTGCTTGCAAACTAATGTAATAATCACTGCTACAATTAAAGGATGATGAGAATCTGCCTAAAATATTCACTCTATTTTTATTGCATATTGCAAATGACAGCAAAAATCAGTTACGGTAACTCACAACGCCCCTTCCGACCAGTAGAGGTCACCGTCTCTTGAATAGCACAGTTCCTTATTCAGGTCCCCTTTCACTTCCTGTTTTTATTAGATATAAATACATCAAAGTGTCAGTGTCTTTGCAAAGTCTTGCCAACTATCCTGTTTGTGTAATCGGGGCTTATCCCTGACTGCCTTGCTGTTTTACTCTGACCCCTGCCTTGTTTAACTATATCGATTTTGGACTGTTATTCTGCCTAACGTTTGCCGTGACTTTCTGTGTACCTGAGTTGCTGAATTGCCCGAGTTTTCCTGGTAATAAACCTCATGCACATGGATCTTAATTCTCCCTCCAAGTCTTTATTGGTACAATCTGCTTTAATAGTTTGTATTTTATATTCTCTGATTTTTTTGTGCCGAAAGTATTTGATTTAAAATGTATTTACTAAACACCGTGAACCAGCTACCATGAGGGCGCTTATAAAAATTTTTAAAAAAAAATAAAAATAAAAAAAAGGTGTTAATTGTGTGCATGTCCAATAATCTGAATGCTAAGCACCTGCACAGCACAACTGATAATGACTTTCCCTGCATAAATACTGGTGCACTATACCTGTTATAATTAAAATTAAATAAAGATTAATACATAAATATTGTTATGTAACTGACCCACTTTCTGTCCAATCAACTCTGCTTCAGATTCCATTCCTTAAGTGAGATTTTTTTTTTATTTGAGGATGAACTGAGGAAACTCATAAGCAGTTAATGAAGCTGATACCTTTATCCAATGACCGAACAACTTAATAGTGCCAGTTATTATGTCATTAAATGTGATTAGTCTCAGACAGACTTGCAGCACCTACAGCATCCAAATTATTAGGGATGTAATTATGGAAGGAGATAAAGGAGACGTTCGACGTTATTGTTATTAACAAGCAGTCTTCACTGGATTTAGTCACTTAGTGTCAGATAATGTTATTGACTTTTGGGTCAAAAAAACACATTCAACTCAAATGAAACCTCAGTTAAAATGGTCCTAAAACGCTTCAGAAAGTCCAAAAAAGTTTTCCAAATTAGACCGTTTAAGAGCTACCGTATCCAGGAGGAAGACGGAAGACGAGAACTAGGCGAAAGAGGAAAGCTGCGCACTCACTCGACTTGGATTGTCCGTCTGAATGCTTGTCTGTGTGGGCCGAGGAAGAGGAGGAGGGAGAGGAGGAAGGTGCAATCGGCTGATCACTGAAGAGGTTCTCGCACAGAAGGCTCCGGCAGAGCTTTTTTAGGAAGCGAAGGACGTAGCCAACACTGTTCACCACTGGCAGACTCAAAAGGTGCTGCTTGCCGTCAAACGTGGCTGCAGGGAAGAGACGGAAAGAAACAATAATCAGAGTTGAGTTACAGTCACGTGCATAGAGCGAGGAGTTAATGCCAAAACTGCGCACACTGGTATTCAGACATAACGACAGGCTTTTAAACAGATGAGAGAACTGCATGCGTGGGGCGAAGCTCGTCTAAAACAGAGGTGTGACTCAGTTACATCCCACTCGAACGAGGAACATTTTGAAAAACAGAAAGTTCGTCTAAAGCATCTGTAGTGACAACAGTGACAACAGCGACGACACTCAGAATCGCTGAACGAAATCTGATAATATTTTGTTAACAGAGGACGTTGAAGTATTTGCTCGCATCGCTCACATTCCATTAGCATGCTTTTGTGTGTGAGTGCGTGTGAATGTGTGTAACCTGATATTTTCTCTCCTCCGTAGCCCTGTGTGAGCAGGGTGAAGACCGTTTTCTGCTGGTAAGCGCTATCGATGCAACCCTGCACGGCCTGCTGCAGCACCACGGAAGGCCGCGCTGGGCCGAGGTGATCGGGAAGCTGCATGACTTTCTGTCTGTCCAGGTTAGGACCAGTGTTCACCTGTTTATTCACGTAGATACACACTAGAGAGAGAGCGAGAGAGAGAGAGAAAGAAAGAGCGATGTTTATGTTTCGTTAGCAACAAGCTAGGCAGCTAACTGTGATGTATATTTTCCTCCTCAAAACAGCTAGCTGTATAGTCAGTGTTATAGACTTAACAAGCAAATATATCTATCTAAAGCAAATATTCATATATACATACAGAATAACTTATTTAAAGGTAAGAAGTGCTACTTTGTTTACTGCTGATGCTGTGGGCAGCCATGTTTAATTTGATGTCACTTGCTGAACTCAGGGTTGAGAAGACTATCCAGAGTTCCTAGTAGAATTTTTTTTTTCCTAGACTGAGGGTTACAGCCATTAATCACATGCAGGATTATTCCTGATGGTATACTGAGACAAACACTCCTAAGACACACACACACATACCTTGGTCTCAAATATGTGTGGCAGTCTGGGAAAACCCTTTACATGGTGAAATGTTTACATTTTCTACTATATCTATTTGGTAGTTCTGAAAACTACAGGCTTAACTGAACTGAAAGAGGTTTCACTCTTGCATGTATCGCACCCACAAGTTTCTAATCCAACTGCAACACAGGAGCATCACAGACAATATCTGATTATAAACTGAAAGGATTAGATCTACATCTGTATCACTTCAATGAAAGCATAATATTCACGCTAAGAGAAAGTTAACATAAAACTAGCAAGGCTTTTAAAAACTTAAAGCAGAAACATTTTCAGTTGTGCTAGAAAATTATACCTAACAATACAAAGCTATAAAATGTTCTAGAAACTTCAATATTTACTAAAAAACTATTAATCACTCTGATCATGTACTCTTCCTCTGCAACTTCTCAAGAAGTACAGAACACTCATCAAGAATTAAAGCCCATGAATAAATCATTAGCTAAAATTCATTTCACATTCAGAAAAGTACATTATGACTCATCATTGTGATTAGAGAGACACAACACTTTCAAATCACATTTCCTAGTCAAATGCTATAGAAATGATCCATGAAAGTATAGTCTTAACTTTTCTCCTCTGCACACAAGCGATAACCTCAAACAACACACAAATCCTGAAGATGGTAGATTTTAGATTCTACACACACCACATGAAAATGATAGCCTTCCACATGGACTATCCTAAAAACTATCCTCAAAACAAAAACTGAATTCTTTTCTTTTTTTTTTAAAATACAATCATATAAACATTCCCATCATGCTTTGCACCCAATAGAAAGGAAATCACTCACTCTGACTCAGAAGTGGAGAATGAGTATGTAATGATAAAGACAAGTTAAAAAAAAAAACCCAAACTGAATTCACACACAGGAGTGTACATCATGACCCATTGTATGTTTTAGGCAGAAAAAAATAAATAATTTTGGACAAAACCTGATTATTTGTTGAATAGTCTGAACATATATGTTCAGAAAGACAGGTATAAATATATATTTTTTAAATGTGAGGGAAATTAAATGTGCTGAGACCCAGTAAAGCAGCAGTACAAAGCAAGAAATGCGAAAAAAAATTATTTAAAATTTAAAATTTAATTTAAATTAAATGCCTTTAAAAGGTTTATTTTTTGTTTTCCTTTAAAAGGTCATTTAGCTTGAGATTCTGAAATAACACCAGCAAGAACAACATGGTGTTTGCTTCCTAGAATGGAGCGAATGAGAAAATAAAATTTGATCACACTCTAAAGGATTAGGGAGGAAGAACATTCCCCAAATGGACAAAACAAAATCGACCTTAAAAGATGGTCTAAAGTAAGTATGCTTTAACTGTAAGTACATAATAAGCTCCGAGTTCCTAGCATATGAATTTGGGGTTAAAACAACATTCATAATAAAAATTTATTAGTGCGATTATAAATAATTCCCTTCTATTATTGTGTACTATATGGACAAATAGTGCAATTGTGCAACCAGGTGCACACAAACAGGGTGAGTCTGTTAATAGTCCTACATCACTGTAGCTATTGATACGTGGATAACTAGCCGTGGATAATTAGTCAATGCTAACTAAATTAATGTTACTACTATCAATCTTGTTCCAATCAGCTACACTGAAAAAGTATGGAATATGTGGTCGGTCAGATTTAAGAGAATGTATTACATATATTTTACATAAAAATGTTACGTTTTTCATCAAAACATGATTGCGTTGTTTATACTAAAATAAACTTAAAGTTTCTAGTTTCTAGATTGAATTATGTACAGTGAGCGTGAGCAAGTCATGCAGTATTAACGTAAACCAGTTGCATTCTGAAATCTCACGAGCATGTTGGCACTGATGGGAATAAATAACTAGAGTATTATATTAACACAACTGAACTACGTGTAGTAGAATAGCACGGTGGTAATGTGGCTGTTGCAGAATGCTAGTGATGTGGGTTTGATCCTCAGTTAAGGTGAGAGTGTGGAGTATATATTTGAATGCACAAACACACATTGTGTTAATGTGACTCGGTTCAATCAAGTGGAACCGATGTATGCGTTAGAATGAAGTAAATTCAATGAGGTTTTTTTGTGTATTTCCTATCCACTGTTTGTGTGTAGGGAGGTTAATTTCCTTTAACTAACATTAACACTAATGGCTAGATAACACAACCACTCTTTACACCCATGGTGAGCGGAAAAGCATCTTAGAAAGCATAACATAACATGCTGCGACAGCAGAAGACCACATCATGTTCAACTCTTGTTAATGGTGTGAAAATTTACTAAATGCATAAATATGCACGTGAACAGTAACATGGTGACATTATTATTATTATTATTGTTGTTATTATTATTTAGTTCTTTTTTTTGCACATTATAATACTTCAATAATGAAGTCAAAGTGAAATAATATTTTATTAAAAGCCTAGAACAGCCCAACAGGAGACTTTAGTGTTGCCTTTGGGCTGCATCAGTCAGCACCATCCTCCTGTTTATAGTGATAACGTGAATCACTGATGGAGCCAGACGAAGCAATAAAAGCTCTGAATTAATGTCTTCAAACACACAGAACGATGATCTAATGGCAGAGAAGTAATGTTTGGCTACAAAGCATTTGGCTAGATATGGCGGTGGGGGTTGGGGTAATGGAAAAATGAGCCTGAAGGAGTGTGTACAGGAATCCTCCAATCACTCAGCATCCCTCCCCTAACACACACACACACACACACACACACACATTCCGCCCCACTCGTCTGTGCCGCACTGCTGCTTTCATGCGACATGCTCTGGGATTTCCTTTGGCGTCTGTCAGACAAACGGCCTGATGTCCAGACGGTGCACACACATACACACACACACAAATCCGTGCGGTAATGAAGTGCTACAGGAAGTCGTTCCTGCCAGGTTCTATCAAGCTGTACACTGTGAGTCCGGCCTTTTTTTTTTTTTTTTTTAAATTATTGGCACTCCTTGTAAAAATGATTAGAAATTAGAAATATACTGTACATTGAATGCCATAATACAATGATATTTTGACCTTAAAAGATTGGGATGCTGTGTAGTTTTGATTCAACACATGTACAGTATGTTTCCTAAGTACAGCACATTTTCTGGTATCAAAATTAAAGGCCCCCAAAATTAATATTAGTAGAACACTCTTCGTGAGAGAACAACAGAACTGAGTCTCTTCCTGTTATGCCTAAGAAGGTTGGAGACACTTTTGAGCATGTCAACGCCCTCTTCGATTCAGACCGCGGGCTTTTTAATAGGGTTTAAATCCAAGAATGAGATGGCCATTGAAAAAAAAAACTGCTGTAATAATTTCTGCTTTTATTTGGATGTTGTGTATATATTTGGGACTAGTGTCAGATTTAAACTTCCTAGCAGAGGCAACCAGATATTTTAAGCGGAAATATCTCCACAAGAGCTCCTGAACCATCAGCTATGCTCCAACAGCTGTAATCCAGTTTAATAATCCAATTTACAGTTTAATCAGGTGCTTTTCTTTATGCACAGTCCCATGTTTCTGTTAAATATGCTAGTGGTGTCATAAACAAGATTCAATTGTGCCTGACGAAAAGTTCCTTTTATTCATCGACTAATCAGGTTTAGCTGAATCAGATGTATGCTCTTCATATACTATATTTTGTTTGGCTGCAAGTATAAATAGATATAAAAACTTCCATATAAAAGCAATAAAGCCTCCATCCATCCATCCATGGATATGTGCATGATTACAAACAGATTCAGTGTCAAAGAATGATATACTGTTCTGTGACGGATGAATTAGCACACAAGTGAACACATTAGAGCCAATGGTAATGACCTCAGGTCAGCAGGGTCATGACCTCCACCACCAGCAGAAGCTACAACTCCCTCTGCAACGCCCACCGCATTGATAACACAGTGCAACACCAGGGAAATGGTGTGTAAGTAAGTGTGTGTGTGTGTGTGTGTGTCAGCATACTAAAACCTGATATTCTGGTGCTGAATTGGGAAAAAAAGAGCATGACTTTCCCACAGACAGCTGACTCTATACCTAACCCTGATGCTCAAACCTGAGACGCGCATGGCATCTTGTTTACCTCTCTGCGGCTCAAGAAAGCCCTGGAATTGGGTTTTATGACTCCGGAGCTCAAATTTAACACCCCTTGATCTCAAGTTTAAAGGAAACGTGGGCTGTTCAGAGCAGGTTTAATATCTCAGGCGTCCGACTGTAGCAGCCAGTGGAACACTTGAGCCTGTTTTTCAACCCAATTTGGCTGTCACGAATCAATTTTCTGAATCGGCTCAATTTCAGCTGCTCCAGACATCGTTTGCTTTGGGTGAAGGGAGCATTGGAGCATCCAAATCCATGCATAAAAAGAGAGTGTGCTGCATGGACAAAAAAAACACACACAGACGCTAGTTTGATCAATATTTGGCAACATATACAGTACATTTCTTCATTATCCTACCATTAGGGGCAGGAACAGGAAAAAAACACGCCCTTATATCCCAAATCAAGTGTGAGTAAAAGCATCTCCATGGGGTACCCCATGCCCATTAGTCTCTTTGCTAAGTACGAATCAGAGCAAAATTCAATCAAACTTTTAGTTTGTTTCCTATTTGGTTTCACACAGCACATAATCAAATGAACAAAAAGGTGTGTAAAAAGGGTGTAGGAATCACAGACATCACCCGAGCGTGGACAACACGGAGCCTACGCTAAATAAACGATTAGGTAATTATATAAATAAATAACTAAAATATTTTGTGTATCACATACAGCTTTTATTTTCTCTTTTACTTCATTGCACACAAAAGTTACACAGTGCATGCCTGATTTATACTCTGTACAGAGATATCTATAGTCCACTTTACTGTGGATGGCGCTTACAATCTCACTGCACCGTGCATGACATTTTCACTGAAAAACAACACTAATTAGCAACAACTGGAATGTGTAAATGAATTGAATGATTAATTAGTAGATGAAGGACAATTTTGGACGATACTTGATAATGCCCTCTGCGGCCCTTAAGACTATTAACCTTTAAAATAATAATCATGCTCACTCATGCTCTGTATCTCTCGCTGTGATATTTTCACTTCTGTATTTTCACCAATCACGGAGTCATGACCTCTAAGATAATGAGAGAGAGAGAGAGAGAGAGAGAGAGAGTGTGTGTGTGTGTGTGTGTGTGTGTGTGTGTGGTCCACAGACACGCATCATTAGGCTGGAATCACAATCGTACACCCCACGCAATTACGCACCACTATATATATAGAGGAAAACTGTAACATGGCAAAGCAATTTCCCCCTGGGATTAATAAAGTTCTTTGAATCTTGAATCTTGAATCTTGAAATTTACAGCACGATCAGACTCTTCCAATATCATGCTATTAATAAAGAGAAAGAACTAACAAGTTGCCAGCACTAAGGTTACGCCAGGCTCACATCTCGCCTAATTACGCATGAAATTTATATTACCAGTGAAATGCTTACTTCTACTGATATATTACCCACATGGCTGGCTGAAAGTGAGAAATACAGCATCTCAGTCTGCTGAGCTAAATGTGTATAAGTCACCACATCAGCACACGTCTACACTGCACTTCTGAGCCCCACACGTCTGAACACGTCTCACATGACACACGTCTCACAAGACTGAATTCACAGCAATCACAGGTATCAGGTATATACTGTAAATCCCTGGTGAACAGTAAAGAGTATGATTTATGCAGGTAAAAGAGACAGGGAGGAGTCACTGAATGCACATTATTTAGACTTCCTCAGAGGCAGATTTTACTGCAGACTAATGTGTTAAATGACAGCGCTCATGGTGTGTGTGTGTGTGTTTTACCTGTAAGGACCTCTGGTGTGGCAGAGTGGGGAACGGTGGCAGCATCCTGAGGGATGGAGCTCATGTCTGGTTCTGGAGTGCTGCTGGGAGGGGAGATGGCCAGAGGAGTCATCGCCAACCGGGACTTCAGCTACACACACACACACACACACACACATACACACATGAAACACATAAAGACTCATTGATCCCTACATATATCTCAGAGCTCTGAGTATCATCTTCTATTACCACGTAGAAATATGCTCACGAGTATCTCCAGAACGAGCTGGGTTTTTTTTTTCAAATGAACAAGGAGAAGTGATGTACTTGTATTATGCATGCAATGTATGCACGCAGCAAGCGCGCCAGCTAGTACTTCTGTCCATGGCACCCCATCTGTCCTCCAATCACTGAGCAACATGACACCAAGTCAGGTGTCTGAGAGCACAATCAAGTGCTGTGTGTTTCCCATCGAATGCACGAAAGCACTGTGTGGCCAATACCTCAGTTTTCGATTTTATTTGTCTTGTGCCTGATTGGTGTAGCTGTACACATGAGCAGCTTTACCAGAAGTACAAATGTAGACTTAGATCCCTAATGAGCGAGCCAGAGGCGACAGTAGCAAGGAAAAAACTCCCTGAGCTGACATGAGGAAGAAACCTTGAGAGGAACCCATTCACTTCTGGGTGGATATAAATATTGATTCTTATAAAAATAGTGTGCAATATGTAAAGAATAAAACATGACAGGGCATGCTGTTAAGAAAACAATCAGCGACGGGTCGGTTCCGGGTCCAAATGGAAGTTTTCCAACAAGAGCACACCATGAAGTTTTTTTTTTATTCCTCTTATACCACAGGATTTTTTTATTTATTACTGAACATCATGTCATACATTTAACCAGGACATCATTATGAATAAGGATGCAATACGGTTTAAATTCAGAGTATTCTTTCTTAGCTGACATACTTACAAGCACTCACACACACACACACACAAACACACTCACACACACACACACACACACACACACACACACACACACACATCAAAGAGGTGTGTATCTCTTATTTCCTCTCTTTAGACTCAGAAAAGATCTGCAGCAGTAGTATGAGGCTTGCAGACATGTAGCTAAAAATAACTCTCACTACAGCAGCAGACTGCAGATACATCAGTCACTGTGAAACCACACACACACACACACACGCACACGCACACACGCACACACACACACACCCCTCCCTTTCCTTTAATCTTGAGTGGGAAACACAAATGTGTTTCATTATAAGCGTCTGGATATTACCAAAAAAAAGAAAAGTGGGTCACAAATATATATGAAATATATGAATCATATATAAAAACTGATTCATCTGCTTACAAGTGAATTATAGCTACTCAGCACATACACACACACACACACACACACACACACACAGATATACAGACACTCGTGCTGACCTTGAATCCAGGCTTCCTCCCTCTCTTCTTAGGCACTTTGATGGGAGGGAGGGATTCTGGGTAGCGATTCTGATACTCCGGATGCCTTTTGAGCGGCGGCCGTCCCCTCTTACGACCCGGAACCTTTCCAGTTGGGGGTGGGAGGAAGGAGGGGCTTATTGCCCCAGGTGACTGCATGTCTCCACCCCCCGTCTGTCCAGATGCTGCTGTAGGAATACTCATCAGACCTTCAACCAAGTGAGAGAGAGATTCAGAGAGGAGGGTCTAAGCACAGCAGTCAAAAAATATCCATCATATTAACAGGCCACAACAGATTACATTTTTAATGGTTTGTGGGACAGACAATGATGGTCCTTTGTAGGTAGCTATATAAGGAAATAAAATAAAGGCTGTGTGCTGCAAGGTGAGATCAGTACAAGAGATACTCAATATGATCATATGTGTAGGAATAAAACACGACATGGCGTGTTGTTATAGTAAAATAATCAACAATACGGTGGTGTAACGTGGCCTAATGCAAAGAACTTACTGTTACCACCCTGAAATATTTGTCAATAGTTTCACATTTTAATTTATTTTTGAACAACATCATAAGTTTTAGCCTTTAAAGCTGTTGTGAAACCTCAGCAAAACAAGTTCCTGTTATCATTTACAGTATAACCTCTATAACCTGGTCAGTCTTCCCTGACCAGTCTCTTTTTTCTCTCTCTTGAAGTGAATAACACAAAATAACGCTGTTTGTTTGTTTGTTACTAAGAAACTGGAAAGTTCAATGTAACCGCTATGACGTTGTAACTGCTGACACTGGAGACTCCTTCCATAAATGTTAAATAAACATCTCCTTACTTCGCCCTATCAACCATTCCACGGTTTTCTTTGCTAATTAACAGCAAAATAAAGAAAAGATAACATACTGTATCAGAACAAGAGCATTCATATAAATCTGGCAGTCAGCACTAACATCAGATCCATGGTGTTGTAGAAAATGAATCAACCTTCTGACCAATCAGAATTGAGAATTTGAAAGTGTCATGGTATAAAAGAATATAAATGACTTCTACCAATACGAACTCAGCCACACACAAACGACCGTAAAACAATATGCAACCCACGCTAAAGTTCTAGCACAATTATCCCACGATCTCCTACATAACACAAAAAAAAGACTCTTAGTTAAAAACAAAACCACGAATTAAATCATGCCGCTTCAAACTGTGCAGCTTGTTAAACATATAACCGATGACCCATATTGTAAAGGAAGCACCAAACCACAGTCACTTCAGTTGAGGGGCTGGCAGGAAAGCAGACACACAGCTTGCCTTAACACCCTGAAACCACAGCATAACAGCATGACCAATAACACCGTAACCTGCACGCCAACACCACCAAGAAACACCGTCAGCAACGCTAAGCTTACAGATAAAACACTAAATCAAGCCAAAGATGTCCAATAGTCACGAGATGTCTTTATTTTGCTCCCTATATATCTTATTATTACACACATTACACACCTCTTAGTTTTATAAAATAGACTTAACATTTAATATTGGACAATATGTATTCAATCCAAATGCTCAAGAGCTTGAACAAAGTGTAGTGAAAGTAGAAATACTATGATGTCTAGAAACCATATAAAGCATCTCTCTCTCTCTCTCGCTCTCTCTCTCTCGCTCTCTCGCTCTCATCCCCCTCCCCCATCCCTCGTTTGTTTCCACCCCTCCCCCTCCAGCTGCGGTGCCTGGCCTCCGGATCCCTGATGGACGGCTTCCCTTTTCTCCTTCTCCTCCATCTCCCTCTTTCCATCACTCTCAACTAGGTGTTCCTCATGCAGGGAACTCACAAGAGTGCCAAGAATATTAAGGATGATAAAAGGTGAAAGGAGCATTTCACAGACAGATAAAGAAATGTTTTCCTGTGTGCTGCAGAGTTGAGCTGCTGTAGCTGATTTGATGAATCACAACACGCGCATGCTCCGATCAACCGAAATGGTTTTGGACCTGACCACATCACTAGTGTTTCTGTAGTAAAGGCTACTAGAGAGCATAACCGCAGTACGCTTCAATATAACAAGAAGAATAACAATCATAATCATAATAATATATTCGTCATGCAATCACTAGTTCACACATATTTCATACTGATTTAAATTAAAATGTTTTGAAAAATGTTCATGTTATATTCTTTCAAATGCAGGAAAAAAGCAGTGATTTTGAAAATATTTTATATTATAGGAATACATTTTCATGTCAAGGGCCATCCTGGCACATTTTTATACTCAGCATCCTGGCAAAAGCACTGCTAGGTAAAATAATAATAATAATAATAATAATAATAATAATAATAATAATTAATAAACCAATCATATACAAGCTGACTTATAACTAAACTGTAAATATTTCATGCAGAGAAAAAAAAAAGTCTACATGAATTACACAAGCTCCCATAAATACAGCTCAACATTAAACACAGACCATTTTTATTTTATTGAAACTAATGAAATGAAGTGTATAAGAGAGGATGAGATGAGAGAGAAGTTTGGGAACACCTGTGCGTCATTTCTACTTCACCTTTCACACGCTGCCTCGGTCCTTCCCACTCCATGTCACCGATTTTTGATTTTTTTTTTATTGATTTCTTTAATCACGATGCAGTTTAGATAATCCACAGATTTCATTCAGATGCCACAAATCCCAGCAAATCACCTTCTGCAGCCTGAAGCGCACGCGGAAATGGTATACCCAGACCAATAAAAATAGAGCATCAAAAAAAAATTGTGTGTGTGTGTGTGTGTGTGTGTGTGGTGAGCAATGACGCGTCTTCCTTCCTTCCTTCCTTCCTTCCTTCCTTCCTCCTCTCCAAAAAATATATATTCAAAGGATATTTTGAGACGCACATACCAGGCAGGCGATGATAAGATGTTAAAGCGCAGTCCTACATCCACATCTACACAAGCAGAAAAAAAAAAGAAAAGGAAAAGAAAAAAAAAACCACGTCGTTCAGTTTCTCTCTCTTCTGCGTCCCTCGTCCACCGGCCTCGATTCCACCGGCAGTCAGCAAGTCGAGCCTCCGGTGCGCGCTCCCGACCGCTCAGGTTCCGATACCGCTGGCTGAGGCTGTGCTGCTGCGCGCTCCCGTGCGCCGAGCTCCCGAAATCGCAGCTCGTGTCTCCGCTGCGCGCTCCCGACTCCACCGACTCCACCGCCGCCACGCGCTACAAACTACTGTCCCTCTTTGGTAGTCATGGCAACTAGGCTCCTAACATCCTTCCACTGCTGCGAAGCCACAGACTACAGCACCTAACGCAAGCCAATAAACACTCTACAGCACCTAATGCATCCAATCCCCAAATAAGCTAGAAATCAATTCAAAGAACAGGTTTAAGCTGAAGATTGAAGTTTTTTTAATTGTAGGCTAATGTTCTCGGATTGAGTCTAAACTGCAGCCTGATGGAACCATCCAGAATGTCTGGGAAATGTGCGAACATATAGCCTCCAGGTAGGTTATACATCTCGTCTCATATCGCACAGCCATCTGACAGCGAGACCGTCTGTCAGTATTCCCCGATGAGAGAAATACCTATTCAGCGCATAAAATATAGACATCAACATGTAGGTCTATATATTTCGAACTAATTACTTATTAATGGTCTCCAGCGTTCGAGCGTTCTCATTAATTAAGCACTAATTTCCCATCTCCACACTACACAGCTTATTTGATAGACTAATCCTCATTTATCTACCTGTCTACACTATATGGCCAAAAGTATGTGGACACCTGACCTTCACACCTCTACGTCGTATATGTTCTTCCGCAGATTGTTGCCACAAAGTAGGAAGCACACAATTGTTTCTCTTCACTGGAACTAAGAGACCGAAACCTGTTCCAGCATGACAATGCCCCTGTGCACAAAGCGAGCTCCATGAAGACATGGTGTGTGAAGGTTGGAGTGGAAGAACTCGAGTGTCCTGCACAGAGCCCTGACCTCAACCCCACTGAACACCTTTGGGATGAACTGGAACTGGAGACTCCTTACCCAACATCAGCGCCTGACCTCACTAATGCTCTTGTAGCTGAATGAACACAAATCCCCACAGCCACGCTCCAACATCTAGTGGAAAGCTTCCCAGAAGAGTGGAGCTTATTATAACAACAAACACAGATGGAATAAATCTGGAATGAGATGTTCAGTAAGCACATATGGGTGTGATGGTCAGGGGTGCACATACTCTTGGTCATGTAGTCCATCTATCTATCTATTTACTTACTTATTTACTTATTTTATATTTAAAAAAAAGCACAGGACGGGATATTTCATATTTACTGGAGCGATAAAATCAAATGTAAGTACACCTGGAGGATATGGAAAAATAATCCTACTGATATTAGACCTAAACTGTTATGTATTCTGATTGTGATATCTCGTGAACCAAATATCCAACTGAAATGTGGAGTGTTTGTAAAATAAAAGAATATATATATATATATATATATATATATATATATATATATATATATATATATAATAGCATTTGATGGCTAATTTGCACATTGCACCGTCAGAAATTCGATATGTGTTGCTATAACGATTAGGCCTAACAAACGATATATTGTGCAGCCCACAGGGGAGGTGAACTGGATTAAGAAAACCCACAGAAGTAAAAGGTCAGAAATGTGAACACGGGCTAAAACCCGAATGAACTGCCCTTAAGTCATTCAAAACTATTCCCCAGATTAATTACACACACTGGAGAACAGCTGCTGATAAATTCCAACATGGCAGCACATCCAATAAGGCGTATTTGCTTTAGTAAGCTTGTGCAATAAAACCTCGCCTGTTCCCCGTCACCTACACAACAAGCAGCTTTTTTTTAATCCTCGGTTATAAAAGCAGATGCTAATTAATAATCCGATGGCCAAAATTCACAATTCACAATGCTTGTTATTGCCAAGAATGCTTTCATAATAGTGCTTTTAATAACAAAGGATCATATACTACAGAGAGAGAGAGAGAGAGAGAGAGAGAGAGAGAGTAAAAGACCAGCTGTCCTTGGCATGGTAAAGTAATGGTAATTTGCAGCATTCCAAATTTGTCTTCCTAAAGAAAACACTTTCACTGCATAAATTAGCAAGCTGTTGAGCTCTCCAAAAAAAAAAATGCTGAAATATAGGCTAGTATAAAGGCAGATGAATGCTAATCATGGCTTAAACGTTATTCTTGACATTATTCCTAAAGAAATCAGGGGGATTTCAGCTAAATTGGGACAGCATTTATTTAGCCTTTGGAGTGGAACCTCTTCATAGAAATAACATGACTTACTTGATAAGAGGGCGTGGTCAGCATCAAACAGGAAGTTGACCCCAAAAATATCTTGAAGTAGAACAAAACTATGCATGCTTTAGCTTTTTTTTTTCTTTTTCATAAGCTTATAAAAGTGTCTAATGACTAATATGTTCCACGTGTTTATGATGCATATACAGTATGTATAAAATGTACTCTAACATAATAAGCATAAAGTTTACACTGTAATCATTTTCAGAAAGATGATCTGGTCATTTGGGACTGCGTGGTTCATGTTATTTGGGATTAATTGTCTTAAAATACAATAAGTGGGGAGAGGAAAAGTGAAGGGATATAATGGATGTATGAAACACCCCACAAATATGGTTAAATGATGCATTGAAGGATTTTATGAGCACTAAATTGGGTTTTTATGAAACAGGGCGATAAGGTAGACTGGGAAATATGGAAAGTTACTTAGCCATACTACTGACTATGCAGCGATTTTTCCTTGTTGTGTTGGTATCTTTCTTTAGATTGATGTCGAAGTGTAGTACTTTTTCAATCCTGTGGTATACTGCAAGAAATAAACTATAAAATCTTACCCATAGTGGTGGACTTTTATTTAATTTGTACATACTGAATTTTAGAAAAGCTTGGTTATGAATTCAGAAAATATTGAGAATGCTTATTACAAAGAGCTTATAGCGTGTGCAGACCTTCCTCCATCCCTCCATTCACCATGGAAGTAGGTTTTCCTTCACTCTCCACCCACACCACCCTGAAGCCTGGCCTACACCGTAGCATTCAGTCGACGCAGATCATCACAACGACCGGTCCATTCATCTACGAATCCAGCGATCCAGTTGTTTGAGGGCGTGAACGCTAACATGCAACTGTAGCCATCTGTGATAATTCATTTATCTTCATTCGTCTTCATTCATGATCCATCTAACACCATGTTTTTAGGAGAAACCAGAGAACCAGAGAAGAAAGCACATGGACACAGGGAGAACATTACTCCTAATTCTGTAGGTTTTCATATAAAGAGTTGAACAAATCAGATTTTTTTTTTTCATTAGCTTGAGCTATTGTCCTTAGTTCTATATGCTAACATTTTAGGGCCACTGTTTATAAAAAAAAAAATAAAATAAAAAAAAAAGATTTTTGAACATTTTGAGAATAAAGTCATAATATTTTAAGGATAAATTCATACATTTACAGTTTATATCCTGAATGTATTTATTTCTGGAAAGCTGCTTTGTGACAATGTCCGTTGTTAAAACCGCTACAAATAAAATTGAACTGAATTTAAGAATAAAGTCGTAATATTTTGAGAATAAAGTCATCATAATAGAACAGAATGGTCCATGGCAGAGTAATGAAAATAAATAAATATTTTACAAATAAAGAAAGAGTTAATCTTAGATTATTAGATTATTTTCTTTATTCTGGAAATATTATGACTTTTTTCTCACATTATGACTTTTTCTTGAAATATTACGATTTTATTCTTCAAACACTGCAACTTTTTTCTCTTAATATTACCATTTTGGTTTCAAAATTATTACAACCGTATTTAAAAAAAATATGACTTTATTCTCTAAATCTTTTAATTTTTTTTAAACAGTGGCCCTAAAAACACTGTTGTAATTCTAGGATCTGCCTAGTGACTAGATCTGTCTAATCAGTGAAATCAGCTATTTTTATCCAATATTTTAATTATATTTTATCCCATTTTTAGCGTCGCTTGATATTTACTATAACATCCATGTTTTGTTTTGTTTTGGTAAATATATATTTGTAATATTTTACACGTTTTTATCTGGGACTGTGATGGCCAACCGGGTGTGCAGGTAGCGCCGTAGTCGGCTCCACACTTTGTCTTTGCGACACGGTCTGTCCCCAGTGAAAGGGTTAAACATGCAGGCTGAGGTGAGTGTGTGTGAGTGTGTGTGAGTGTGGGTGTGGGGAGGGGGGTAATAAATTACACTTTCCCTTTTTTTCCACATTACCACAAGCACTGTAACACACAGATGGCCCTGTTTCCCAAACAGAGCATATAATCACACATAAACACCCACATTCCACAAAAACACTGTCTCTCACACACAGACCTGACCCTGACCTCCCATGGGGACCCTTGCATTTGACAAACTACTTCCAGGTCAATTGAAGGTCAGACCAGTGGTCTAAAATAAACACACACACACACACACAGAGCGAGAGAGAGAGATGACAACAAAGAGGTGAGTTCAAGTTCAACGTCTCCTTTCCTTAGCTGATGCAAGTACAATTTGAAAACTCATACAGAAGCCAATTTAACAAAAGCAGAATCAATCTGGAGAAATACACAAAGAGAAATTAAATGTAACCAACGAACAAGTAATGCAGAACATAAATCACAAGACACACACTGCACTGAGTGCTGATGGACTCCATATCGTATATTATACATGCAGAACCACACAGGCACAACACACTCACACACACACTCACTCACACACACCTAAACAAATATAGCAAAGGAAAAAGAAGTCAAATAGGTCATCGGCAAGATCAATAGCCCTCCCACAAGGGGTTGCCATGACAACAGCCATTGCTAACTACCAAAAAAAAAAAAGAAAACCAAACAAACAAAAGAGAAAGAAAAGACCACGTCTTACAGTCCCAAAAAAAAAAAAACCCTTAACTAAGCGCTTCTCTTGTAGTCCTTTGTTTTGCTTTTACATGAAAATCGTTTCATGTCTCCGAATGGCAGACAGGAGGACAGCTCATCTGTGTCACGTCTAGCGTAAGGTGCGCTTGTTTACACTCAGTCAAACACTAGCTTCACAGTTTAGAGCAATAAATTAACCCCTTCTTTAAACTCCTAACCTATTATTCAGTTATTCATCTTGGTGTATAGGCCATTATACATTAACGACTGTAAATTAATCAGTAACTACTGCTTAACTACTGGTTAGTGACTACTAATAGGAAAAGGCGTGTGGTTACGAAAGTCTGCAGCTACTGAAATATCGTGTATGGTTCATGTAAAGTAAAGCTTTACTTTATTAAAAAAAAATCATATTATTTTTGCATTAATGTGTGAATCCATTTAACGCATGAAACATCCCTTTCCACAAGTCATCCATTACAGATCATGAAAAACGTGCATTTATTCATGTTCAAAGTTCATTCAACCTTGTTTCCTGAATGCATTCACCCTTATGGAATATCTGGAATATTCCACACACAAGTCATACACACACACACCCGGAAGTTGCATCATCAGAATTTCCTGCAGATCCTCGCAAAATGCAGCCATTGTCATTAAACCTTGTAAAATTTTCTTGGAAATGTAATTAAGTAGGAGTACAAGTATTCAATTTCAATATCATTATTCAAGTAAAGTATAAATACGCCAAAAAAAAAAAAAAAAAAACTTAGCTCTAGTGCTGAAGTGCAATTGTTCAAGTATTTTCCGGCTCTGTCTCTATTACAGTTTCATTTTTCTTGTTCCAGTGCCATATGGTTGAGAAATGGGAGCCAATCAATTGCAGAGTTAATTAAACACATAGATTCATCTACAGCAGCAACTCAATCATCTCAGGCCCATTAACACTACTGGGGGAGATGACCCGCTTAGACCTGACAGCCACGGGGTGTGTGCGTGTGTGTGTGTGTGTGTGTGTGTGTGTGTGTGTGTGTGTGTGTGTGTGTGTGTGTGTGTGAGAGAGACAGAGAGAGACAGAGAGAGAGAGAGATAGTCCTGAGGTATGGTGTATCCATTCCATTAATTTTTTTTTGTTAGTAAAACACTAGGTGCAGCGCCAAAGTGTGTGATTTAAGCACTTTAATTAAATGCCTAAAATCTAGAGCATTTCTGCAGAAACAAAAAGTTCTATAAACTCTTTACACTCTCTATAAACAGCACCCAAATTACATCGTTTTATTAAACCCTCTCTGTAAAAAACTCTCTGTTCAGCCAATTCAGCCGAAATTAAAGCACCAACGTAAAACATGATTGCTATTTTCAAAACTTATTACATTCTCCATTGTCCGCTGTTATTGTTGGCCCTACAAAAGGCACTCATCATGGTGCCCAAACACACACACACACACTTACACACACACACACACACACACACAGCTGTGCTATGGTCTCAGCAGAGATTGCTAAGCAGTAAGGGTTCTTCATGCCAAGCCTAAGATCTTATCCGCCTTAATTTAGCTGTGTATATATTCACAATTTTCACTGACTGTAATTTTTTCCTGAAAGGCAGCCCCACACACACACACACACACACACACACACACACACACACACACATACACACTCATACCAAAATAATAGGTCATAAAAAGTGGCATCGTTTGGCAAACCATCCAGCCAACGCCTACAGTCAGAGGCAGGCAGGATGACGGGAAAATATTCTAATAAATGCATCGTGTGAGAAGTTATTTACTATGCTACCACGTTGCCATGGCAACAGGGCAGGAAAATCTGGAAAATCTGATACCGCAATAAAACCATGTGACAAGGTAAAGCAAAACTAACCGCAACGTATGCAGACACGTGCATAGGTGCTTCAAGGTGAGATAGATTTCGTGTACTTAAAGAATTCAGACACTTCAGAGCAAAAATGGGAGGATTAAATCTTTCTCTCTGTCGCACCCTCTTTCTCTCTATCACACACGCTCCCTCTGTGATCTCAGAGACAAAGGTAATTAAGAAGGGCACGCGATAAACGTCACCTTTTCAAAGCTCACTAACCCCCTAAATCCCAGGGCGGTGTTAAATGAAGGGACGATTTCTCTTCCTTCTAATTTCTGACATTTTTCTGTCATTTTCTTTCCCTCCTTCACACAACCCACAAACCATCTACCCATTTTCCACTTATCTAAGATGTATAAATATCTTTACGGTTTCTCTCGAAGCTTTGACACATCATCCTTTTTTTTTTTAGTAATTATTTCTGTCACGGAATCCAGGGCAAGCATGATATATGAAAGATGTTCCAGTACAATCAACAGTAACTCATCTGTGTGATCAGACGTTTAGAGCAAAGACGCACAAACCACACAGCGTTTAAGGCGAAACAGCACGAATTTGTCAGCACTGAGAGTAAAACATAAATTTAATAACATCTGAAGGATAAAATCCATAAACCCCATAGCATTTAGAGGGGGAAAAAAACATCATTAAAGCTGTGGTTCTCACAGACAGCTTTAAATGTAACAAAGTTCCACAGATTTTTTAATTAACATAATCTAACATAAACTAGTCAAATACTAGGCTCGTTATTTACAATGATTTTTTGGCTGTTTTAGAGCTTTTTATTCTTTTCCACTCACAGATTTTAAGTTGACGTTATTAATAGACATATTTTTATACAGACATTGAGATTGAAAGGCTAATAATTATAATAGCTCAGTAATAATATAATAACTATGATGTAATGTAACAAAAAAAATCAAGGAGGTAATGTTTCACAGACCAACTTGATCTAGAACCGCTGATCTAGAGCATTAAACTTCAGAAGCAAAAAAAAGCAAAGCAGATGAAGAAAAAAAAAAGAAGCTTGAATCAAGTGCATCTGGAGGAAAAAAGTACATAAACTGCAGAAAAGAGCAAAAGCTTCATGTATAATCTATAAAGATGTAATTACACCTTTCTTACTCTGTGAACAAGTGGGTGGTGTCCTATCCCATAAGCCCTGCCCACTCGGCACCGCCTCTCCGCTCAGGTCGACCAGTTGCCAGAGGCTCCTCCCCCTGTCGGTGCGGCGATCGAGGCGAAGGCGAAGCCTGACACTCTGCACGCCCAGGACGCTTGGTATCCAGGAGCCGGTGGAATCGTCCAGATCCCTGCCACGCAGTCTCATTCCCTCGGCAACACACACTTCAACCCTAACATTACACTGAGGGAAATAAAAGAAACACACACACACACACACTTAGGCAAAAGTTACACCTTTCACAATGATCATGAGCATTTCACTTCATTTACTGTAGTAAAGTGCTGTAATATCTTTACAGATCATTCCTCTTATTTTTTTATCACTGTATGTTTCCAGGAATACACTGTACGGTTTGCAAATAAAATGCGTACAATTTTAAATACTTAAAAAAAATTTGATTTACACTATAAAAATAAACATAATCCAGTACATTTGTTGTTCATTTGGTTGATGCTTTTATCAAATCGACTTACAATTGATGCAGGATACAACTGCGCAAACGGTTAAAGGTCTTGTTCAAGGACACAACCAGAGCTGGGATTTGAACACACAACCATCTGACTTGTAACACAAAGCCGTAAGCCACCACAACTAACGCAACCAGCTCCCGCTGTTTCAGCTACCTCTACTGATGAGTTAACTCACGCTAAACGACAACGTTTTGACCTGCATATAATCTAAAGTTGAAATAAAAGGCATGAAAATGAGGCACTAGTTCACAGATATCGACACAGTGAGAATCTTTACCATTCTCACTCCTGCTTAAAACGTTATATATCCCATTACGCATTGCATTTTCTGCTATTTTACCGAGTGCACTTCTCTAATCGTTCTTCCTAATCATTTACAGTATAATCCTGTAAAATAACAAAACAGTATTTTGCTGTAAAATAAATATTATACATTTACAGCATTTTGACAGTGATGTCTAGAGGATTGTGCTCGTGTACTGAAATACGTAACATTATTTCGATGGTGTTGTAAGTAACATCGCGAGAAAACATTTTTCCAACTGCAGCAAATTCTTTGCACCTACTTTTTAAAGAACAAACAATATAACGAGCGATCTCCTTAACATGTATGCTTTTGAAAGAAATTTGTATCCTACAGCCTCAGAAGCACGTTTCTTGCGCAGCTTATGAAGGACATTTGTTTGTACCTTTAACGTCAAGAGGAAGTAAGGAAATGACTGTTTATAACTGCTGTAACGTAAGTGATAACAAGGAACTAATGCGTTTCATGGATGTTCCTCAACATTAAATGTGATGGATGTGTCATTTTTTTATTAATAAAAAATGTAAATGTTGGCAAATTGCTGTGGTATAAAAGGAATAAAACACTTCAGGATGTGCTGTTATTGGAATATAATCAATGTTGGGGTTTTAACATCACACCACTTGTGACTGATTAATTTCCCATAACAGCACATACTGTTGCGTTTATTCCTTATATACATGGATATAATGAAACTTTGTCGTTGCGTTAACTTTTCCCTAAATCTTCCCACCACTGGATGTACTGTATATACTGTGCATATAAGAAATTTTAAACAGAATATATAATTACGCGTTACTCAGTTACTTTAAACCAAACATGAAACACTTAAAAGCTTCAGGGAACTTGCCAGTGTCTCCAAGCCATTAATCTCCATCGTCTCCTAACCTTTTAATTAACCATTGCTTTAAACGAATCATTTCTCTCATTTTCTACAGCAAAACAAAAGCCCTGATGACACATGTGCCCGACTCTAATGGAACAACGTTTTCAACTGAATGACCAACGGATTCAAAAATTGCATGTAAATTAGGAAACCGTGTTGCACAAAGGAGCCATTGAGGAACAAGGTCTAAATAGTTTGGCCCGTGAGGCAGAGCTCATTTTTCTGCGGATTAAATAAGAAAAAGTGAACAAAGTTCTTCCTTTTCAGTCTTGCCCTCTTTCAACCTCTTTCTCTCCCATTGAAAGTCTTTATTGAGTGGTTCTGTGCTAAAGACTGAGCCAGACCTGCACTCAAGAGCCATATATTTTCCCAAGTTAGAGAATAAAAGTCTTTCTGGAAAAACAATGAATAGATCTTCAACTTAAATGTGAACGTATCTTCTCTCATGGGGAAATACGGTTTAATATAGAACCCTTACGGGATTTTCAACTCTTCCAACTCTTATGCAGTGTTTCTCTATCGGAAAAAAATCCTTTTAGAAAGCCAAGAACTCCTGAACTATCCAAAGAACCCTTGAGGAACCTTGAACATTTATATAAAATTGCAAGTCTATAAGTATATAAAGTTATGCTACAAGATTATGCTTCTTTTTTTTTTTTTTTTTTTTTGCACTTTTGTTGAAGCCATTATATGCTTGCGTAATGACTTACAAATACTGGAAAGACGTTGTTTATCCAAAAGCACAAAAAGAAGACATTTAAAAACACTATAAATCTGTCACCACCTGACATGCTGAAAGACTGAAAAGTCTTGAAAACTAATAAAGACAGGCACGCAGGGATCTGAGTTAATGAAACGGTGCAGAGCCGACTCCAGAGCTCAGTCACAAGGTTTTGATTATGTTCTCCTAAGTACAAAACAGCCACAAAAGGCATACATTTAATATTACAGAGCTTGGGCAAGTGAATGGATGCACATGAACATTTCTGTGAGAAGAAATGGCATAAACATTGTGGAAAAAAAAAAAACTTTCATTCAAAAAGACTAAGAAACATAAACCCCCTTTCGTTGTTTTAATATCAGTTAGATGACATGTTGGGAAAAGAGTGAAATGAAGAGATATTTAAAGCAACACACACACACACACCTACTGGACTGAAATGATAGGAAACTATTGCAGTGTGACATTGTTATTGCACATAAGCACGTATTATTATTTATAATGACGATAAAACTTTGTAAAACTTCATCACAATCAAATTCTTCACCTTTTTTCTACAGTGCAGATTTTCGTAGCTATCCCGTCGCCATTATTCTTCTTAGGCATTATTTTAATTTAGAGCTAAGTACCGAGATGAGAAGACAGTTTAAGCTAAGATATCTTTAACATTATACTATAAAAGGAATAAAACACAACGGGGCATGCTGTTATGAGAAAATAATCAACAATCGGCAATCGTCTCAATCAGCAACTTGTCAAAGGTTACAATTTTTCATTATTAATGAATGACTTTTAACCCTTTATAGTGACATTTAATGTACTATAGTATAATGTAATATTCTGTCCTGAACACTCTCCCATGGCGGAAAACTTACTGACCATTACAAAGCACTGACACTGGAGACTCCTTCCATAACATATTCTTACAGACAGCTTCATCATATCAACGATTATACTTTTTTTTTTGCTTAATTAATTGCACATTTTTCAAACTTTTTACTATTAGCTTTAGTCCATGTGTAAGTTCTTACTACAGAAACAATAACCTATTATACTTTTTTTTAAAAAAAAAGCGAAAATGAGAGACTATTTCTAGATTCTTCTGATAAACGACTGATGGCAAAACGTGAAACTGACTATTTTTAAAAAATCTTAACCTAATAACTGAACACATGCCCTGCCACGGCAAGGTTATGAGGCTTAACATCATTCTCTTAAAAGATATTAAGTTTATATCTCCAGATATTATGATATAAAATGTGAGATACTAAATAGTTTGTGTTTTTTTCACAATGTTGTGATTCTTAAGATCAGTCCAAAAAGACGCAACAATGGAAAAGTGAGTACAGTTTTGAATGTAAAGAAATTTTACTCCACAATTTTACTAACACACAACACAATGGTTCCTGTGCGTCTGTACACAAGCCATGAAAAAGGCTGTTTTCTTTCCAGTTAGTCTGAAACGAAATGCTGCAGGCTGCATTGTGCTTTTATAACACAAGCATGTTCTCTGGAATCATTTCCACAAAGGCCACTTTAGCATTGTATTAACATTCATGCATATTTGATTATATTTATATTTCGGCTTGTAGGCAGAGTGGGGCGTGGGCCCCCCCTCGAGTCCCACTTCAGGGGCAATTGAGGGAATCAAAGGCAGTGACATTCTCAAAATGTAGGTATTCAAATCAAGCGCAGTTCAGCACCCACTTGCACACAAAAGCACACACACACACACACACTCGTGAATACATGCATACATACTTACAGGCACATATTTCAGAAGGTAAGATGGATGATGAATAAGCAGGAATATGGATAAAGAATATTATATATATTATAATATCATATATATTATAAGCCAGATGGATTGTGTGTGTGTGTGTGTGTGTGTGTGTGTGTGTGTGTGTGTGTGTGTGTGTGTGTCTAAAAAAGCCTGGCAGCACAATATATATTAGGTGTGGAAATCTCTAAGGCCTGAGTGATCCGATTTTGATTCAGGGTTCCACAAAGCGAAGATAAATCATTTCTTTATGCAACTTGATATAACCTACATTAAAGCCGTGAGCGATCTGACAAAAATATCATATCACGATACTTGACAACATTTCTACAAAACCTGATATGTATCACAAAATATAATGTGTGTTTGAAGATTTATTTAATGCCTAGAAATAACAAAATTCAAAACACTTAAAATTCTAACACTGAAAAGAGGGAAATAAAGGAAATGTGTAAAAATGACAAATTTCAAAGATTATGTAAATGAATTTACATTTAACCAGCTGTAATTTGTAATGATTAAAGATTCAATATATATCTGATATCATAAGATACCAGTGATATCTCAGAAAAGCATATCATTACATAATTTATCACAATATAAATATTATATCGTCATATCGTCCAGCTCTACTACATTATAACTTGCTGGTTTTAAAACATTATATTATTTGGGTATTGTCATACATTTTTTAAAACATTAAGCTTAATTATTTCTGGCTGATGTGATAATATGATATTAAATAAATGGTATTTAAATAAATAATATTATTAATACAATATAATATTAAGACACATATCATGTAGTATTTTTTTTTAACCCTATGCTTAATTTTTTTAGGTTTCTATTATATCAGAAATGTTCTGTAAGGCGCGTACCTCAGCCTGTGCAAAAATCCACACAATATATTAAAGAATCAATTATCTTTCTCATGCCTGAATTGCCACTAGAGATGTTCACCGGAAGAAGACGGTGCAGATCTTTACACTGAGCTGAGCAGAACTGAAGGCTTCAGGTAGCTAGGCTTATCTATCATTCTCAAAAGACAAAAGACTGGAGGACATAAATGTCCTTGAATGTGATCTTATTTTCTTTTTTCTTTTTTTTTTTTGGAGAGGAACCAAGCACCATGCACAGCACAATGTTAATTCCCATGCACATCAATAGGCCACTTTTGAAGGTTCATTTGGATTTTCCTTATTTGCTAAAACTAAACGACTGCTCTGTGAAGAAGAAGAAGAAGAAGAAGAAGAAGAAGAAGAAGAAGAAGAAGATGGCCTGTTTCCAATTCCCCTCTTCCTAATGTGGATAAGGAGGCTAAGCTAAAGGTTGGGAAGAATCAATTCGGCACAGCGTGGCCCGTGACACACTCTTTTTAATCAAAGCCCACTTTGTCTATCACAACAGTCATTCCATTATAAAAACTACAGACAGCGCTCACTGTCTTCAAAGCTGAAAGAGTACTGGAGTGCAGCTGACAAGTCGCCAGCTGAGCCCTTAAGTCATTTGTATGTCTTTCCATTTACCTGCAACCTCATACAAGGGCATTTGTTTTCATGGTGCGCACCTTAACCCTGGACAGAACAGGTAGAACACAGTAAAGCTGCTGATAACTAGTCAAGTGTCACCGAGCCAAGAGGATATTATATCAAATCAAACCTTTTAGCAGTTACATTAGATTAACAAGCTTTATTCATTTGACTGCTGAAAGGATTGGGCTCATTACACGGATTGTGAAGTGAAAAGGTGTGCCTGGCTTTATGGAAATGTATTGGCTATATCGAATAAAAATCCCCTGATTTGACTGCCAACCTAATCACAGACAATGAGAGGTCAGTGAGGTCAACGGTCTGCAGATCCTTCAAAATAAACCGAGTAAAATTTTAGAATTAAAGCACTAGTTTAATTATAAAAGCTAGGCAGTTTGACCATGATTGATCAAACTCCATCCACATGTGAACGTAGCGTTTGGTGGGGCAGGAAGACATTAACAATGACCTCAGAGCAAATTAAGTCAAGAGAATAGCACAGTTCACTTACACTATAAGCTGGTATCTAGTGTAATTTTAGAGTAATCCCATCAAATGCCCACAACATACAGCCATTTTGAGTGGCTTTAGACGTCCCTCTGCTCAACCGTGTTCGATACAGAAGGTGTGTTTCCCGTCGCCTACGAGGCTCACACAGAAGAGCTAATACTGTATCATTAACCAGGGTTGCCAGGTTTCATCTATATCTATATCTCAAAAATCACACAAAATACCCAGCCGCCAAAATATTACGCACTGGAAACACATTTTTCTTCTTCTTCATCATCTTCTTTTTCTCCCTTTGTGTGCGAAACATGGTCACCGTAGTGCACACGCATTTCTAAAGTATAGCCATCATCCACTCCATATAATCCCCCTTTCCCTCTCCAACACTTTTCAATATATCTTACAACAGAAACGTTTCTGTACATCACAGACACACTGTCTGAACTCGGCTTTGTTTGTGGAAATTTATTCAGCTTAATTCTGATTACGTGCTATAAAACAAGCTCTTGGCAGCCATGGAGTATGATAAAATCCCAATCTGATGTATAAACTGCAACCCTGGCAACTCTGTCATTAATAGTCCTGTCATCGGCTCCTCCCTCGAGCGTGGGGCAGCGTGATTCCTGCCCCAATGGCCTCTATTATCACTTGTTGGAGTTCCCACTATTGACACTATTATTTGCAATAATAACTTGATGAAGTTAAGTGAGTACGCTAGCCCATGAATCTAGAAAGGCGAGCAAATCGAAGGGTCATTAGCTTAAACATTTGTCAAATTGCAACACTTTTTACATCACTGATCATTCAAAGCAGGTAATTAGTATTTGAACGGAGTTGTTAACGAGGACTTGGATGATGGCTGCCACGGAGTCCATAACACAAGTGACCTTGAATTTCAACTTCAAATGTCATCACTTCTTTCAAGCAGAATCAGATACTTCCAAATTAACATGCGAATATTTTTATGCATAAATGCACTCCCACTGCTTTAGCATCCACTATAGCAAGATCTAGAGTATCCAGGTTGGGGAAGATTGAGGGATTCACTCTCTGTATTTGTTATTAGAGAACAGGCCTGAAGGTCACCAGGAGTTAATTATTTACCCCTCTTTCACACCAAAAGTGTGTGAGCTTACTATTACTGTGAAGCTTATTGTCTGGATGGCTCAAGAGGCACACACTGGCAAGAGCTTATTTTTCCAACCTTGAAAACTCATACACATAGAGCTATCTCTAGTGGCTTGTTTGATCCAATAATAAAGACTGTGTGTGTCTCCCTATTCAGGCTGGCAACTTGCCTCAGGGTCCCATCACACACCCCACTGCACAGTGCATTTGAGTGTGTGTGTGTGTGTGTGTGTGTGTGTGTGTGTGCATTTTAAGGAGACAAAAAGAACACTAAATGCAGGTCCCTGTCTAATAGATTTCAACATTCAACTTCCCAAGCCATGTTTCTCTAAAAATTCACAACCATGTTTAATGATTAGTCCTTGGGTGATGAGCACGTGCCATTCAGAATCAAACTCAGCCAAAGCCCTACTATGAACGAGTTTCAGTCATTGCCACTTGCAAATAGGCAAAGCACATGAACATGCAAATAGGACAGGATGCACAGGGAAGCAGGCTGAAAAGTATGATGGTGTGGTGTTTAATATTAGCGGTGTGCACAGGCTTAAAATACATACTGGGATTTGTTGACAAGGCAAATGCAGAATGCGCAGGTGGGGCACATCCCTGGAGAACACACACCTTTCTGTGCGAAAAGAACAATCCTGGTGTCATGCATTAAACTTTATTATCCGTTTCCGAACGCTGCTGGTTGAAAAGTAGATGGTAACATTGCTGCTGTTGTACAACACACAGCAACATCCCAGTGCAAGTCGGTCGGAGTTCAGTCTACATCAGTGCATAACGCGTTATAACGCTGCTCTCCAAACACTGCATGACTAGCAAACCATAAACATCCTGAATGTCGCCTGGATTTCCAAAAGCAAGAGCTCCGTTTGGGAACTTGGCGCGCGCTTGGGGTTCTTATACCCTAAACACACACACACACACACACACACACACATATTGTCCAGCAATGCAAAAAAAAAAATGTTAATCCAAACAGATATACACTTTACCTCGGCGTCTGTGGGTGTTATGGCTGTTAGTTGGTCCTCATGGGTCTGGCGCGTGCAGACCGACCGCCTCGCCCCGGAAGCCGCGAGCTCGGTTTGCTGATCTGCGCGCGCCGCTGATGCGGATGAAGCGTTTTTTCGGTTGCGGGAAACAGAGAAGAGACACCGCGCGGATTTCAGCTCGCGAGGGAGCTAATTATTAAACAGCACGAGGAATCTCGGGTTATTGATTCATCAATTTAATTGCAATGAAATATTATTTTTTTGATTCTTTTCTTACGCAGGTCTTGTGCAAAGTGCGTAAAAACGCCAGGATTTCCGAGTATACTCGTTTGAGGGGGAAAAAAAAATCTGCATCATTTCCCCTCCATCATCACCACCACCACCACCATCATCATCACCTTCATCATCATCATCATCATCATCTCTGAGCAGAGACCTGCAGCTGGAAAGCTCTTCGGCTCGGTGCTTAAGGTTTCGACCGATTCCCAATGCGTCCAATTCGCCTTTGGGGCTTTTTTCGTCATTCAGTGGTGCTTATGTAACACACTGCTCCAGAAATGTTTTATTATTTACAATCAGTCATGATTTTACCCCTCTACTAACACACACACACACACACACACACACATCTGGCAGGTAACAAAAGTAGCCCATGGATGCCTTCACCTAAAAAAAAAAAAAAGTCTGTCTATCTTTAATAAAGGACTAAAGAAGCAGGTCATGTTTCTGTGCTGAAACGAAAGGAACACACTGATGAGTCAAATTTTGTTTTTTAAAATGTGATTTTTTTTTTTTTTTTTGTGAGCATTTGGAAATCTTGTGCTGAAAAACTTGCGCTAAAACATCAGCACGCATTTAAATAGAGCTCCCTAACACAAGCCTAGCAAACTGTAATGTAGAATCCAGTTGTCTATAAGCTCTCCTTAGTGTCATCCTGAATGAATTCTCTGCTGCTGGAGGTCTAATTAAAAATAAATAAATAAATAAATAAAAATTTATTAATTGCGCAAAAACGCACCTTAAGCTTTGCGCGATACAGGAGACGCCAAAATGCGCATTGCTCTGTTAATCAAATGAAAGTGGACTAATCCCTGTTCAAACTGGCTGAATTTAATCCCAACTCTATTTTAATAACCTAAAAATATGTAAACCATCACAGCTTGTTTATGACCAGCTTGTTACAGCTTGTTTAAGATACAGGGATGGAGGAAAAACCGAAAATTGCGCCCTCTCCTTTTTAGACAATGTGATTTTTATTTGCTTTTATTTGTTTATTTTTTTTTTACTCCCTCAGAAAAATTCCAGTTCAAACAGCAAATCCAGCGAATCTACAGAATAACGGATTTATCTGCACCGTGTAAATGAGCAGAAGAGGAAATGAAGTAAAAATGTGGATGATCAAATTTCCAGAACAAAAGCCTTAAAGTTGCAGCCTGATGCAAGCTATCTAACTCTCCCGAAATTAATTAGGGACTGTTTCCAGCCATTTATGGAGTAGTCTATTTATAGCTGTGCACGTTTAGGTGGAAAATAAGGAACACATGAGCAAGAGGAAGAGGTGTGGACATTTTCTTTAAAAAAAAAAAAAAAAAAAAAACCTTCGCTTTCAGATAAACAACGCAATGATTTTCACTCACCACATGCAGTAATGATGTTGCGCTCTGTTGTGTGTTTTAAAATGAAAAAAAAAAAAAAAAGAAAGAAAATTATGTTCAAAAAAACAGAAGAAACCAATTTGGGCATTTGGGAATGCAGCCCTAATTTGTTTGTACCAGAAAAACAGTAGGTGTGATGAATAGACCAGTGTCTGTGATTATCTGATGTACATCTCCACCCCCTAAAAAAAAGGTAATTTTAAAAATTATTTTATTTGAAATGACTTAAATACAAATAATATATATTTTCCATTTTTACAATGAGTATTCTTGTAAACAAAAGTGGCAGACATACTGGTTTTCTGGGCACTACACCTCTTTTCCGGCTTGTTTTGCTGGGCTATACATGTCAAGCCTTTATTGGCCTAGAACAGTGAGTGAGTGAGTGAGTGTGTGTGTGTGTGTGTGTACACAAAGGCTTATTTTCACCCTATTTTCCATGTCACAGCTTCTCATACACATCATTCTAAAGGACACTACATTTGTGTGGCTCTGTAACACTAAACCCCACTGGAAAAATGTGTATCGTTTGGTACATCATTTAAGGATGCGTGTGAATGTGAACCCAAGATACAATGCTTTCATTAAAAGACACAAATAGCATTTTGTTTAGGCTAATGCTAATTCAAAAGAGGGAAATAATAAGGTCTTAAAGATTGGCTACTAAAAATGAGCAAACTTCCAGATGAACCATTAAAATACATACGTGCCACTGGGCTCCATCATGTCCTGTATTATCAGTTTAAAAAAAAAAAAAAAAATCATAACAGAAGAAGTAAAAAAGGGGGGAAAAACATAATTAGAGAGAGATTTTATACATATCCACAATTCATGCTTGCCTGTAGTACATCTTTCTGAGAGCGCCAATGATCAGATCTCACAGGGCACAATTACACGTTCAAGCGCAGCCGGATATCACGCAGCCATCAAAAAAATAATAATAATAATAATAATATTGAAAATATCCCCACTGAAAAATACTATTTTTATTTCCATCTAAAAAACCATGTCCACAGGAAGGCTAAATCCACCCCCTTTTATTATTATAGCAGGAGCCTGACGGCAGATTGGGGGCATCCAGCCCATTAGTAACCTTCACAGCACTACTATAGACATGTCACAGCCTAAACAAAGAGCTTCTCGGGAGGGAGAATAAAGCTATAGTTCTCTCTCTCCGCTCATCCCGCTGACATAAAACAGACCACACAATCGACTGTTTGAAACCACAAGACAGTACGTCGCCTCCGCCTGGTCAATAAACCCCCCCCATCCTGTCCGAAACTACGTCCAAACACACTGATGAAATATATCCATATGACCACAAAAATTAATAGATTCAAAAATAGACAAACTATCTTATCTAAACACTAGCAAAACCCTAAGAGGGGGCAAACAGGGCCTACAGTCACCGAGCCACAGCCCTGTGATTTCGACCCAATGAAATGAAGGCAATAAAATTTCACGTCATATAAATAACCCACTGTGTACATAGCCTTTTTTTTATTATTTTAAATAAGGTGATTATATGGATAACTGCATTTGATTATTGGCGTCGCAATTAAAGGCGTCGAAATAAATGCAAAAATAAAGATGTGCCAGCGGGAAACACAAATCAAAATCTCTCAAAACTTTATAATGTATTTAAAAGTGATGCACTCTATACTTTCCAGTAAGAATAAGGCATATCTTATAAGTGGAATGTGATCTAAATAGGAAAATACTAAAATAACGGATTTCATCAAAATCAGCAGATGTTATCGTTGTGGGAAGCCAATACAAAATCTGTTGAGATCCTGATTATGTGACTGTCTTGAACTCACTCTGCCATTAAAGTGTTTCACTGTCCAATTGAACAAAACCCTAAAGAGACACAGTGCCATGGAGTAGTGTGTTAGCAAGTCCTGGGGTGGCGAGGGTTGCCGTGGGACGACGACGACGAAGACGTTTTCTTTACACGAAGTCAACCCGCACCTGCTGCGTTCGGATGTTGCAGTGATCTTTAGCCTTAGAGGAAAGATATCGCTAATAAAAATTACAAAAGGAAAACAGCAGCTAAATCTACCTGTGAATTCATACAGGTGTGTATTAGGACCAAGACACACTAAACCATACAGCTGGTCCATTATCAAGGTTAGAGCGCACTAAAAACCTGGCTGTGGAATGTCTGAAATCGTCACGAGGAAGAGATGATGAGTGTCACGGCAGAGCTGATGCAGAGCTTCCAAGATCTCTAACTAGAATGAAAATGAGATGATTAATATTTACGCCTCCAGTTCCCTACTGAGCATTGCTACTCAACTCCATGTGCACCCGTTAGCCTGTCCAGCTCACACTGCCCGCATCCTAATCACTTTCTCTATTACACTATAAATGTGAAGAAAGAAAATACACAGAAAATGTGCAAAAAAATAAAAAATCAATGACTAATCAATAGGTTAAAAAAAAAAAACAAAAAACAAAAACAAAGATGATCATGAGGTGCCTGTTTCGAGGGAAGCAGTCTGTTTATTTCTCTTAAACGGCAGTTAGTAAAACGCCTCATTGTGGACTTCAGGAAAGAGACCCGGCAGCCATTTTGGATTTCAAAGTGAACAGAGCATTTAAAAAAAAAAAAAAAAAAAAAAGGAACTGCAGAGGGCCATCACATACCTCTTAAATGTTTGTGTTTACATTGTGTATGGCGGCGCTTTTGAGCTGCAAAGTTGTGTGTGTGTGTGTGTGTGTGTGTGTGAGAACAAGACAGGGCACATGGGTGTGTGATTCAGTTCATATAGGGTTGACTGGATTAGTCATTGTCTTCATCGTCTTCTTCCGACTCCTCGATTCCGTCGCTGTCCTCCTGGTCCTCCTCTTCCTCAGTCTCTGGGATGTCCCACTGTGGATGGTTGTCCAACATGGCCTTCGCTTCATGCACCTCCAACTGAGAACGGCATAAACGCACAGTTTGTATGCCTCCAAACTAGAAGGCATTTTCTCATACAGCCAAGTGTGGGAAATTTTGACCACACACCCCATATACTGAAATAACGACCAAATGTGCCGGACACTACACTACAGACGACTTTAGAGGAAAAAACACACAAAGAAACTGACCTTCAGCGGCTTAACCTGATCCAGTCCCATAAACGAGTCTGACTTCAGAATCACTGAATACTGATAGTTCCCTGTTTTGGATGGAGCAGGGAATTTCAGCTCGACCTGCACAAAGGAAAGATTAAGGACAGGAATGAATTTAGTCTAATGAATGAGCCACTGCATACAAACAGGATGCTCGTTTAGGCACAAAACCAGACGAAATACACAGACTTTCCATCCAGACGGTACGTTTATGTCACTAGGTGAATTACGGTGCACCAGTTTGTCTGCTCAGTAACTGTCTCTTTAAATGTACAGACACTGCAGCATGGATGTTGCCTGGCAACAAGCTGCTGTGGAAAAGATGCAGCTAGTCTCTCTCGCTCTCTCTCTCTCACACACACACACACTCTCAAAGCACACAAACAAATCCCATTTTTACAACAATACCCACAATGCTTTGCATTATAACAACACATATAACAACACATATAATTTAACATTAGAATACTGAAGTAGCCATGAGCAATAACTTGGGTCACATTTGCTAAAGAAAATGGCTAGAAGTATCTGTGCAATCTAACATCTCTAATTTGAATGAAAGAAAATGAAATAACACTAAATTAGCATTTGTGTTCATTCAACATTTAAAAAACGCGTATGTATTGTGATCAACACAAAACTCCGTCAGCAGGACAGGAGCCTACAGGAGCGCTCCCTCACCTCCTCCGTGTCTTTCAGAGTACAGACGTGGTAGGGCATGGACACCAGCGTCTGCTCTTTGCGGTCAGCGATGTAGAGCCACCACCACTCCTGCTTCTCCTCTGGGAAGTACAAACTGTACACGGGATGCGTGATCTTTGACTTGGTCTCCAGCAAGGCTCGCTCTCGCCGCTGGATGCTCTGCTGCAGGGCCTCCCACTCCTACAGGCCGCGTTACAAAATATTACTTACATTCAAGCAAAGCTTTAATTCAACTGAGCAACCTTTAATTTTACAAAAGACACACCCACACACCTCCTCATCGTCTCCCGTGACCTCGTCTGCCTCGGTGTCGCTCTGTTTGTCACTCTCGTCATCTCTCTCGCTGGGAGAGTCCTTGTTTCCCTCCGCTTCGTCTGACTCACTGCCCTTGTCAGAGAGCTCTTCATCTTCCTCTTTGGCTGCTGCAGCCATTTCCTAGAAGAGCCACAACAGCACCAGTAGTCAACAGTTGTCTTTAAGGCAGTTTTGGACAGTAGGAGGAAACCCACGGACCAGAGCAAATGGCACTCAGACATGAACTGTGATTGGCCACTTACATTTCCTGCCACGTTGCCATTGGCCTGTTTGGCCTTGTCTCCTTTGACCTGCTGCTGAGAGACTGGCTTTTTCTTCGTCAGTTTCTTCTTTTTGGACTTGGCTGCTTTCTTAGCACCTTTACTCTTGTTCTGCCAGACTTTCATTTTGTTCTTCGCGCCGTCACCTTGCTGAAAATAATTTAGGAAAAAACGACGTTCACTGATTGAATCGCTTACCACCGAAATATGAACAATGATTATTAAACTGAAGTTAAAATGAAGCCTAATTTAAATATTATTAAAGACGAACTGCCTCCTCTGTGTTAGCCTCCTCCGCAGGTGCTGGAGTCTCCTGCTCCTTCTCAAAAACCTCCTGAAATGGTAGACAAGCAGAAGTATATAATTAAAAACAAGACAAAAGAAGAATGTATTCAGGAATGTATTATAGAGGTTCCATGAATGATCTACATAGCAAAATGAAGCAAGTGAAATTTAAGCTGTTTCTTTTTGTTGCATTGCCGTCTCTCTCTAGCAGAACTGGGGCTGCACAAAACCAGTAACAAAATTGCATTAAGATTCATTTCTCAGTGCAACTCAATTCAAGAATAGCATCGACTTTGTAGCACTTGCACTCGGGTGCTTAATGGATGAAACGAAGCACCAGTATTCCCCTTTATTCACCGTGACCATGGCCTACAGGAGAAACGGGAAAAACAACGTCGAAAAACAATCCTAATGCCCACTTGTAGTGAAAAGGGACAACAAATGTTTAAAATAATGCATTAATATTAAGTTACAAATAAATCCCAATTAGTACTTCCCTGATTAATAAATCCCTGATTCATAATAATTTACTAAATATACAATGAATTGTGAATCACAGTCATGATATCAAAGCCGGAAAAAAACCCAAAAATAAATAAAAGCTACAATAACAACGGACACCGAGTGCAGCCTGTGTGCAGCTTTTTTCACGTCTATAGACACAATTAAGACAGTGTGTATCTTAGTGAACAGTTTAGATTAAGAGGCAGTAACGTTTTAACAGCTACGTTTTATGACTAAGTAAATATAAATACTGATACAATGGATAAGAGTATATGGGTTTTTATACTGTAAATCTTAAAGTTTACTGTAAAGTTTAAATCAAAACTAATTTGCTATTATTTATGCAAACTGACAAATAAAAAAAAAATACTGAGTTTTCTGAAAGTCAGCCTTAATTCTCCATCAGTACGGAAAACATTACACTGACCTCTTGTGGATGCCCCCTGTAACTACACACAGTCCAGAAAACTCAACAGACTGATGAGACTGGAGTGTGGGGTACATTTCTGAAGGATGTTCACCTGACACATCATCATCTCAGTAGATTAAAAATGAGAATTTTAAATTTAGAATTAAAAAATTATTCAGCAGTAACACTTTCCAGTCTCTGCATGGCTGTCCACAACCACATTCTACAGCAGGGGTATCAAACTCATTTTAGGTAACAGGCCACAGTCCATTAACTCCAACATAAAAAAAATTGTTTAAATGACCAACTGTACATCAACACTGCGCTATCAGCATATAACTGAAAAGTATGTTCTGAATGTCCTGCACAGAGCCCTGACCTCAACCCCACTGAACACCTTTGGGATGAAGTCCGTTCAAGCAAGAAGGTCAGCTCAAGCCTTCTCTATCCCTAGCCACAGGTTACAGCTCCTTCTAGGGGAACCCCAGATGATCCTAAGCCAACTGTGAGATATAATAGTGAGAACCTCATTTCCACCACCTGTACTCATGACTTTAATCTTTTAGTCACTCCCCAGAGCTCGTGACCACGGGTCCACGAGGATAGGGATGTCGGCTAAATGGTCCGCAAACTGAACTTTTGTTTCACCACAGTAACTGTAACACTGCTGCCACTGACCCGATCCATTTGTCAATCTCACACTCCCTTTTCCACCATTTGTGAATCAGGTCCATGTTATTTAAACGTCTCAGCCAGAGGCAAGGGTTCTTCCTTCACCCAAAGTGGACATGTCACTCTTATCCAGGAGAGAACCATTGTATGGTTACACTATAATTAGAATACACAACTTTTTTTTAAAAATAGGGGCCACAATCCCAGTTTCTGGTCCAAAGGTATTGCCCCAGATCTCAACATTGAGAGGGCATGTTAACCACACAACCCCAACCTTGATCAATGCCTTTAACATCTCTGGCCAAATATAATCCACCCCTGCAGCCTTGCCACCATGAAGGCTTCTAACTCCTATAGCAACCTCAACCACAGAGATGGACAATAAAACGCCAGAGATTTCTGATACTGCCTCCTAAATGGAGGGAATGTCTAATGGATTAAGGAGTTCCAGAAAATGCTCATTCCACCACTCAGCAAAATTCTCAGCAGCCACTCAATACTATCTCCAGCCAACACTCCCCCTACTTGCTTAGCAGAGCATGTGCATGATCTCGTCAACCCTTCCAGAGGCTCCGAACAGTTTGCTAGAAGATCATTGTGGTAACCTGAAACTATTTTTCCGTGGCCTCTCCAAACTCCTCCCATGCCCGAGCTTTTGCTTTTGCATCTGATCTCGCCGCAGCCCTTCTGGCTCTCTTATAGCGCTCAACTGAATCAGGAGAGCACTCTGTGTGCACCATTTGGAAGGCCTTCTTCTTCACCTGGATGGCTTCCCTCACCACCCGTGTCCACCAGAGCAACCAAGGGTTACCGCCATGACAGGCATCAACAGCTTTCTGGCCACAGCGTCTTGCTATTGACACTATAATTGAAGATTTGAACAGGGTCCATTCAGGAGAAGCCCTTATAGAAGTGTGAGCAACAATCATCTTTCACTACAGTTTCTGTGAAGTTCTCCTGGGTTTACCAGGTAAATCTGCCTGGCCAAGTGGTGATCAGCTGCTTCCCTCTGTACCCAAGTGCCCTGAAGTCTGATCATACAATCACAATACTGATCACTGACCTTTGACCCAAGGTGCTTTGGTACCAAGTACACTTACGAGCAAACTTGTGATCAAACTTTGTGATCAAGGCTTGCACAGAAGTATAATGACATTTCACCACTTGGGTTCAGAACGAGGAGGCCATTCCTGATCACCACTCCACTCAAAGTGAGCACTACAGGACTGATATACACAGGTACCCACTCAAGCACCTGCTCCACCATCTCCAAGAAGGATGAACACACCAACCTGATATTCGGTGCAAACAACAGGTAGGAGTTTTCCTTCTTGAAACTCGAAATCTAATGGAGGCAACCCCTTTAGTCCACTGACAAAAACTTCAACTGCAAGGCCCTCAGCCTGAGACTTGTGAGTACTCCCACATCCGCCCGAAGTGGATCTCCTGTGGGAACTCTGGACGAAGACTTTTGGTACCAGAGCTTTTACTGTGTGGGGATGTAAGGCCAAATATACTGTGCATATATACAGTGCGAAGTGCACACTGGAGCACATACTTGCCTGGTGGACTAATTAATGAATTTATTACTTGTAGTACTGTATACTACACAGTAGTCCTATAATCACATAATCTACTGCTTCTCTTTTAAATATATAGGGCACTTTAAATAGGGGGCAGTCGTGGACTAGAGAGTCGGCCTTGCAACCCAAAGGTGAACCTGAAGGTTGTGGGTTCGAGTCTCAGGTCCGGCAGGGATTGTAGGTGGGGGGAGTGAATGACCAGCGCTCTCTCCCACCCTCAACCCTCACGACTGAGGTGAGACCCTTGAGCAAGGCACCGAACCCCCAACTGCTCCCTGGGCGCCGCAGCAAAAAAGGCTGCTCACTACTGTGTGTGTGTGCGCACTTGGATGGGTTAAATGCAGAGCACAAATTCCGAGTATGGGTCACCATACTTGGCCACAAGTCACTTCACTTCACTTAATATGTACTTTAGTTGTTGATGGAAACACACAACAGTTCACATTTACTTTTCCTGGCAAATCACCACACACGCAAACGTGTTACTTACAGACATCCTCTTCCGTGTTAAGGTGACCGTAACCGTGACGATGGATCCTGCTGTGATGTTATTACTGTCTTCATCGTCCAGCACTTAATGGTAATAAAAAGAGAAACACATAAATAGACAATGTGATTTAAACTTGGGATACTGGATGTAGATATAGCCACTGAAGCAAAGCCTCCGCTCCCTACCTTGAAGTTTGGTTTCCATGGTAATGTGGGGGAAGCTTCCTAGCACTGCTATAACCTCGTCATATTTCTCCTCTCCCAGAAACCTCAACATGTTCCTCCTGTCCGAGTCCTTCAGACTCACCAGGTCCTGAAGGCTCCGTACCTTATACTGAGAGAGAATGTGAGCGAGTGAGTAAACAGATGTATAGAAATTAATACGTTTTGGGAAAACAGTATATAATATATAATATGCTAATTTCTGACTATGCAATCTTCCTGAAGCTTTTGAACATAGAAGATGGAAATACAACTGTTTTAATGAAAACCAACCAAATAAACAAGGAATATAAACACCACCATGCTGAAAGGCAAGACATTTGGGGATCTGTGTACCTTTTTGGAGATGCAGTATCTGAGGTGCTCTTCCTCGAAGTGGGGCAGCTGCAGTAAAGGAGACTTGGCCTCCTGTAGCCCCTGCACCACCATCTGAGACAGCTTCATACAGTTCTCGATCGAGGACAGTCTGGGAGCGCGGAATCCTGCGTATATCAATCATATAAACCATTTGGAAAAACAAAAACACAATCTACAACCTTCTAAATCCTAAAACAATGAGTGTGTGTACCTCCTCTGCTGGTAGCCATCATTGTAAGCTGGCAACCAACGTTGATCATCTCCTGAAGCAAAGCCGGGCACTTTTTTACCACAAACCGCTGGTCTGAGAGAGATCCACAAACAAGCAGAAATTAAATGGATGCCACATCAGTTGTAATTTAAGAGCAGATTTTGTTCTGGTGTACAAAATATAAAAGCCTGACATTTTCAAGAGTGTAGAGATAGAAAAATTTTCAACAGTTACTGGCTGTCCTTACAGAGCAACAAGCAACAATGAGGACAGGTAGAGTACGTTTGTCCGACAAATGTCTTGTTACTACTTTGTGTTGTACTGTTGCTCATCAGTGAGGTGGAGTTACTGTATAGGAAATGGACTATAATCGTTAAAAAAAAAAACTTGTTTGAATAATTATGGCATGATCACAAGTTCATGCATGGATATGTATATGGTTTTGATGAACCTTTATCCTTCGGGCTGATATGAGAACTTAGCTAACTAGATGGCGAGCAATCTCGTTAAATAGCTATGTTATTAACTATATGTAAATTACCTCATTTTTTACCACTGAAGTCTCGATATAACAGCTGATATTTGTTTTGTTTATATAATTTACTGCAGAGGTTAAACCATAGCACTTACAATTTTATGGAATCTACGCCGGTCAGCCATAACATTAAAACCACCCGCCTAATATAGTGTAGGTCCCGCTTGTGCCGCCAAAACAGCTCTGAGCCGTCGAGACACGGACTCCACAAGACCTCTGAAGGTGTGCTGTGGTGCACTGCGTGTTCTGACACCTTTCTGTCACAGCCAGTATTAACTTTTTCTGTAACTCTTCTGTGGGATCGGACCAGACAGACTAGCCTTCTCTCTCCCCACATGCATCAGTGAGCCTTGGGTGCCCACGACCCTGTCGCCGGCTCAGTGGTTGTCCTTCCTTTGACCACTTTTAGTAGGCACTATTTCATCAAGTACTGTGCAGCCTTAGCTTCAATCACACACTAGAATAAAAACTTCCAATAAAAATTAACTGGTACGACATTATTTTTTTTGCTTTGTTATTTAGGCAGACAGGTTGTCTGATGTGATATTTTCCTTTTATATCAGCATTAAATGTGTTCTGTAAAAGCCCCATTTTTATACTGTACTGATGCTCAGAACTACAAAAATCTACAAACAAGTCAGTAAATATTTGACTAGAGTTGGAGACGGTTTATTATTATGTGCTACATAAGGTGGAAATGGACTGGAATGCTTTTTCTTTAAGTGTAAATTAATCTTACACACTCAACTATGACTATAAATTCAAACATTTCGGTACATTGAAGTTAAATATCATTTCACCCCATTTTCATTTAGCATGCACATCATAATCTGACAATCTGGACGTTCATTGTTACGTTTACTAATCCAGGGCAGAGACAGTACGCAGGAGTGTATTGAAAGCGATGCCGCTGCTCATGCAACAGCGTGAAATGTACGCTTACCCTGTGAAAGAGCCTGATGGATACAGAGGGTTAAGTGAGAGAGAGAGAGAGAGAGAGAGAGAGAGAGAGAGAAGGGGGGTTACCTTCTTCGATATTCTCCGACACCTCCATCCGGGCAAGGTGTGTGAGGACAAGCACGCGAGCTTTCAGACTGTAGGGGTAACAAAATGGAGGCTCTTTCTTCTTCACATTGATGTTCCCCAGCTCCCGAATCAGCTACAAACACATCAAGACAGCATGACTTCCAAACAACACTAAGCTAGTATTCAGCAGCACAACTGATTCCTCAGAAAACACATTTACAGTAGGGAAGAAAAATTCACAGGATGTAACATAGGATCTGAACAGGAACAGGACACACACAAAAGAAAAGAAATCTGCTGGAATATTTTTATAACCAACCGAAGATGACGACCCTTATGCTTAAGCAGTTTATCAAGAAAACTAAAATATGATTTTCACCTTTTGTTTGTTTGCTCTTTAAAAAGGAAGCCAGCGCCCTTTGAAAAAATCTTGTCGCATGTCTTAAGCTAGGTACTTTGAAAATCTCAGAATAGCTGACCCGACTTGAATCGCTTGTGCCTGAATCCCCAAACCTCGCTTTCTCACGAAAATAAATGTGAAAGGTGTCTATCGTCAATTTTTCACAATTTTTATTTTATACAGAAACGAAGAAAAATAAAGTGGAGAAAGGATTGTTTGGGGAAAACGAGGCAGCACATGGTGGGAAAAAAAAAAAAACGTTATTTTTATACTGTCACTTATACTGTTTTTATTTCTCAGTCTTATTTACATTATATACACATTTCGCCTTGCGCTCTCCCACACAAACAGAGAGATGATTAACTGGGTTCAGGGATCTGCTGCGCATGACAGCAGATGAATTTGATTTCCTCTGGTACTCTCGTGGACTGCGCTTGCAACTAGTTGTAGTTTCATATGACAAGAAAATCAAACATGCGAGAAAATATCAAAGTCTCCGTGATCGCTTGCAGACAGAAAAATACATCGCTGAACTGTTCATATTACACGAGAGGGTTAAAATCATGTAGTGCGCACTTTGCTTTAGTCAGGACCTTTATTCATAAATACTGTGACAAAACAGACAACGTTAAAGGAGCGATGCGTAATTTTTAGAGCCTTCTTCCCCATCATCTCTTCCTCATCTTAAAACTATACACGCCTCATGAGCAGTGCATGTTCCTGTTATATATAGGAGTGTTATAGGAGTCACTAGTGCAAGCTACTGGAAATACTGCAAATTAGATATAAGCATGACAGGGCTAGAAACACATTTAAAATGACAAACAATACCTTTAACATTATAAATGTCAGTTCCACATAGCATTAAGACGATCATGATCATGAACAGTCCATACCTGTGGGACTTCAATGTTGTCCGTTGGTCTTATAATCGCTTCTTTGTTGCTACGTGGGTCGAATTCGAAGGCGGCCGTTAGCACCATCACTAGCCCTGTGGGAAAGCATGCATCTTTGTTGTGGTTGTGGTGGATTTATAAGTCAGGCATTGTGCTGGCTGAGCAGGCTTTATAGTATTTTAATACATTAGTTTAACTGACAGGTTAAAATAAATTAATATCATAATAAGTTACGATGTTAACACAGCGACGGTGTTGTGCGTATGTACAGAAGAGGATTAATTTGTGTATTTAAAGATTATACGAATCTATAAAGTGCTATTAACCAGGCTTTTGCTTGGTGTTTTTTAATCTGCAGTTTTACTCTACAGAGCTCAAATCTGCCTTTTATGAGTACTTACGTTTCATGTTCATAGTGGGCGTTTTGTACATAAAGTGCATGAAGAGCTGGGTTGTGTTAATAAGGATCTGATCGCCGCTGTAGCGAATGGAACGGTACCACCAGGTACCCTAAACACACACACACACACACACACTTTAGATCATGCAGTACCATTATGTAACTCCAATCTGTAAATCCATATGGCCTGAGTATCAGAAAATAAGTATTAAAACAATTATCTTACCACAACCACTGGAAGAATGACCATAAAGGCCAAACCATACACGAGCAGCACCTGCAAACAGTGTACACACACGTACACACACGTACACACACGTACACACACGTACACACACGTTCAATAACAAGTCATACACAAGAACGGTTTGCCTCAGATCTATGAAAATCAATATTACACTAGACTATGGTACTATAGTTTTAATACTTCGACACAGCCGTGAGTCAGCAATAAAACAACAGCATGAGCTGCTTCAGGGAAATAAATCATGTGTTTTGTTTCTCTTACACAACAGCAATTTGCCAAATTTTTTTTTTTTGTAACAAATGACACGTGGCAATTTTTAACCATTTAGTTGCGTACAATGTTGTGTAACATCCTCGAGACGAGTTACTTCCTGTTATTCGTCATGTTATAGCAGCTACAAACACTTGTTCCCTCAACAGCCCTCTGTCCTGAAGACTCTCCCACGGCGGAGAACTGGCTGACTGTTACAAAACACAGACACCGGAGACCGCTTCCATAAACGTCTCCTTACAGTAATCCTTGTTAAATAACAATACATTTTTTTTTTTTTACTATTACGTGTAAATTATGTGGAGCGTCCACTTCGGTCCCGGTAAATGAGATGTTAATAGAGAATCCATAACATATTATAAAAACCTGTAATTTGCCTTAAAGCTGAATTATAAATGCTGTTAACTACGGGTACTCAAGATGGCCGCCGCGTTTCCCAACATACATAGAGAATATACATCGTACATAGCACCATGTGAGACTGTCTCTAACACTACTCGTTTACTACTACTACTAACACTACTGCAGTGTGTTACGAATTTTTAAAAACCTCTTTAATCTCTTGAAATAGATCCATTCAATAGAAAGGTCCATTTAGGGAAACCAATCTTCCGGATTTTCCAGATTAGTAAATACTTTTGAATGTACCGTGAGGGATTTTGATTTGAGACGCGGATCATGACAACAATCACGTCGATGGCACAAAGTTTTAAAGAGAAAAAGAGCTCATCTACGCTGCTATTCAGCTCATCAGACGCTGCTATTAATCCTCCAGATGTACAGAAGACTGTCCACACCTTCTGACCAATCTGTCTTGAGAATTAGTCACCATTGTGCCATAAATATAAATAATTGAAACGATTTAATAAGGCAGAAACTAATTCAGAGAACTGATAGAACAACCTACCAGCATGGAGTTCTTCTGATCAACAATCCATGCAGGAAGAGCAATTCCAAAATTTGCGACTGCATGAGCAAAGAGACACAAAGACAGAGATTGAGACGGTAAAGTACTAAACAAAGCTTGAAAGCGCTGAAGCTGAACTGGATCATTTACCTCTTGGGCCGTCTGGGTTGCCGTAGGTCTCCCAGTTTTTCCTCGATTCATCATTGGTTAAACTGTCAACAAATAGGAACAATATACAGACTGTCACTTGATATCCAACAACAAAGCTCTGCACACGGTGCATAAAAGCGCCATATTGTCTACAGAACTCATCTTTCATCAGTGCAAGCCAATATCTGTGTGGGTTACGCGCACACACCGTCACACATTGTGTCTGTAGCATAGAGATAAAATATATATAGAGAGAGAGCACGCTGGTCACGTGATTGTGTTCTTTCATGGAGAACCTGCGTTACTGCCAAAACAGGGATCATCTGCACTTGTGAACTGACCGAGCTCCTGATCGCAATGAATGACATGCGCCACGTTATAACCGTTAAAAAGAGTTTTTCATTACCTTTCATATGACATTCGCGAATAAAAGAAAGAGAAACAGGCAGCAGAAGTGGGCCATTTTAGCCAGCTTTGGAGCTCAGGCGCTGCCACGGAGCTCATTATGTTTCAATCGATCATTTTTAAAAGTTTCCAGGTTGTTGACTTTGTTTATTCAATTAATCAAATGTCCGATTACGAGTCACTCTCCTGGGCTTGCCCTCTCGCCTCACCCTGATCATACATAAATATTCAGCAGGAGCTACTAGTGCTAGTTTGAAGCTCTTATAATGTATATAGATACATATAATGTGATTATGATTTTTTACGTAGCTTCTACACTGCCATATTGGTAACTGCATTACGGCACAGACTGTATAATACACAACTGTGGACAGACTGTATAATACACAACCGTGCTCTTTCTAAATTCTACCTCTGTGGTTTGTAGTAACGGTTCTTTGTGTGGAGCGCAACAGCAAAACACATACAACTGCTACAAATAAAAAAAAACAGAGGAATGAAGCTCAGATGAAGTGCAGTGGTACTTACGCTGAATAAGCTTTAGCGATCTTCATGAACATGGCCTCGTCTCCTCCTTTGTCAGGGTGGTATTTTAGCGACAGCACTCTGTACTGCTTCTTGATTTCGGACACAGATGCACCCTACATGCGCACACACACACACACACACACACACACAATCCTCAGGGACGTTTGGACAGCCTGAAAAAGCATGACACAATATAATACAAATCCTGGTTTTGATTTTAAAAAAAAATAAATCTTACCGGATCTAGATTTAGGACCTCATAGGGGTTATACTCCTGGTACTCGCGATCTAATTTAGACACCTTATAAGCCAGGAAGATAAATATCACCCAACCAAACAGCAGGGCTGCTTTTCTGTTCAGACAACGAACACACAAATGAAATGAAACAATTGAAACAATTATCTTTTTAATATGCAATTTCAAACATGAAAGAGACTTCGTTTTCACTTCTTATATTCATTTCAGTCATGCAGGATATAAAGTGTATATACAGGTTACAGTTACTGTTCCCATGGCAACAGAAATCGAAAACTATAAAGCTGCAGGATCTCCTTCAGCAATTACAACATGACCTACAGCTATAAAATAATAATCATTAAAATTGAGATAAGTGTCATTTTCTTACATTTTTTTGAGGGGACGACACTAATCAGCTAATTTATTAAAAAAGAGCATCACACCTTTTATTCATTTATAGTTTCACTTAATGTTGTGGAACGTCTGTTAAATATGTTAAAGTTTAAACATTAGACAGACACACACACACTTACTTTAGTGTTGGGACAATGCTCTGCTGTGATTTCATAAGCCTGAGGCGATACCACAGACATCTTCCATGAACTCTTCTCAAGCTCTTCAGCCGCAATTGTTCTGTGAAAAAAACAAAAATTCATTAAAAAAAAACTAATCACAGTCCTACAGCGCTGTTACTGTGATCAGGAAAAAACAAACAAAACGCGCTCAGAATTCCTACTCGGAAACTTTGGGCGGTTTACTCAACCCCGAGTTCAGCAAGTGGCATCAGATCAAAATGGCTGCTCACAGCATGAACAGCCAACAAAGTAACATTTTATCTTTAAATGAGTTACTGTATGTACGCGAATGTGCCATGGACTGACACGATACACTAGAGCCGATGCGAGACATATCCCGATACAGGCTTCACGAGACGATACGGACACAAACACTGTATTTTAATACATTTATTTTTGTAATTGTAAAATTGAATACTGTAATAGCAATGTATTGCGCTGTAAGAAAAGCAGAACAGGATTTATAATATAAGGTGTAATTTCCCCGTATTATTAACATGTTATTATTATGGAAAGATTATTTGACGGTAAATTGCGAGACCACAGTCGTGATTATATTTTGTATATTTCCTCACCAGAAGCACGACATGCTTCCGAATCGGTTTTTAGACAGGAGCGTGATTTACAGGAAGCTACAGTAGAGACCGGAGAGCGTATACACGGCGCTTTAAGGCAACAACCTTCGGATCAGCGGTGAGTTCTGGATAGTGTGGGAAATGCCGAGCAGGAGTGTATACAGGCGGCATTATTTACCCCGAGTTCACACGGGCTGAATGAAATGAGGCTGTGGGTTGAACCTGGTCCGTGTGCCGTAACACTTCCTTCTGATTAGTTTTGTGATTAGTTTAATATGAATATTAAACTGAAATATCGCGATGCATGATACGATGCGTCGCAGGCTTTGGGTAGAGACCGAAAGAACGAGGTCACGGATACGAGCGGCACAAATGAGCTTCCTTCGCTGGGTGTCAGGGCTCAGCCTTAGATACGGTGAGGAGCTCGGACATTCAGGAGGAGCTCGAGGTAGAGTCACTGCTAAAACTAGCCAGTTGAGGTTCGGCTTCTGGTTGGGAAGCCAATCACTGATCACCACTGTTTCCCAATAACCAATCACTGATCACCTCCGTTCCCCGACGACCAATCACTGATCACCTCCGTTCCCCGACGACCAATCACTGATCACCGCCGTTCCCCGACGACCAATCACTGATCACCGCCGTTCCCCGACGACCAATCACTGATCACCACTGTTTCCCAATAACCAATCACTGATCACCTCCGTTCCCCGACGACCAATCACTGATCACCTCCGTTCCCCGACGACCAATCACTGATCACCTCCGTTCCCCGACGACCAATCACTGATCACCGCCGTTCCCCGACGACCAATCACTGATCACCACTGTTTCCCAACAACCAAATCACTGATCAGCACTGTTTCCCAATAACCAATCACTGATCAGCACTGTTTCCCAATAACCAATCACTGATCACCACTGTTCCCCGACGACCAATCACTGTTCTTTATATTAAGTATACTGTAAATGTGTAAATAGTTTGTGCACAGTCCTGTGACCACAGATGACCAAAATAATCTTTTATTTTCGACTCAGATAAAACTCTTTTCTGTTCTATCTTCATGTACCCTAGTTTGGAATTTGATCTATCAGTGCATATGTAAATGAGCCCGTGACGTCACCTGGCGAGTTCTAGCGTGCTTTAGCTACTTTCCCCTGAAAGAAAGTTGGCTCCATATCGACACGTCAGACTACGCGCGTGCCTGCTTCAGTGACGCTGCTAACGGAACCGTGATCTCACCCCGCCGCGGTGTATAAACACTGTTCCACCGGAGCCTCTGCTAATAAACTACTGAAGCTAGGCCACAATCACACAAGTGGCTAGCGATTAGCATCCGTGCTGCGTTTCATAATACAACATAACACAGCTGACGTTGCGTAGATTGCGTATGTTGCGTAAGTGAAGTTAGTTAGAAAGCTAGCTGGCTGGATTCTTAAAGGTTACTACGCGCTTGCGTCTACAGCAGCACAAGTTAGCTAGCAGTCATCTCAAGCTAAGCATTAGCAAATTAGCGCTCACACACACACACACACACACACACACACACAGAGAGAGAGAAAGAGAGAGACGTTGACACAATTTACGCAAATCGCTATTCTTAAAAAAACAAACAAACAAACAAGTATAATGCGTAGACGAAACACGCTCGCGCTAATCACGGTGCTAAAAGAGCACAGGGAGCTGGTATTAGCGCACAGAGGCTAACTAGCTAGCTATAGCTTAGCAGGTTAATTCGCTAGCGCGGGTCCAGCACATCCTCCTCCTCACCTGCATTCTGATCCCGCGGCCAGAGGTAATAGGTGGCCGGGATGACAATTAAACCGACGAAGGATGTAAGAAAGTAGAAAAACGTATTGCCGCTGTCGTCATACTGGAACTGCTGTCCGGCCATGTCGGAGCGGGCGAGAAAAATCCCTCCGCTGCCCGCTACTTCTCCACCGCTGCCGCCGCTGCTGCTGCTGCTGCTTATCCGCCCCTCAGCCCACAGTCCAGGCTAGCAGTCAGGAACGCGCATGCGTTCTATTCCCACCCGTATTCTGACTAATCCCGCCCCCTGCTTTTTGATTGGCTGGAATGTCTTAGTCCACCAATTACACCCCGATTTTAATAGCTCGTGAGGATAAAATGATTGCACAAGCCAATTATATACAAGACACGGAATCTATCAGAATGCGGGTGGGAAGAAAAAGACCCGTCCATTTTGAATGTTGAAGCCAGCTACGATTATTTTTGTAAAATAAAAGTCTCAGTTTTGCTATATGAAACGCATCACACCATTTACATGCATAAGGTTATATTACATACGTAATGTTTTAAATCCTAATCCAAACAGATTATTGGAACAGTAGTGACAAATAACAATAAAGAATACATTTCTTTGAGTATAAAATGAAATACTTTTATTTTTTATTTGCTATTAAAAATCTTATCGTTTCCCATGTTCACTCACATCACAGACACCTGACGAGTGAAAACAATGCGACCGAGACAGGCTCTGTGGACTGGGATACGTGTTCTACGCATGCGCACTGGGGTCATATGTGGGTTTTTTTTTTATTTGTTAATTTGTTTCTTTATGTATTTAAATTAAGGCAAGATACTGCAGGTGACTGGAAATTTTATAAAACAATAAATCTTTGCCAGTTGATTGCTGAAATTCTTACAAGACTTTTACCCAAAATTTACATTTATTTATGCAAATAAAGCTTCAACTGCATACTTATATTATAGTTAAGCTATTTTAATTCTTTTAATTTATTGTTTAATCAAGATATCATGCATTGTTTAGAAAAAAACTTCGAATAAATAACGTAAAAATACCACATATCAAACACTTTTCAGTATAAAATCTAAGATAAATCCAACAATAATCAACATTTTTTGGGAAATTTCTCCATAATATTCTCTCATTAGGGAGATGAATGAACAAACTGCCTGAATGCAGGACATCTAGAAACCGAGACTTTGGTTCTAAATACAGAAAAAAAAATATTTAGCGAAAATAAAAATAAATAGAATGTGATTTATTTAGTGCAGTTCATACGGTTTATAAAGGAAAGTGATGTATATGTATAGTGTATAATAATAAAGTATCATCATAATATTCAGTACATTGACACGACGTGGAGCTGATGGAGTTTCAGATAACGCTGTGGTTGTGAGCGAACAGAAACAGTGATGTAAGCATTTTTGTTGAATTCTGATATTTTTATTATTATTACAGTTTAAGAGAAGATGTTAATATTGCAATTTATCCAACAATCTGAAAAATAATGTGGCCAAAACTGTCATTTCTACCTGTAGGGTCTTAAACATCAAGTACATGCAAGATTACGTATCATTACGCTATAGAGGATTTTACATTTTATACAAACAATTGTAATAAATTACACGTCTTTATATTTTTAAATATGTTTTTTTTTAAGCAGAGCCGAAATGAGTCACTGTGATGTCATAATTAATGAAAATGTCCGATTTTTTTTTGTAACAAGCTAAATAAAGTTACTTACTAAAGTTATTTATATCAGTTATTATATTATATTTATATATTTAGATGCTAAATCTGCTGCTCAGGACAATTACAGAGTTTTGAGCCTTTATTCTTGGGGGAAAAAAAAGCCTTTTCAAGCATTTTACAAATTTTTTTTTTTTTTTTTACAATTTTCAGATTTGCTAAGGTTTTCTTTACTAAATGTCACTGTGTCATAAACTGTCATTCGAGAAGCTGCATTAATTAAAAAAAACCCAAAAAGGGAATGAAATATCGTCATCATGCAGGAAAAACATCCATAACATTCATTTCTTCCACAAATGTTTTCATTCTTTTCCAGGATTTTTAAATTCCACACTATTCCTGACATTCCAAGAAAGCTGAATAAAGACACTGAGATGTTGAAAGCTTAGAAACTGGCCAATAATTGAATGAAATTTAACTCGTAATTTAACAAATATCTAATTTTATGAGGTAGACTTTAATTAAAAATGACATACATTTTTATTTTGTTATTAATATTACACTGTAGTGAAAACGAAACGTCGAAAGACGTATTTAATGGTTTGTTAACGAGACTGCGAGTGATGGATGATGACTCATAGGGTGTTTTCACATTTTGCCACAGGAGGGTAGCAATGCATTTATTATTCATCACTTATTTTACATCAACAGATAGTCAGAGTCTCATGTGACAGCATGAGTGTTTAGATTTATTTTTTTTTAAAAAATAGAAATTAAAAAAATTCCATAATCACCAACTTGAATGTATAAACATCAATAATTACAATTCTGTCGCGTTTCAGTTTACAGTACGTTTACTCACAGTAGCTCATACATTTTATAGAACATTTACAACATATATGCTGTGTCTGTGTTTATTAATATCTTTATGTTTAAATATATAGAAAGCGTCTATGCAGATGATTGCAAAAGCTTTTGTCGTAAATTTAGGGTGGAAGAAATATGTAAAGTAACTATTTTTTTAAAGGGAGGATTTCAAGAAGTTGTGTGTTCTGTCCAAAATATCCAAAAGGAGAAACATCTTTGTTTCTCAATGAAACTGGACAGTTAAAGATTGAAAAAACATCACCTGGACTTTTCCCGATCTTCAGCCTCATGTGTTTTTGCCATGTTGTGAGGTGCTGCGTTGCATTTCTGCTCACCACGGCTGTAAAGAGTGATTATTTGAGCCTTCCTGTCAGCACAAAGCCCAGTCTGATCATTCTCCTCTGATGTCTCTCATCCACAAGGCGTTTCTTCTGTCTGGATTCACCATTTTGTGTAAACTCCAAACTCTACAGCGTGTGGAAATCGTTAGCAGTTTCTGAAATACTCAAACCAACCCGTCTGGCACCAACAAAGATCTTTATATCTGAAATATATACAATTATATTAACCATTTTTTTTTTTTTTAAAGTGTTCCTCTCGTCACCTTTTTTTAGTCTTTCGTCCAAGCGATGCGGCGATGTCCTGTCTTTTAGAGATTCCACCGAGACTGCCCGAGTGGCCGTAGGGTAGGTCGTGAAAAGGCAGCTGAACATTCGCCTGCTCCTCTACACTTTCAGCTGAGGCAGCATTATCCGTCTCTAAATACAGGTTATATAAAATACAGCAAGTCTTCACAGCCAGACCGGTTTGGCCTACAGAACTCAACTGCAAACACCTCAGCCGCTGAAACCTGCACCTCAGACTATTCAGGGATCCTCGGACCACCCGAAGAGCCGCCTGCACTCTTAAATTGTAACGCAGCTTCTTCTCTCCTAGCATCCCGTAGTCTGGAAACGGCGTGAGAAGATGCTCGGACAGCGGAAAGGTGCCGTCTCCTATTACATGCTTGCCATGTAGCAGGTTCAGCGGATCCTCCTGCAACGCTTTTCCAACTTCGGTCTCTAGGAGGACTCTGGAGTTATGCCAGTTTCCTGGGTGCTCTGCATTCACAAAAGTGAAGCAACCCTGATGGTTGCAGAAAGCCATGAGAGTTACAGAGTATGCATTTTTTACAGAGTCTCGATACACCTCTGGATCAGGCACGTCAGCAGGCCTGTCGATGGGAATCGAGCAGGAACCCAGCACGCAGATGGTACCAGGAAGCCCAACGTCAGTTAAGAACCCGGCCACGGAAGCTTCGGCTTCTTTCCACTTGGGCCAGCGGATCTGATCGGCAAAGTTTTTTGTAATCAAGGTGCAGAAATCAATCAGCTGGAGGCGAATTAGAGACTCGCTGGTGTGAAAACGGGCTGCGACGCTGCTCTGAGGCTCCAGAGTGGAAAGAGTCCAGAGACTGGCAAGCACCGCGTGCGTGACAGTCCATCCTTCAAGTTTACACGTCGCCCATTCGCAAGGTGACAGCAAGTTTACCAGCTCCTGCAATCGCCACACAGCGAAGGAGGGAAAAAACAGATCAGACTCAATTATTAAATGAAGGGTGGACAAAGGTTAAAGTTATTAGCAAGCCTACTGCGCAAGTGAAAGACTCAATGTGCTGCTTAGTGTCATGTTTCAGTTGCCCAGAACCTAATTGTCTATTTGGGAGCTTGAGCCAATACTTCAGCTAGTTAAGTGCATTAATACAGACTAAGCCAAACAATCACGTATATGATCATCATGTTTGCGCCTTTGACAAAAAGTTAGCAATTCATTGGGCAATATTTTGGTTATGACGTGTTGTTTTGTCCTTATATTCAAATATTATTCTCTCAAATAATTTTACTGTGTGTGTTTTACTGTGAGGTGACTGTGTGTTTGCTAGCAGGAGAGTCGTATGACAGTTTTTCCATGCAAGCTAATTAATAAAAAAATGTACTACAACTACTGAAGTACATGAAGTTTAAACATATACTGTATACCACCACCGTCTCCCCATCATATGACAGATAAAAGCAATGCAGGATGAAGGCTAACACACGCTTCCTCCGAGACACGCGAAGCGTAACACACTTGACGCAAAGCGCTATCTGCCCTCTTCCACATACATGAGCTCACAAACGCCCATGACAGGCTGGAGTTGCTGTGATTGATAGTTGAGAGAGAGTTTGCTCCTCCCACAGAGACAGCAAGGCAAGTTTTAGTCTCTTAGACTCTCAGCCACGGACGGCTGGGGCATCGTCGGGATTCGAACCCGAGATCTCCGGACAGTATGGCATGAGGAAGTGAAAGAAGTTGGAGGCGTCCTCTCACGTAAAGTACGCGATGTTTAAAAATAACACATAAAAGCAGACTTTTACAGAATTGTTCAGTGATAATTTTAGTTATTGTGTGCAATAGAAACCCTAAACTGGAAGACTTTTTTTCTTTCAGTTTTAAAACTACAGAAGACATTTAAATCTTTTGCTTCCAGCGTTTGTAATTATTTAAAAAAAAAAGAATAATTTTTTTAAAAAGATGTTGGATGTGGACGTTGGATAAATGAGCTGTGGATCTCATTTATCAATCTTTTAATAAAGCAGTGTGTAAATTTATACCCGGTCAGGAGCACGAGGAGGATATGGATGTTCTTCTGAATTCAGAGGATTTTCATGAATTACAATTTTCTTGTGTAAACGCTCGTACGAACGGGTTACGAATAAATCCATTCGTATCCGGGTTGATAAATGATCTCGAAAAAGTGTATTGTGACATATCACGATATTGATCATTTATATTATCATATCGCTCAGCCCTCGAAGGAACATAACATCCATCATCATCATCATAATAATAATAATAATGCTTTAAATGTAGGTGTAAACTGCAGTTCTTTCTCTTCTTCACTTCACAGATTTATGACGAAGGCATGTTTATGATTTGATGTGATGGATTAAAATGGAAAAAGTTGGCTGAATTAGAGGAACAGCACTGAGTAAACCTACTTCAACTTGGGGTTGTGTGAGCTGAAAGCATTTCTGGAAATCCAGGACAGAGAGGCTGGGAACTGTAGCACTGAAGTAGTTCTTTCTGCCTTCTTCATCATCATCATCATCATCATCATCACCATCATCATCACCATCATCATCACCATCATCATCATCATCATCACCATCATCATCATCCTCAGCTCTGTGCAGATGGAATAAACAGAAAAGCACACAGCAGGGTGTAAAGCCAGTGAGAACATCCTGGAGGTTTAAATGTAAACACAAGGCTTTGTGTAAGAAGCATGCTAGTTAGCTAGCCACATATCTTTTATATCACCTGTTCTTCCTCACAGGGTCACTCACAGCTGAGTATTTCTGTAAAAACAGCATAACTTACCTCCCTCCTCGTGTTTGGAGAGGTGTTTTAAAATGTGCGTATTCTTCAGCATCTAACTCATCTGCTAACAGAAAAGCTATACACCTCTCCAGCGCCATCATACTTCTGTGTGGTGACATCAGGGTTGCCAGGTACCGCAAGCCAAATCCCCCAAACCAGCTGAAGTCCAGAGGGTACGGAAGCCCAAAGAGGCCATGCGTTATTATTTTATTCTTTCATGTTTTCTCGTGATGTCGCCATAACAAAAAGCTGTTTTCATAACAAAATGCTGTTGAGATAAGTAATTTTATCCCAAGAAAATGTGAATTGGACTGGTGTTGCAGGCAGGTCATCGGCATCATCATCGGCATCGTCCTCATCTTCGCCATCACTATCGTTATCGTCATCCACATCACCATCACCATCATTTCCATTGTCATCGTCATTGTCATAACCACCACCATCGACATCTTCATCGACATCATCATCACCATCGCCAACGCTATCACCATCGCCATCACCACTGTCTTCGCCATCATCATCACCATCGTCATCGCCATCACCATCATCATCACTATCGTCATCGACATCACCATCATCATCACTATCGTCGTCGCCATCGCCATCATCATCACCATCGTCATCACCATCGACATCATCATCACCATCGTCAACGCCATCACCATCATCATCACCATCGCCAACGCTATCACCATCGCCATCACCCCTGTCATCGCCATCATCATCACCATCGTCATCGCCATCGCCATCATCATCACCATCGTCATACCATCACCATCACCATCATCATCACTATCGTCATCGCCATCACCATCATCATCATCACTATCGCCATCACCATCGCCATCACCATCGCCATCACCATCGCCATCGCCATCATCATCACCATCGTCATCGCCATCACCATCATCATCACCATCGCCATCACCACTGTCATCGCCATCACCAACGCCATCACCATCGCCATCACCACTGTCATCGCCATCACCATCATCATTGCCATTGTCATCGCCATCACCATCATCGTCATTGTCATCACCATAGTCATCGCTATTGTCATCGTCATCGCCATCACCATCATAAATATAATAATTGCAATAAAGTTGTAGACTGACAGCCTCCTTCTCAAGTGTCCAACACTAAAGTGGAAGTTGTCAATCACTGACAGACATGGAGCTATTTCAGCTTTAGTAAGTCTCTGATAAAAAATAAATAATGATAATAAAGCATGGCCTCTTAGGGCTTCCTTAAGAAAGACCATGACTTATTTATATTTTTCTGTGACTTATTTTTCTCATGATCTCAAAAGAACAAAAGTTGTTTTCTCAAAATCACTTCTTCTCATGATGTCAAAATGCATGATTAGGCATACATGCTGTAACATCATGGATGAGTGCATCTGCTTTTACTTTAATCAGCGACTGACCCAAGAGGAAATAGCTGTATGTTGGTCAGTGCTAGACGATTTCCAAATTCGTGGCCGACTCAGAAATCTGCAGCTCTACTGTCACAGACACTAAAGTGATCCTGAGCAGGTGGTCAGGTTCAATTCCACTGCCTCTTGGTTATCGCGTGATGTATGAGAGATGCTGACAAAAAGACAAATGGTGATCAAAATCTTCGGAAATAGGATGCAATTACTGCAGAATCACCAGTATATGACAGTGTGCCACTGACCACAGTGTTGTAATGCTAGTATGCTACTGCTACGTGATCTTGAGATAACAGTACAGAAAAAAATACATAACTCATGGCCTTTCTGGACTTCCTGAACATGTTTCACTTCAAACCCCATGTACATGTCTTTTAAAAATGAATATAGAACTGTTGTCAAGGCTGCTATTATAGAAAATGAATCAACACCTGATTGAACAGAATGGAGAATTCAACATACGAAGACTAATAATTGTGAAGCTCCATAGACGTTTAATGATGTTTATTATTTTTATCACAGCTGATGTATCATCATAAATAAAGCGAGAATAAGAACAGTGATAAAATTAATAGTTAATGATGATTATTAGACTATGGGGCATTGGCATCATATTTTTCCCACATGGTACTTATTACACATCACATGTAAAGTCTTTTTTTTTTTTGTAAGGGACTTGAAATCAGTAGCTTAAGTCACTGATTGGACATTAAGTTGACGCCTCATCAACAGGAGGCATCAGTGCAGCATTAACAGTCCTGTAATCCAGTGCATCGATAGCGTTAATAAGCATGAAATAAAATCAAGATATAAAAAAAATTACTAATCAATTCCGTGCCACTACAGAATCAAGTATTCTATAATGAACCGAGGCAAGCATCAGATACAGAGATAACAAACGCAGTACACAGAGAGAGGAGGAGAAGGTGAGGTGGGGGTGGAGAGAGAGAGAGAGAGAGAGAGAGAGAGAGAGTGTGTGTGAAAAACCCTGCTCAGTAACCTTTGTCACTCTCTCTTCAATCCTATTGACCCTTGTGCAGACAGGAATATCGAATGATGAGAGCCCTGATGATGAGCTCTGCCTTCTTCAAACTGAAGAGGAGCTCTCACCCTTGTCCTCTAATCAAAGTTAAATATGCAGGAAGTAATTACACAGGTCATAACCCCGCTTCTTAATTTACTTTTCCTGACATGATTAGAAAACTGTAGCATTTTTATCAGGGTGAAAAACATGTGGAAGGAAAATCACTAACAGTTATCACATATTTACTTGAGCTAAACCCTTTAAACTCCTGGCTTATCACTTAGTTACTGGTCTTTACATTAACATTAATGTATATTACTCTAATGTATTTATATCAACTAAAATCTTTATCGGTCCCTTCTCACAGACACCAGGTGAACAAATTAATGTCACAATGCAAAAGCGTTCCTCAAGGGATTGGTAATAGTTCCAGCTTTTTAATGGGGTTCCACTTGAAACTACCTGAAATTTGTTTATTATCAGAAGAGAATATGGGACTATTTCATGACTATTTTATTAACGTTAATTAACATTAACCGTGTGGCAGCCTGGGAAAACCCTTTACACTGTGAAATTTTGATATTTTCTACTATATATAGTTCTGAAAACTACAAATTTTCCTGAACTGAAGTATGTTTATCTTTTGTATATATATACACACACACACAAAGAGTTTAAAGAGTCCATTCCACTTCCACTAAAAGACAAGACCTAAAACATATCCAAAATGTGATGAAAGCATGACATTTAGCGCATTGAAAAAGCACACTTATCTAGCATGTTAGCAATTAAAACATCTTTAAGCAGACTGACTGTTTTTTGTTAAACTGGCTCCTTATCGGGGGTGAAAAAGTACAAACTGTACTTAAGTAGAAGTATGAATACTGTGTCAAAACATATTCAGTTAAAAGTAGACGTTTGGACTGAAAAATCTACATGAGTGAAAGTCAAAAAGCTTCTAGTGTACATTTAAACACACTCAAGTATCCAAAGAAAAAAGTAAATATTTCTAACTGATGAAAAGAGCTGACAGGTTCATCATGCCTGATCCTGCGTGACTAGCTAGTTCGCTAAGCAAGCAGTGATAAGGAAACTATGCTAACTCAGAGAAATCTGGAATTTGGCTTGTTGGTTAGCTAATGATTAATAACCCCTTGAGAAAGAATGCTAGGGTACGTTAGAGACGGAAATAAAGCTTAATAAAGCTTATTTAAAAAGCTAATTTACAAAACAAATCTAGCTAACTCATTTAATATGCTAATGTGCAAACTGTAACTAGCTAGCTAATTTCCAATTCTAATTCTAATGTCTAAAATTAACTAGCTAGTGTACCAAATGTAAAGTTAACATACTTTAGTAACATACTTCTTTAGTATGTTAACTTTAAGAAAAAAAAGGGGGGGAGAAATAGAGATTTGTATTTTTGGAATATTTTTGGTCAAAAATGAAAATGTAAGGAGTGAAAAGCATGTTTTTTTTCTGTCTCTTGGAAATTTATTTCTGAAAGAGTACACATATTCAAGTTCAATAATACTTCAGCATTATTTCACAACGCAGTACAATAACAAAGTACAATTATTCAAGTATTTTCCGGTGCTGCTCCTTAATTACTTCCCATGACCTCTGCAGGCTGAAAGCATAGGTAGGGTTATAACATTTAAAAAAACCTTTTTCTGTATCTTTTGATGAAATTAACCATCGCACAAATAAAAACAAAACATTGTTATGAATGCTGTTTTCAAGTACATTCAGTTTCTTCATTACCGCCATGTGGGCTAAGGGGCATCTGTTTCCTTTATTTCTTTTTTTCCTGATCATTCTTTGATATTATTATAGTTTCATTGTGTTTTACAGGTAGTTTGTGTATGATATATTGGAGAAGGAGATTAAATATATACCAGTAAAGTACAGGGCCGAGTTTCTCAAAAACATCACGGCACAAAGATGATTGTTAAATGGTGGAGCGAGCATCCCACTGAACTCTCTCTCTCTCTCTCTCTTCCTGAAAGAAGATTTTAACTCTGTGATGTTTTTGTGAAACCTATTTTAAAAAGGAATAAACTGCAATGCTTCAGTTTTTTTTCTCCACTGAAAAAAATTGTTAATTGCTACTAAAAGACCATTACACCGCTTACATTTAGAGTTCAATATCCAGTAGGTCCACAAATGTGTCATAAAATAACAGCTGGTTTTTATTATTTGTAAAGGTTTCTCAGTACCATAACAAGCTGCCTTTCTTTTGTCAAGAAAGAGGCTGATGAGGGAACGACTGTTTATATGTATTAACACAATTTATTAACAAAAGTGAAAACAGGAACTAAATTCATTCTACAACATTTAATGTTGCTATAAATGGATAAAAACTAAGTACAATGTCCCATTCACTAATGTATAAGGAATAAAACACTACAGGACATGCTGTTATTGGAAAACAACAAATGTCAAAGTGATTGTTTTTATTCTTTATTTTTTAAAGAGCAGATTGGAGTGTAAGCTGTTTTGGCATCAGAAGATTCCACTATTCATAGTAAATACACTTCAGATTTTATTTCCTCTATGCACCCCTATCTATTTCCCCCTTGTTGAGGCTTTGAGGATGTCTCTTCCAGCTGATGTATCCAAAGAAAAGGCAGGAAGGGGTGCAGAAAAGGGTCAGATGTTCCTGCCCTTATGCCATGCCCCCTTGCAGAGATGCTTTCATTGAAGTCATCTACCAAAGGTTTCCAGGATTGTCTACCATTCAGCATCTGAGATGTCACTGCCAGCTGACCTGTCATAAGATCTTGAGGATTCAGTGGCGTGTGTGTGTGTGTGTGTGTGTGTTGATAAATGGGGGTTGGGGGTAGGGGGCAGAGGGTGATTAGGAGACTGTGGAGAGCACAGCCAGTGCTAAGCCACTGTATGACTGCCATAATGAACGGATTGTAAAATCTCTCTTAATATTATAAACCCATGATTTCGAGACTTTGACCTCTGGCAGGTAATAATACCCTCCTTTCATACAGCTGAATGTCTCCGTAGAATCACTTCTAATCATGACCTCCTGGCCTGCGTTTTTGCCCTTCCTGTGACAAAGCAGTGTATTCAGCACTCAGAGCTTTCGGCATTAGCTGAGCAATCCCGAGTCAGTTAACTAACAAAAGGTTTGCATAACCAGCAAAGCTGCAGTTCTAAAACATTCTTAATATTGGCTTAATAGGAATGGCTCACGTGTATAACAGCTAGTGATTGCCAGTGAGATCCAGGATTACTGAAGAGGAAAGCCATACGGTACATAATGTGCCAAAGGAATTAATGAATTTGAACAGAAAAGATTTACGGAACGTGTGACGGATTCGAGCCACCATTTAGTTTGACTGATGTGCTGCATGTACATTTACATTTTACGTTTATGGCATTTGGCAGACGCCCTTACAGCGACTTACAAAAGTGCTTTGAAGTCTATCAAAAATACATTCTGATATTGGCTCACTAGGTCACAAACTAGGAATACCATCAGTCCAAAACTCTGTTGGGGAGGTAGTAGACAAGCGCTCAGACAATACATTTTTTTTTGTAAGTGCTAACTTAAGTACTTTATGAAGAGGTAAGTCTTTAGACGTCGTTTGAAGACTGCCAGTGACTCAGCTGGTCGGACATCTAGGGGAAGTTCATTCCACCACCTTGATGTGAGAACAGAGAAGAGTCTCGATGCAGGTCTTCCTTGTTCCCTGAGAGATGGAGGGATCAGTCGAGCGGTGCTAGAGGATGAGAGAGAGCGTGGTGCCGTGCGAGGTGTGATAAGTGCTTTGCGATAAGTGGGTGCTGGTCCGTTTCTGGCTTTGTAGGCAAGCATCAGTGTTTTAAAACTGATGCGGGCAGCTACAGGAAGCCAGTGGAGGGAGCAAAGCATTGGGATGATATGGGAAAATTTAGGAAGGTTGAAAACCAGTCATGCAGCTTCATTCTGGATCAGATGCAGAGGACGAATGGCGCTCAGGGGCAGACCTGCCAGGTGTGAGTTGCAGTAGTCCAGTCTCAAAATGACAAGGGACTGAACAAGCACCTGTGTGGCTTGTGAGGAGAGAAATGGACGAATTCTTCTGATGTTATAAAGGAGAAATCGACATGAGCGTGTCAGATTAGCAATGTGAGAGGAGAAGGACAGTTGATTGACCATGGTTACCCCAAGGTTGCGTGCAGTAACTGAAGGCGAGATTGTCTAAGGAGATTGCAAGATCCTGAGATGGGGATGAATCACCTGAGATGAACAGCAGTTCAGTTTTGATGGGATTAAGTTTCAGCTGATGAGCTGTCATCCATGATGAGATGTCTGCCAGACATGCTGATATCCGAGCGGAAACATGAGTGTCTGAGGGAGGGAAGGAGAGGATGAGTTGAGTGTCATCTGCATAGCAGTGGTATGAAAACCCATGTGAGGATGACCGCACCAAGAGATCAAGTATAGAGGGAGAACAGAAGAGGACCAAGTACTGAGCCTTGTGGGACACCAGTGGAGAGTCTGTGGGGAGCAGATGTGGATCCCCTCCATGTCACCTGATATGACCGACCTTCCAGGTAGGAAGCAAACCATTGCCATGCTGCACCACGGATTCCTAGGCTCATGAGGGTGGACAAGAGAGTCTTGTGGTTCACTGTGTCAAACGCTGCTGAAAGGTGAAGGAGGATGAGGACTGAAGACAGTTTGGCTGATCTAGCAGCATGTAGCTTCTCAGTGACGGCCAAAAGGGCAGTCTCTGTGGAGTGTGCCGGTTTGAAGCCAGACTGATTGGGATCTTAGAGGTTGTTCTGTGAGAGATAGCAAGACAGCTGATTGTAGACGGTTTGTTCAAGGGTTTTATCATAGGGTTTTATTACATTACATTACTTTCATGTAATATTCCTTGGTGCCAAACACTACCATTCTTGAAGCTTGAACTTTTTGTAAACTCCTGATTATCCATATTAAGCTGCACCATTCTTTACACAGAAAACAGAGCAATCAGACCAGTTACAGCTAAAGCCAGTTTGATATGACCTGTGCACTGAGAATTTGTGCTTTTGGGCCCGGTAACATTCTTATAAACACCTCATAACAGCCTTTTTGGATTACTAGAAATAAAAAAACTGAAATAATTAAAAAAAAAATCTTGATTCTGTCTTCTCTCAGAAATGATTATGCATCAATGCACAGATCTCCATAATTTGGATTTTTAAACAAGTAAAACAGTTAAAATACAATGTGAATTAAAGGTGCATTAGGTAAGATTTGATTTTTAACAGTTAAGTGACTTGAATAAGATTTGAATGATTTTTTTTTAGCTCATTAAGCCCGCCCCCTATTTCCACCAATAGACACATAGCTCCGCCCCCAAAACTTACAGTGGTTCAACTAGAGTTACCATTTGCACGGACCATCATGACATCACTTTCACACGAACTCGGACACTCGGCTGCTTGAAAGAAGAGTTACAGCTCTATAAACATGTAACTCGTCCTCATAATGATTGATGAGGAGGTGAAAGGGCGTTGGGGGCGTGGCTATAAAATGACTGACAGGAGGCCAATCGAAATACAAAAACAAACATTCCGGACCGGAAGTCAGGTTTCCAGACTGGGTTTTTTCAGCTACGTAATAAACACTTGTTCTGAGACAGTGGCGTAAACTATTATTTATTATCATTTCTACCAAACGTTCACATTACTTTAAAATAAGAAATGAAAAATATTGACTTGCACCTTGAAGTCATTTTTACCAATAATAATAATAAATAAATAAATAAGTAAAATGGAATTTTGGCCACGAGTCTAGATCAGCAGGGCCGTGAAGCTAGCATGTGCGCTGTGTGTACATTAGGAAGTAGCTAAGCTAGTTGCACACACTGGAGCCAATGTACAGTGTTTTACTTTACGCTTTAAAGGAATACTCCTAATAAAGTATCCTCTTATACTCCCCCAAGCATTTAAATTAAATTAATCTTTACAAAGTTAAAGTTTACCAAATCTAATCTGTAACACTGGCACTAAAGCATGAAGCTATATAACACAGAATAACTAAAAAATAATAATTAGTGGGTTTATTATTGATTTCATATAAAGGTAGTCCATGTGACTTGTGTGACACTTTATCATAAATTGTATTTTTTCTCCCTCCATCTTCCTAAAGTGAGTTAGGCTTCGGCTGGTTTGATCTCGCATTACTATTCTTGACAATGAGACAAGCATTTGTGTTTGAATTATTAATTTATTATTTTATTTTTTATTTTTAAAAATCAGTAGATTGTGAAATGCCAGGGTATGTATTTAATAAAAAAACATTTGCACACACACACACACACACACACACACACACACACACTCTGGATGCTTTGCTTACAGGCCTGCCTTTATATGAGCCCTGAGTACCAGCTGAGTTCAAGGCATTTCGTAATTCTCTCAAGTTCTAAAGGTCCAGAGTCACTGCTCTAATCCTAACCCGGGCTCTGAAGGATAATCTCCCATTTCCCCTCGTCCTCTCTAGGGGTTGATTTAGGTGATGTACCGTTTCTTCAATCACGTGGAGATGAAGTTAGTCAGCAATAGTGACTTTCATCCACGATTAGGAAATCCAGACTGATTACGAAATCAAGACACAAGGCTTATTAGGAATGAAGTCCACCATTCTTGGTACATCACACGTTTAACGTGTATACGAAAGATTATTTTCCGCCTATGGCACCCGTTCAGGGCCTCTAAGCAATCATATGATTGAATAAATCAGGTGCAATGCGCTTAAAGGCCAGTGTGATAAGTAATGGCACAGCTCCATGAGACCAAAAAGCCAATGGATATGTTGCTACACATTGTTTTGGCCAAGTAACTTTATCCTACATTTAGATTAGCTGCTAATGATGGGGAGAAAATGTTCCTATGAAAGCCAAGTAACCTGAAAACAACAGAGCGTGGCTTTTCAACTACGTAAATCTTTAGCAAATCATATCAAACACGCTAAGCCTTAAGAATCATTATTTAGGTCGCTGCTGCAGTAATTAGCCTCTCACGAGTAGAATATTTACATTTGGAAATCACAAATGATCATGTACAACATGACACAGCGCAGTTAACTCATCCAGTCTTAACACACATTATATATCTCTTCTGTTCTTGATCAGAAAACCAGTCAGATGCTACATCATGACCTTATAGTAACTCAAAAACACATTAGTAGCAAAAAGGGTAGAGATGGTTGCTTCGTATACAAAAAAAAAAAAAAAAAAAAAAAAAAGAAAAGGCTCGGCCAAAGCATCACGTGACCTGCATAGTTCTTTAGTGCATTCTCCTTTCATTTCAGCCATTGCTTTTACCTCTTCACTCCACGCATGCACCATGTATTTATTAATGGATCACTAATGGACATCAAGTGCTTGCCACAGTGCTACTGCTGCTATGTTATATGTACAAGTCCCGCTACCCGAAAGAAATAAATAATAAAAGCTTTTAGCAAGCATGAAGATGTTCTCTTAGTTGCAGCGGGATGACGGCATAACCAGTCTCACCCAGAGCTCTTGTCAGTGCAAGGCGAAAGTCACAAATCTCTACGTAGTAGTCCATCCTGTCATAAACATACGGCGTTCATTCACATGATCACCAAAACAGTGAAAAAAAAAAAAACAAAATCATTTGTCAAATATATTCACAATAAGTGATGATTACTTTAACAATTATCATAAATATCTGTTATATTTTACACTCCATCCCACATCCACCAGGAACGTTCCTTTTGGAAAAATGCAAAGGATGACTGGTTCTCCCATCTTCCTCCTCTTCCTCCTCTTCCTCCTCTCCTTCAGCTGTACTTGTCTTGGATATTCATCAGACTGTGGCTGGACTTGGCTCTTTTGGCTGTACAGAAATAATCAGATGTCACGTTTTTGCGAAGTACATTAAGGACATTAGGTTACGTGCTTTATAAGAAAATGGTCTAACACTAATACTAAGACTTTATTAAACTTCAGGTAAGGTGTCATAACTGCTATATAGGCTGTCTTTGTCTTTGTGGGTTTTTTTTTCTTTTTATATGGCTTCCTCTTTAGGAATGGCCAAAGCAAGACCAAATTGTAAGAATACAATACATAAATACAATACATCTCACCAGAAAAAGAAAAAACAACTCTACTTTCGCAAAAACAAACGTTATCATTCGATATGTAGCTATGTTTAAACTTAACATGCTCCACGATGATATTATGCACATCGATGCAGCGTAATGCTCCGAATCCCATCACCTGCTGCACTACACGCATCGCCCGAGGCTCAATCTGGCTAAAGATAGAACGGTTTTAACTAGCCGGATTAAGTAACGTAGACGACGAATGACAGGTGATCTTTTCTGAATCGGGAACATGCAGAGAAAATAAAGATGCTAGTCCGACTGAAATAATAATCTTTACTTGCCATGCGAGGACAGAACACCAAATCTCATAGCTGAAACTATGACTTGTTGACTTTTTGTCACAAAAATGTTGTGCTACATTGCAACCTTTGTTAGAAGACGATAATGATCATAACTAGTTGGTTACTTGAAGTCTGTATTAACTAGCTAACTGACTCACCATACTTTATTTGTATTATGTATTAGAAGAAGAAGCCTTTATTTGTCACATCTACATTACAGCACAGTGAAATACATCCCAGCTTGTTAGGAAGCTGCGGTCAAAGTGCAGGGTCAGCCATGATAGGGTTAAGGGCCTTGCTCAGGGGCCCAACAGTGGCAGCTTGGCGGTGCTGGGGCTTGAACACCGACCTTCTGATCAGTAACCCACAGCCTTAACCATATTTTAGCCTAATTTCAGGACAACCATTTTGTCTATCCCTGGTAGGTCCATAATCTATACTGTCTTCTTGAGATACGGTTGTCTCTGTCGAAGTTCCCAATACACACACATTCACCCATTACTATTTTTGACGATTTTACCCCATATTATTCCCATTTTCGTTGTCCCGCTAGTTTGTTATCCCCTACTACATGACAGCTACCTCCCTGAGATGCTGAAGGCTAACATGAACTTCCGCCTTTTCCATATAGATGAGCTCAGACACCTACAGGCTAGTCTGATTGACAGGTGAGAGAGGAAATGACCAATTATGCGCTCTCAGACTGCTGCCCAAGAACAGCTTTGGTATCGATATAAAGCAAATGCTTTTCTGTTCCATCACACAAGAGCCTGTATCTATCACTACTTTCTCTCTTATGTTTCTATTTGTTGCCCTGATGGACTAATAATAATCTCCTGCTGTCTCCCACAGGCACAACCAACTCTAGCTAAGAGAGATACTTACGGTGCATGAGCTTGCGTTTCTTTTGTTCCGAGTGCAGGAAGTTGCTCAAGTAGAAGATGATTGGAAGGAAGAGCATGAAGCTGGACACAGCGATGACTGGCACGCTGTCCTCACGCTTTAACGAACAGTTGTTCTTGCTCCACAAATGCCGCGTCATGTTCATCTAGGAAAGCGTGGAGCAAAGCGAATAGTTCAAATGCTTCTTGCTGTTACTGAGTTTCCTGTATAATCTTTACGAAATATTTTTAGAGCTAAAATGGAAAACAGTAAGGCAGTAAATGATTGTAGGCCCCTGTGCAGCATTTTAGTGTTTTCCCTGCTAATCAGCGGGTGTGTTACAGCAGGAAAACATTCAAATGTGCAGGATAGTGGCTTATGGGTGTGCAAATGTGTAATGAACGTATACTAAATAATGTGTATATTTCTGCCCACAGGAAATGCCTTGTGTGTATTTAGAATGTGCACTTTAGATCACTGCTCACCGCATCCTCCACATCAATACACAGAGACTTGTTATTTGACATGTTACTGTACAGATCATTGAGTGTTTTATACAAGGTCCTGCACTCTACACACAACTCAGACTGGTTCCCCTGTGGAATACACACACACACACACACACACACACACACACACACACACACCAAGCAAACTTTAGTCGCTGTCTTATAAACCACAACATTACCATCTCTTCATGTTATTACGGATAACAGAAACGACGTTACCTGCTGGTATTTCTCAAAGCAGGTGAGCGACTGATTGTGTCGATTGATGAAGTAAATTGTGGTATTCGACACGCTTTTCTGATCTTTAGTCAGACAATCTGAGGAGCACAAAAACAAAGTGATGTTATATTATAACCCAACGAACAAAATACATCACTTTTTCATTTTGTCTACATCCAATCTCCATTGCCAGCACGACCTCAACTGGATGTATATTCACAAATTCAAGAGGAACAACCAGTCACATACTACAAAACCAGGACATACACATATCCAGTACCAGGTTTAATACATGCATCAGTGTGGCAAATCACCAAAATCACCACTGCCAGTGTTGGGTAAGGTGATCTTGGACAAACAATACTTTATAATAAAATGCAGACACGACTACACTACTCACCTTGACAGTCAGACGAGTGCCAGATGTGGTCTATGCCGCTGTAGAGATTGCTCAGCAGCATCAGCCTATCTGAGCTCAGCAGGATATTTTGACAGCTCACGTTCCCAGGCCCCGTCTGTGTGAAGAAAAGTTATGGTCTTTCTCAAAAAAAGCAATTTATTTTTGTTTCATGGCTCTATTCAATAACCAGACACATCTTCTTAACAGTAATACAAATGAATTAACTCATCTTTTCTCATTTTTGATACAATATAGAGATCTAGAGGTCTAAGCCCTGTTCTGTTCTGTTCCGATACTGAAAATCATCACAGTCAAGTCGACTCTCGGGAAAATTTCTGTTGCTATGGCAGCGTGGTGTAAGACGAGTTGCGTTCACAGGCATGATCTGGGTCTTGTCGCATTTACGGCATCGCAAATCCAAATCAAATCTCAAAGCAATCCATTGTAACAAGCCAATTTTGGCCTTGGGATTGGCATGTTACTACTGAGTAATCGTGTGCCTTATAATACACTATATGGCCAAAAGTATGTGAACACCTGATCAATCACACCTACACCGATCAGCCATAACATTAAAACCACCTGCCTAGATAGTTTGTGCCTCCAAAACATCTCTGACCCGTCGAGGCATGGACTCCACATGACCTCTGAAGGTGTGTGTGGTCTCTGGCACCAAGACGTTAGCAGCAGATCCTTTAAGTCCTGTAAGTTGTGAGGTCGGGCCTCCATGGATCGGACTTGTTTGTCCAGCACGTCCCACAGATGCTCGATCGGATTGAGATCTGGGGAATTTGAGGGCCCGAGTCAACACATTGAACTCTTTGTCATTTCCTCGAACCATTCCTGAACAATTGTTGCAGCGTGGCAGGGAGCATTATCCTGCAGAAAAATAATGGCCACTGCCATTAGGGAATACCGTTGCCATGAAGGGTTGTACTTGGTCTGCAACAGCGTTTAGGTAGGTGGTCCGTGTCAATGTAACATCCACGTGAATGCCAGGACCTGAGGTTTCCCAGCAGAACATTGCCCAGAGCATCACACTTCCTCCACCAGCTTGCCGTCTTCCCATAGTGTATCTTGGTTCCATCTCGTAAGCGACGCACACACTCGGCCATCCACAAATCATGATTCATCAGACCAGGCCACCTTCTTCCATTGCTCCATGGTCCAGTTCTGATGCTCACGTGCCCATTGTAGGCGTATTCGGCGATAGACAGGGGTCAGCATGGGCTCTCTGACCAGTCTGCTGCTACACAGCCCCATACACAGCAAGCTGCGATGCACTTTGTGTCCTGACACCTTTCTATCAGAGCCAGCATTAACTTTTTCAGCAGTTTGTGCTACTGTAGCTCTTCTGTGGGATCGAGCAGATGGACTAGCTTTCGCTCCCCACGTGCATCAGTGAGCCCTGGGCGCCCTGTCGCCGGACCACTTTTGGTAGGTACTAACCACTGCATGCCGGCAACACCCCACAAGACCTGCCGTTTTGGAGATGTTCTGACACAGGCGTCTAGCCATCACAATTTGGCATTTGTGAAAGTTGCTCAGATTCTTACGCTTGCCCATTTCTTCTGCTTCCAACACATCAACTTCGAGAACTGACTGTTCACTTGCTGCCTAATAAATCCCACCCTTTGTCAGGTGTCACTGTAACAAGATCATCAATGTTATTCACTTTTGTCAGTGGTTTTAATCTTATGGCTGATCAGTGTATATGTGCTTGTCGAACATCCCATTTCAGATTTATTCCCCTTTGCTGTTATAATAAGCTCCACTCTTCTGGGAAGGCTTTCCACTAGATTTTGGAGTGTGGCTGTGGGGATTTGTGTTCATTCAGCTACAAGAGCATTCCTCAGCTTCCTTGGGTTACTGTCTATATTGAGTTTTGCATTTTCTCTCCGTGTCCACATGGGTTTCCTTTGGGTTCTCAAAGCATGCTGGTATGTGAGCGTATGAATGTGTGTGTGCCCTGATGGACTAGTGAGCATTTCAGGGTGTGTTCCTGCCTCACTCCCAGTTTTCCTGTGACAGGCACCTGATTCATCACGATCCTGACCTGGATAAAGCGTTTATGAATGAATGATGAATGAAATAATATGTAATGAATCTGTCTTGCTAAAACCAAGCACAACAATACTCTATATCATTTCTTTAAAAAAAAAAAAAAAAAAAGCATACGAAGAGGAAATTCTATCATAGCAGTGTAAAGTGATGTGTGTAGAGATGATGTCTTGGGAATGATCAGTAAAATGTTGTCCAGGGTCTGATGTGTCTGATGTGTCTGATGGGAATGGGGATGAAACTGAAAGAGCAGTAGTCCTTGTTTCTGATTGGTGAAATGTCCAGTGAGTGATGCTGTGATGCATATCACGAGTTTGCAGTGCATGTGACCAGGCTGGGAACTTCTGCAAAACAAAGGCTGGATCCCAAATAGCTCTGGATTGTACACTTCACTAAAACTGTGCAAGCATTCACTGTGCACCACAGGCTTTATAGTGCACATATACAGCAGTTAGTACTTTAACGCCTGAGAAATACACTTACCGTGTTTGAGATGTTTGTGTAGATTTCCTGGAAGCTGTTATACTCTCTGTAGCAGTTCTGGCACACTTTGACAGGACGTGCGTTGGACACCAGACAGCTCGCTAAGCTTGCATATCTCTGACCGAAATCATGCAGCAATACCATGCAATGATCACTAACTTCCAGCTCCTCCGAAAAGGAAGCCGACAGACTGACAGAAGCAAAGTAGCTGTTCTCCTTAAAAACAGGCGGTTTTCGCTCTTCATCTCCACTCGGTTCTGCGGCATGAACAGAGCTCTCACCTAACATCAAATTCCCCCAAAACAGCAAACACAACACACAGCTATAGCGTCTCAAAATCCCCATGTTTTTAAGCGCTTAAAACCTCCACTCTGCTCTGGTCCCTTTCTGTCACACACACTACTTCCTGTTTTCATTTGCTCACCCTCATCACGTGATTCCAAATCTCGCGAGAAGACGATTTGAGGAACCTGTTGATAGTTCCAGCTGCTGTAGCTGTAGTAGCTACAGCGTTTGTGGACACCTGACCCTCAGACCTGTATATAGCTCTACCCTGAACTGTTGCCACAAAGTTGGAAGCACAGAATTATCTAGAAAATCTCTGTATGCTGTAGCATTACACTTTTCTTTCACTGGAACCTGTTCCAGCATGACAATGCCCCTGTGCACAAAGCGAGCTCCATGAAGACATGTACTGCGTCTCAGTTCGCCTACTATCCGTACTTAAACAGTATCCGAGATTAGAATTAGTGTGTCCCAAATCGTAGTATATTGAAATGAGGATCCCAGAGGTAACCGAAAGGTCTAATATTTCTGGTCGATTTTCAAAGTCCGGAACCGTGAACACTTTTTCAGCTAATATTACCCACAACTCCTTGCGTGAGGGAGGAGGACGTTTTGTGACGGATTGCTTCACCGAATTCAAGGACGCATTTTAGAGAGGTGTAAATGAAATGTGGAGAAATAAATCAAGGGAATGGTAAATGAAATTATATAGTATAAATTATATGAGGAGTAATGAATGAAGAAAAGCTGAAATGCAACAAGGAGTTTGTTTACGGTGACACGTGTGTGTGTGTGTGTGTGTGTGTGTAAATAGGCAACATGACGTGATAGTGTGTCCCAGTACTTCCATACCCTTTTTCTACACACTCAAAAGCATGAACTTTTTCTTCACAAAAAGAATACACACTTTTAGTGCATAGTATAAGTAGGCGAATTGAGATGCAGCAATGGGATTTCTGGTAAGTCGCTCTGGATAAGGGCATCTGCCAAATGCCATAAATGTAAATGTAAGTGTGTGTTAAGGTTGGAGTGGAAGAACTCGAGTGTCCTGCACAGAGCCCTGACCTCAACCCCACTGAACACCTTTGGGATGAACTGGAACTGGAGACTCCTTACCCAACATCAGCGCCTGACCTCACTAATGCTCTTGTAGCTGAATGAACACAAATCCCCACAGCCACGCTCCAACATCTAGTGGAAAGCTTCCCAGAAGAGTGGAGCTCATTATAACAGCAAACATGGATGGAATAAATCTGGAATGAGACGCTCAACAAGAACATATGGGTGTGATGGTCAAAAGTCCACATACTTTTGGCCATATACTGTAGTATAATTTTGTTTTTCGCTTTGTTTTTGTTTTTTTTCGCTCTAGATATCACCACAAGACACATTAGTTCATTTAGGTTCTCTAGAATCACAACATATTAAGTAAGGAATAAAACACAGCAGGGCATGCTGTGATAGGAAAATAATTAATGGAAGTGTAGTGTGATGTGGTCTGATGTGAAGCAGAGTTTCTGTTTCCACCTGAAATTCATTGTTTTGCTAAAAAAGAGTGTCTGGAAATGTTTTATTCCTCTTATACCACATCAGCTTGCCAACCATTACAATATTTTACTAATTAAAGAAATTCTAGCCGTTTATATTTGAGCCTAGTCAGTTCCCATTAGCAATTATGTTACATTTTAACAGCTATAACCATCCTTTCTTTTTTCTCACTTTTAAAGTTGTTAATAAGACAAAAAACATAGCTTGTTATGTTACTGAGAAACCTGAAAGCCTGTCATTCCATTTTGGAAAATGTAGTTACAGCTTTACCTCTAACTGTTACAAAGTGCTGACACTGGAGACTCCTTAAAAAAAAAAAAAAGAGCTAAATAATCATATCAACAATTACACTTTTTAAAAGCCATTTATGTAGAGCAAATCACAGAGCTGCTTATGAACTCATCACAAAATTGATTTTATAATCATCTATAAAATTATATATAAAATTAAATATAATCCATCTGTTTATTCATTAAAGCCAGAGAACTTTCCAGCTACAAAACCCAAAACCAGCTGTGTTTGTATCATGTAGGCTAAACAGCAGTTCTCCTAATTCTATTAATATTGCAAGGTCATGTTATTTACGTTGTGTTTGAAGTTGCAGAGCTTTAGGTTATGAAACGAATAACATCCTACGCAATATATTAATTGCTGCTTATAAGAAATGCTTGATCTAAGTGACCATTCAGCTTAAAACCATATAGGCTAAATAAATAATACTTTTAACAACCCTCATAACAATAGATAACACATCCATGATCACATTATTAACAATCTTCAAACTAAAGATATTGATTGAATTTGTTAATCCATTTTCACTAAATAATCTTAGATTTAACAACTAATTGAATAACTGATTTATGAAGGCTACACTATTAACCTACGAAGCCGCAGACGCGACAGTGAGAGTTCTTTTTAATAAAGTGATGATAATCGAGATCTATTTTGTAGCCAAGAAATACTTAACTTGTATGGAAGCTGGTAAAATGAGTGACCTGGTGTATTTTAAAGCGAGTGAAACACAAAGAAATCAGCTGACTTATATCATTATGGCCACAGGAACCGAAGCATGACGGAGATAATAGATAATATTACACTTTGCTTCTTGGAAAGGTGCATATGCAATTGACCATGAGTTACATATGATGATCTCACAACCTAGTAAGTCATGGACTCAAGTTACACAGATAATGGGCACAACTTTGGTATCTCATGGCCACAAGATAATTAGTTTCAGGCCTCGAAGTATTCACTGGTGGCCTCAGGATATTAATTCGTGGCCATGCCTTATTAAAAAAAACACCATGTCACCTCAGAGGCTTATGAAACAAAAATGTTTATGATAATATAAAGGGTTAATTAAGCAAATATAAGAGTAATTGAGTAATTGGCATGACAAATATTAACATTATACTGTATATTGTACATGATATATTATTATGACAATTATTAACATTAGCATGCTCACTTTTCTCTGCAATATTCTGGCTGATTTTTGATAAATTATAATAAATAATTGTATACCCTACTGAAAATGAAGTTAAACTTTCTTGTCACGCTTTGCTAAATATGGCCACTTGCTTTATTCTTGATTTTGCAGGACTAATGTTCAACATGAACGTGGTATTGTGGTGCCTGAGTGAATATCTGCTACCTTAGTTCTTTGTACTTGTTTTTCTCTTTGTAAGGTACACCTATATACTGTATATACAGTATTTCTGGTTAAGCATTTATAGATAGCATTTACTTATGCTATTTTAATAGCACTGTAACCTACCAACTAGTTCTAGACTTATTATACTCACATGGTGCCTAAATATCATTAAACACTGATCATCATATTAATCATGTTTCACTATTTAACAAACAAAATTTACATTTTATATGTAAACTACTCATGTTAGTGTTTTCTTATTGGTTGATTAATCAGTTGTGTGATTTATTGATTGATTGGTTGGTTGATTTATCTGAAGCATATTTACTGGGTAAGTGTAATATCAGACACAATGAATATCCAAGTGTATGTGATCTAAGAGAGAGACGGAAACGAAGAGAAAAAAAATCCATCGACAATGTGTAATCTTAGTGACCTGATTCTACTTAAAAGGGCAGTAGTTTCGCATTTACAAGTACTTCAGATGATTTTCCATTTGTGGTCAGTGGTTGGGACACATCATAGCAAAATGTTATAAATTATTAGCAGTAATAGTAAAAGGAATCCACCTCAGTTAGCCATGAGAATGTTACCGCAAACCCAAACAGACCAATAGCTATACTCTATTATATGTAATTTTAAGAAATCTTTTCATTACATGGTATTACAGCAGGCAAGTAGCATCATCATCATCTTCTTCTGAGCTTGAGTTAGTATGTCTGTGTCCTTTTCTTCCAAGGTTCTCTGGTTTCCTCCCGCTGCGCGAAAATATATTTCCTGGTAGGTAGACTGGCCACGCAAAGTTTCCTACTACAGTGCACATTGTTTTAAGGACAGAGTGAAGATCTGAGCATAGCATCTACACCATGTGGTTGTATCTACTAGCCACAGGCTCATGTTTTGACACTACAGAGCTGTGATTTAATAAGCATTCTGCATATATCTCTGTGTGTATAGTACGGGATGATTATCAGCAGTGATGGCTTAGTGATTGAGATTTCTGGTAATAACCAAAAGGTTGCGAGTTCACTTCCTAAGACTGCGAAGAGAGCCACTATTGGGTCCTTGAACAAAACCCTTAATCTCCAGCTTCTCATCTCAAAGCTTCAATTGGATTTTGCCTCACTTGTAAATCACACTGGATAAAAGCATCGACCAGATGAATAATTGCAAACGATTCAGGATCATAGCCTCGGGTTTGACGAGTGCTTCTTATAGGAGAGCCCGAGCATGTTGGTCTGGTTATAGATAGTGTGATATGTGTGCAAGGATAAGGAGAATAAATAACAAGAAACTAATACTAGATGCAATTTTGTCAAAGCAAAAGTTTCTATACAGATCCTGTGGGGCAGCTGTAAGTTAAGTCACAGTATTTTTAATGCAGAGGAACAACAGTCACGCTTGAGGCTCCAATATATTCATTTTCACACAGCCCTTTTGTAACATTTTCTTTTTTACATAGAGGACAGAAAATCTGGCCAGCGTAAATGTTTTAGTAAATAGAATTGACCAGTTTATCTCATTGAAATTTGTTGCATTCATATTTTCATCCACGTCTTATATTTTAAAGTTCACCACAAACTATTTGTACACGTATATAGTTGTACGCTGTATGACTTAAAAATAGCAAAATAATAGAACAGTATGAAAGCACTGGAATGTCAGCGAGCATCAAAACCTCTTAGTGAACTTGAACAGTGTGTTCAGTTTTATTTTGAAGTGTGAGAGGGTGTGTGTGTGTGTGTGTGTGTGTGTGGTAGCAGCAGGTGGAGAAGGGGGGTGTGGGTTGCAGTGATGACAGGCTGGTCAACACGTCTTCAAAAGCTGTTTCACTGGCTCGCCTCAGGCCTGGAGAGGGGGGGTTTCACACGCAGTGCGAGCTGCTCTGCTCCTCAGCTTGCAGCTGGAACATTAGAGATGACTGGGGTCACTATGCTTTGCACACACACACACACACACACACACACACACACACACACACACACACTGCATGACTCCACTTCTGGAAACTGGAATATAAGGGTGTGGGAATGCTATATGGTATTTCCCACAATGCTTTGTCTGAAATACAGTAAAACTCAAATCGTTCTAATTTCTCAGTTCTCTCCTTCTTTCTTATTCGAATATTTGTTCCTCTCTGTTTATCCTTCACTTTCAAGTCATTTGAGTTTCCAAGTTTCCCTCATTGGGAGTCTTTTCCTTCTCAGTATTACCAAATCAGCCAGTGACAGAACAAACATACTGCAAATACACACACACACACACACACACACACACACACACACACCCTTCCTCTTTCATGTCGAGATGATATGAAAGCTTCCGTCGCAATGATCCACGCGCTGCCCGCTTTTTTGACACTGTGCAATTTCTGAGCATGCACGGCCACAAAAAAATAATTATGGAGTCAAGGTAAACGATCCGGGGCCCCGATTCTGATTGTGGTAATTGTCATACACCCTCGAATCAAGCCACTGCAGTCAATGGTCTTTAATGTGAAATTAGTGCCTCTTGATAACTTGCAGTCCGCGGCAATTCCGCAGTCATCAGAGCTAATGGAGACGCGCGGCGCAGAATGCCGCGTATTAAGGCCTATTCTCGTGTCTCGTGCGTGGCAAGAGCTGCAAGGCTGGCCGTAAAAGCGACGTTTTTTTCACTCTGAGTGGATTGTGGCTTTAGCTCGCCAACACTGAGGCGTTAAATGTGAAAAAAAGCCTCAAACGGATGATCAAAGTCATTCCACCATGCACGGTAATTTCGCTTGGTTTGCAAGCAGCGAGTTCTCAATAAATAACAAGAGTTCACCAAATGTCTTTGCATGACACATAGGCATGGATAAATTATTTGTCATTACTGCAGACTGGGGTATAACATATAACATTATTCATAACATGAAATACTACTACTACTACTACTCCTAATAATAATAATAATAATAATAGGCCTACTCTGTAAGGTTATTTGGATGCTATTAAATGTTTTACACTTGTGATTAAATTAAAAACTTTGATTATTTCTATCACTTTTTTTTAACATTGTACCAACCAACCCCATGTTAGGGCTCAACTAAGTGCACGACAATAATTTATTCATGAATGCACTAATTTCTGGAAATATTGTCTGACACTGAAAATGTCTGTTTGTTTTTTTTTAAACATGAGATGCTCAGCTTTAATTTGCTGCTAGTTGGATTTTTCACAGTGTATGGTGTGTGGTGGGCCTGGGATATACAGCAGAGAGTGGAAAGTGTGCCATCCAACCCCGCTCTCCCTTAAATGAAACAGGTATATAAAGGCTAATGAATGAAGAAATGTCGCATTTTACGCAATCAGCAGTAACTAAAGAGCTGCTGTTCCAAACAAATCTACTACCCACTAAACGTTTTATGATGATGATAATGATTATTATTATTATTGTTATCATTATTATTATTATTAGTAGTAGTAGTAGTTTGGGTACATGCGTAATTTGGATTATTTTCCCCCATGCGTCCTGGGGCACTTGTGGATAGTAAGGGTTAACCACTGCCTGTGTGCTTGACCTCGTTCTCTAAACTTGGCCTTTGGGACAGAGGAGCTGTAAAGTTATGCAGAAGTTATTCTCTGTCTTTTCGGCCCGTCCCTAATCCTCCAAAACCGAGTTTCTTTGGGTGAGCACTGTGCTTCTTTTCTTGTTTGGGACTGGCTATACAACATAAAGTCACACCGCATTTAATGCTTACGGCAGGATGGGACTGGGGATTTTGCAAATGCGTAGCCTATTCTCTCTCTCTCTCTCTCTCTCTCTGTGCGTCGTGTGAGTCCACGACCCACAAATCCTCCTCCTCTTTCCCTCGGTGTCTGACCCGAATGACAAAAAAAAAACAGCCTATTTTCACCGCGTCTCTGGGAAATGCCGGAGCCGATAATAGAGATTTCGTTTCCATCTTTTACGCACGACTTGGTTATTGTCGCTTCTCCTTAGTCGCGATTCCTCCTGGAGATTAAGCCTGACTTCCCCACTCACACCAGCCAAAGTGGCCCGAGCTGAAGGGCTGAGGGGCTGACAGCAGATGAGGAGCAAGGTTTTTGGCTCTTCTGGCTGATGGGTTGCCAGATTGGGTCAAGTTTCCAGCGCAAACACTTAAAGGTGCATTAGGTAAGATTAGATTTTTTTTTGTTTTTTAAAATAAGATTAGGTCTCTAATATTTTGGTGGGTTTGACATTTGAATGATTCCCGCCCATGTTCACAAAGCTCCGCTCACAGGATCACAGGATCTACGGTGGCCCCGAAAGTGTCTGTGTAAAATGACTGACAGGAGGCGCATCCAAACACAAACAAGCGTTCCGGACCGGAAGTCAGATTTCCAAAAGGGGTTTCTCAGCGTTTTTTTCTAAGGCCACTGCTTAATCTAATGTTTGTTTGATTTTTTAAAATCATCTTCTACATATCTTTCAGGTTATTTGTACAAGTAACGAATAAAAAAAATCGACTGTTGCACCTTTAATTTAAGCTTCCATGGCACCGTGAAGACATTTGGCTTGCTGCAATAAAAACCATTCTTCATCAAGATCAGAGGATGCAATACTCACCGACAGAAATGCAAAAATTGGTCATGTGATCCACTGGCAGCCATTTTGAATTTTTATTTCAGCAGATATGCACATGTCCTGCAGCACCATATTTTCTCTAGTACAAATTAAGTCTTTATCCAATGCTCCAGTCATTTTTCATTAAGATAAAAAAATTTGATTCATGGTTACTGGTAAATCAAAAATATATAAATGTTTGTTCCCAAAAATGTGCATGTTTCCCTGAAACAACACACAACGTACCATAATGTAATCACACTAGAGATTACTAAGAAAATGATAGAAAGAGACTGATGATGATGATGATGATGATGATGATGATGAATAAGGAGGTAGAGTGGCAGGCATGATAAAAAAAAAAGAGATGATTAAATGATGCATTTGTAATACATTTCAATTTCACTTGTTATATATTACAATACGAATTGCTGTTTTAAAAAATATTTTCTTTTTTTTTTTTTTAAATGAAATCATCCCTTGTTTCAGCCTTTCCAAAATCCCAAAGAATGAAAACTATTTTGAAAAGAAATATTGATTATGTTTAATTATTCATTTTAATTAGAAAAAAAAAACAGTACAGACTTTTTTTATTATTTTTTTATACCAAATGGTATCATAATGCATACCATTATGGGTTAAAAGCCTGAAAATCAAACAAAAACATAATTACACCAGTTTAAAAAAAAAAAACCTCTAGTGTATATAATAAATAATATAAAAGAATAATCTAAAGATGGCAGAAGATGAAATGATCAGCAGGCCTACAGTGTCAGTAAGGCTTGGCAGATATCATATTGATAAGATAAAATTGTTAAACATGTGCAATGTGCAATACGCTAAGCCTTAAGTCGGAACAAATTGCATGTTGCACATGCGTATCATTTCATCGTTGAGGATTGGTAGCAATTACTCTGTTTAAGAGGACAGTAATTACACTAGGCTAAAGTCTAAATACATTCTACTCACTTTTGTAATCCCGCCCTCCAGACACGATGCCACTTTTGCTATTTGTTAGATTGCATGTTTAATTAGTCATAGAATATGGGATATGTGATATCACTCTGTGTTCTTGCACTCAGTTGTGGAATTAAATTCCTTTAAACTAGACGTTTAACTTATTGGTTAAAGAGCTTCTGATTCTGTCGACGTGTGAAATATGACAGCTGGCAACCGGATCGAGAATAATATTCATCGAGAATAATAATTATAGCTTAAATGATCAAATCATGCTGTCTCAGTTTATTATATATATTATATCAAACAGCCATCCCTTCCAGTAGACTGTAGATTAAAACATGCTAATGTCACAGGTAGGAAAAAAAAAGGAACCCACTCAAGAGGGAAACTGTCCAATCTGGCAACTCTGTAGGAGGAGAGCTTGGAGAAGAGAAACTTTTGCTTTTCAGTGAGCAGAAGTTTCTTAAAAGCCATCAAAGACAGTCATGCAAGCTAATTAATTGCTCCTAACATGCTCATTAGGGGCAGGAATATCACCACGCTCACTGGTGGCCATTAAGATCTACCCCTTTTATTATGGAAATTATTGTTCCCAGCTTAACTTCACTGTAATATATATGTAATATAAATATAAATATATATCTGCAGTATAGGGCTAAGTCCAGGATTGCAGAAATATTAGGACAGTTTTTGAATTTCTAACTCGTCTGAGCTTTCTTTGCCATGAATAAAACAAAATACCCAAAAGATCTCTGAAATGTGATGGAAAATGTTTAGATCATAATCTAAAAAAAAAAAAAAAAAAATTGCAAAACTTACTGCAAGACTGCATGTCCATTTCTAATGGCATGTTTAAAAGATTATTTATTATTTGTAGCATACTTATTCATGAACTCAGTGAAACACATTTCAATAACAGGACTTGAAAAAAAAAATCTTCTCCAATCATCATCATCATCATCATCATTATATTCTAAGATAATATGAATATAGTACACTAAGTAAAAATGTCTGCATATTAAGATGTTGGTCTGAGTTTCATTCTATAATTCATTTCTTACAGCAATTGTAACAATAACAGTGTTTAGAAAATCTTTAATAATCTCCAAATTCATACTCAATTAAAAGGTAAATAATACTTTATATAAATGCTTTCTTGAAGTAGTAGCATAACACAGGATTTAAAAAAAAAAAATCAACATCAGTCTCTAAAAATATAATACACTGAGTGAATCTCTTGAATTTCTCAATTTCATAAAAACACTATTTAATGCACAAAAATCCAGCAGTGCATTATTAACAACAGTTGTTGAGAGTTTCAAGCATCATTTAAATCCTTAACTTTTTCCTTTTTATAATCTTATGGAGGAAAAAAAAAAGTGTCATTTTTCCCAACTCAAGCTATTTAAGGTGAACTTCCTGTTTGATGTCACATTAATTATCACATTATTTGAAGGATTTCCACTGCAAGGGTTCAGTATCAGAAGATTTGACCTTCACATGTCAGAAAATAAATGCTGCTAAATTTAAAAAAAAATAATAAAATTTGTTTCTAGACACATGTGCCAAAATTATTAGCACCCCCCAGGTTAATAGTAGGCCTTATTGTTCTTCTGGTGTCCATATTGTTTCTGAAAAGGAACTCCTGGCTCACTGTTGTGCTCAACTCTCAGCTCTGAGCTCCAGCGAGTCTCCAAACGCAGACTGGATGATTACCAAAGCGCAGTGGCTGAGAGCACAAAGGCCGCATTGACTTCATACGCAGTGGCTGAGCTGAAAAACGGGACAGACGCCGTGTTTCATAACAACTCCCAACCCTGACTCGCTCCTGCAGCACAGACCTAGACATGAGAACAACTTCAGCTGAGTGTTTGTTCAGTGGCTTCTGAGCAGGAACCAGTGGCTTCCTCCACACTGTAGAGTAAAGAATCAAACATCAAACATTTGTATGACTTTTATTAATTCTCATGATTGGGCTAAAACATAACAGATAAAGGAAACAGATAAATAAACACACAATGGAAATCAAGTGCACAGATGAATACACTATATTAGCCTATAACTACACATATACTATACACATACTGTATATACTGTGCAGAAGTCACATGCAGTGAAATGCTGAAGCATTCTGGAGAATCTGCAGTAGTTCTTCTGGAGACTTTTTGCCTGCAACTCCCAGCATTCATTCCTGTTTTTGTCTGAAAAGTGGACTGTTGTGTAATGTGTCGCTTTCTTTACTGACATACAAACAATTCTTTTTGTAATATTAAATGATTTGTTGGAAAAAATGATGTTTGGAAATTTACATATATTTTGTACCATGCATGTTACAAAATAAACATGGACGACATCTTGCACAGCACTGTATGGAAATGGCCCTGCGTCTTAAGTCTTACAGAGCACGCAAACTCTCATTTTACACAATCATATATTCATGTTTCTTCATATTCTGATGCTGGAGGCGTTTTCTGATCGACTGAAAATATGCGACCTAAAGTAGACAAAACTACATGAAAGATGCCAGGGTGCACCTATAAAAAAAATAAATAAATAAAATAAAATAAAATAGATGAGTTAGTCTTCTCTCTTTTTTTCTGATGACCAAAGATTTTGGACGGATTTTTTATTTTTTTTTTTTTGTGCAAATTCTCTGCTGTGATACGGTCGTGAAAATACTACCTCGTAGTTTTTAGTCTTTTTATTATTATATATATATTTTTAACTCTTTTTTGTAAAAAAAAAAGTCTTTTTTTCCCCCTGTCACGCGCTCACATTGAGTCCGCCGCCGCGCGCTCCCCGCTTTGCACCAATTAAAGCAGAACGTGCAGCGACCGTAATGGGGCCCAGGGGTGATTGTTTTGGACGAACAACAACAAAAAAACACACATAGGTCCCACCCCTCCGATTAAGGGACCGGGGGAGGTAAGGGGGTCTATGAGGAGATAAAGTGCGGAGGAGAGAAAGACAGAGAGAGAGGGAGGGAGTAAAGTGTGTGTGTGTGTGTGTGTGTGTGCATGAAGAACCTTGTCTTGAGGGGTTGAGGGGCTTCTCATGTCAAAAGGGCAGCCAGAAGGGTCCTGTCCAGCACCCAGCTCAAAGCCTTGCACAGCTCCCGGCCTGTCAGAGTCGCATACAGTTCCTCTGGATTCTGTTCAAGGATTTTTTTATGACAAACCTCTGGACAGATACAACTCAGACGACTATAAGTAGCAATTTCCAAGCCCTTGACTAATCTTTAATTCTAAATATTTTAAGTTACAGAAAAAAAAAAAAAAGTGATGCACTGCGACTGATTCACTTTGTGAATAAGACCGGCCACTTTATTCGAGCTTGAGCTCACGCATGATTGTGTGTCCTAGATCTGGACTTTGAAAGAAAGAGTTTGTACAGTAAATACATAAATATTCAAATACGGATTTGCAAAAAAAAAAAAACATATTTAAAGAAAAACGTTAAAATTCTACATAAGATTGGGTGGGTGAAAATTTTCTGAAGGCCACCTGCAATGGAAATATTAGTAATTAATGTTAGTGCTTATACTGGAGTCATCATTGTGAATTTATTTTGAAATATCTAGAAAATACCAGAGGGTGCTGTGATAAGGTAAGCTTCTGGACAAGGGCAGTGTATCCATCTGAGCGATTTACGCAGCTGTCTAGAGCAGCGCATAAGCAAGGACAGATAAATGCACCAAAAACTCATTTGTTTTGTCATTTAGAAAGTTATTTAAAAACTCAAACTCTCTGTGAGTGCACTCTCTAATCACAGACACCAGACCCAACATTTTACACACTTCTGCCAATTCTAATTTAACAGTGAAAAGATGTAATGACATGGGTCGAGTGCAGTTTTTTATTTTACCTTTGTGTGTTAACAAGAATATGAAAGAGGTACAGAGAGATCTGCTGTTGTGAAGGCCAACAATATTTAGTTTTGGTAGTTGACATTTTTATCACATCAAATGATACATGGCATGGTAGTGATGTCACAGGGTAGTGACATCACAATGTAGTGACGTCACATGTTAGTGATGTCACATGGTAATGGTGTTACATGGTAGTGATGTCACATGTTAGTGATGTTACATGGTAGTGATGTCACATGGTAATGGTGTTACATGGTAGTGATGTCACATGGTAATGGTGTTACATGGTAGTGATGTCACATGGTAATGGTGTTACATGGTAGTGATGTCACATGGTAATGGTTTTACATGGTAGTGATGTTACATGGTAGTGATGTCACATGGTAGTGATGTCACATGTTAGTGATGTTACATGGTAGTGGTGTCACATGGTAGTGATGTCACATGGTAATGGTGTTACATGGTAGTGATGTCACATGGTAATGGTTTTACATGGTAGTGATGTCACATGGTAGTGATGTCACATGGTAGTGGTGTCACATGGTAGTGATGTTACATAGTAGTGATGTCACATGGTAATGGTGTCACATGGTAATGGTGTTACATGGTAGTGATGTCACATGGTAGTGATGTCACATGGTAGTGGTGTCCACATGGTAGTGATGTTACTATACTGTACATTAGAACACATTTTGAAATGTGTTAGCTACTTTATAGCCTATTGGTTAAGTATATTTTATCCAAGTTAATGGCGTTGAAAGTGTAAGAGCACGAGTGTGTCAGCAGTTAATTTGTGTGTATGGGAGTTAAAAGTTGGCAGCACAATTAAGTTTCATATAAGAGAAGAAAAAACAATCGAAAACCTTGATTAATAAACTACTAACTATTTTAAAAAGTCATGGATATATTCGCGCCAAAACACAAAATGGCTTCATGTTGCTTTTAAAGTCAGAATGGTTCAAAGGGAATATAACTTGCATATAAAGTGTATGACTTTTTATTTTTGTTCTCAGAAGAAGAAACAGCCTGAAGAAAACCTGAGGCATAATGAAGAATCAGATGTGATGATGATGATGCCAAAGGCATCAGTGTGATGTGACTTTTCTAAATAGACTAATGATGCTGATCATAAAAGAACAAAGGCTAGGTGACTAGTAAAAGAGTGTGTGTGTGTGTGTAATTGTGAGTGTGTGTATGGGTGTATATGAGGCAAGGGTCCTTTATTGAAAAGGCTTTGGCCTAGATGTAGTAATGTTAACTTCAAGTGGCCTCCATGGCTCCCTCTTTCCCTCCTCTCTTCCCAAGGCCCCAGGTTGCCTTTGCATGACATCATCGCCGAAGCATGCCCCCCTAAACCCCCTGTGAATCTCCCCGTCGTCACTCCAATTGAGGCTTGCTGCTCTGCAACCCATACATTTTTTTCTCTCCCTCTCTTTTCTTCCCCTCCTTCTTCCCTTTCTCTTCCTCCTCTTCTCTGACAATCCCCTCCCCTTTTCCTTAACCAGCAGAAGGCATTGTCTTGGGCGAGGGCCTGATCAAAAAAACGCAGCCCGCCCAAACCGCTCCCTTTCTGTAAATTCAATAAGCCCACCTTAAAGATTTGCCTAATTAATGGATGACATCTTTGGCTGGAGCAGAGGCGAGGTATTTTGCTCGGGCTCGGTCATTGTTGGCCTCCTAATTAACTTTCCCAGGTCAGCCTGGGTCTCAGCAACCTGAGAGTGAAGAGCTCCATTGTGCTAGGAGTTGTAAACTTACTTTTTTTTCGCTTCGGCACTTAAAAGGGAAAGCAACTATAGGGAACAGAAAATATCCCATTTAAGGCCTTTGTGAGTGAACTGCCTGCACATGGTCCAATAAAGGAAATCTTTTTAAATAAGCGTTAGTGGTCCTCCCCACAATCCTCCCCTCCCTCTCCTCTCCTCTCTTTTCCTCTCCTTTATCGGAGCGATGCAGAAAGGTTATGAATGATAGCTCGGCGTCTGAGGAGTAAGGGGCAAGGGCCAGGCTTCTGTGTACCATTTGTGTTTGGGCCTTTTGAAGGAATTCGGGTACAAGGGGGAAAAAAGTCTGCGCTCTGTCTGGCAACTGTATAATTATGATTTCCCCTGTGTGAAGAATGGAAAATAAAAGTTGCTACTGTAAGGGAAGTGACACTTATTGGCTCAGACAGTTGCTCTGCCCTTCCATTTATACAGTCCACCTATTCTGCTACTCCCCTTTTCAAGATCAGTGATCAACCAATTACAAGGAGGGAGGTCACAGGCTGGTTAATGACTATTATTCAAAAATAAGTATAACACTTGAATATTATTAATCCATTTATCTAACAGATAGCATGCAAGTCATGGAAAAAGGGCACAACAACAACAACCCAGACTGATCTTTTGGAAAACAATGGAATCCCTCATTAACACCTACCCCCTCTTATTTCCTACACACACACACACACACACACACACACACAGTCCGTCCTCTGGTCTAATCCAGAAAAATGAAGCTTCCTCACTTAATGAGTGGGGTGTGATCTTCCCACAGTCAGAAAGGACAACGTCACACAGTCATAGCTGCTCTATTCACCATTTATTTGACAGTGCAAATTAAGCCAGTTACACAAGTAATTCTTTAAACATGCCCCAGATCCCAAGTGTAGATCCAGACAGTGTATCAATCAGCATCCAGCACAGAACATAAAAATAACATGGGCTGCGTCTCAATCAGCTCCCTAGTTCAGTAGTCAGGGCGCTGATCAGGGAGTCGGCCATTTTAAGGGCTATCCCAATCGTGCACTGGAACGTTTGCTCCCTAAAAAAATCCCACAATGCACCACAAAAACGAGGGAGCATCGATGCGCACTATGTTCCCTTCCTGGAAATGAAGTCATAATTTCTGAAGCCTCTCAGCTCAAATAAAATGGTGGACGAACTCTCAGCCAACTTCACCTACAAATGTAAGTAGCTTGTTATCATTGTTGTAGATCTCAAATGATTACTTACCTTAGCGACTTTTAACCTTATTTGATGTTCTATATACAGTTTGTTTGAGTCTAATGACTTTTAAATGTTTTATGATTTTAAAAAAATCCATTAGCTGGCCTACAATCCTGCTACATAACAGAAATGCGTATGATTAAGCTAACAAATTTATATGCTATAGATACGAAAGATATCGGTCCTGCCTGTTGTTAATAAATGCCAGTGGTGACGTTTTACAATGTGAGTATGTAGTCATGTCGCTGGAAATTGTGTCATCAGTGTTCCAAATGTGTAGTGAGCCAGGGTCCTTACTAGTGCCTGAACTCGTGTACACGATATACTGATTCACGACCTAGAGAGCTATGGAGCTCTTAAACACAGTCTGATAAGCTCATTATAAAAGCCTCATTTCTGTAATGTGAACAATGATATTGGGATGAAAATCATGTGTTAATGCAGCAAAATGGCATGAAGTAAAAGGCGTGATGTGGATCAAGAACGAAGAAGAAAATTATAACTAGGTGTCGATCTCTTATCACTTCCTCCTTTCAAATTTCCCCTCTGAAATAACTGCTGCACAATCATCCTTCTTTAAAGGAAAACTGGAAGTGTCTGCAATCGGACTTCACAACCAGCGCTTTATTTACATCATCTTCCTTGACCCTGTGTTCTCACTGGCAACTGACAAAGCAACAGGCGATTGTTCATTTTTGATGTACATATGTGCGTGAGCTGTGATTTCTGCGACAGCAGCAAGGGACAGATTGACAGCGCAACAAGTGACGAGTGAAGTGAGATTTTCTCAGTTCTGTGTAAATTAGGTAAGAAGCAGTGAGGTGACAAATCCAAATCAATCCTGTGGCCCATGTGGTCTGAAGTATTTAATGTCTTTGATGTTCTTAATGTTGTTAACACTCACAACTTTAGTCACTGGCTGCATTTCATATTTACGGGCAAAAAAATGGAAGAAAAAACTTCTAACCACGGTTACATCTTATCTTAATCTTTGTTAAACTAAATTCTTGAAATAGGTCACGGTGGATTTGAGATATGTTTTGGATCATTGTCCTGTTGTAAAAGACAGATTCTTCACTGACTGTGTCACATTTGTTTCCATTTTGCTGATATTTACTGCAATCCGTTCTTCCATCTACCTGTGCAATGTTACCTGTGTCTCTGGCTGCCACACAACACCAAAGCATAGCAGCTTCACCCCCCCGCTTAATAGTTCAAAAAATGCTTTCTCCAAACATACATTTGGTGATAGTGACCAAAGGATTTCATTTCTATTTCATCAGTTGACAGCACTTGTTTCCAAAACACCTCTGGTTTATCCAGATATAGTTTTGCATACTTCAGACACTGACTTTTGGAAAGAACTTTGCAGATAAGGTTTCCTTCTGATGACTCTCCCATGCAGATCATGTTTGTGCAAGCAAAGTTCAATCTGAAATTTCTTAATGACATTTGTAAGCTGGAATTGTAAGCTGGAAGAGCTTTGATATCTTTTATAGCTTTTTCTTGCTTTGTAGGTGTCACTTAGCTTCATTTCCAGATCTTCAGTCAGCTGTTTAGAGGAGCCCATGGTTGTTGAGTGTTAGCACAGAGTTTAAAGAGTCAGGAAATGCCATTCCTAATGAAGGTTTTTGACCTTCCTAATGAGTCCTAATGAGTCAGTTAAGGACTAATGAGTTAATTAAGTTCAGAGACTTGACAACTGAAAGGGTTTCCAAACTTTTGCACATGTAATAATTACTATTTTATTATGTTCTATTTTTAGGTTTGTCAAATATGAAGCAACTGGGAATTAACATTTGCAGAATTTGACTCTTTTAAAATAGTTTGCTCAGTTTACTTCTTTTTTACATCAAAATCAACAAAATATCTAATTTGGCCAGGGTGCCCAGATCCATCATTAGCAGAAAGCCATAAAATTATTGATTTTGGCAGGCACAGTTGAGGGTTAAGGGCCTTAATCAAGGGCCAAAAAGTGGTAACTTGGGACTAACAGGATTTGAACTGTCAATCTTCCAACTGTTAATCAGCAGCTCAGAGCCAATGAGCTGAGCTTCTACTGACTGTATTTCCTTTTTTTTTTCCTCTCAAAAAACCTTTGATCGTGATGTCCCAAAATCCCAACCAGTCTGGCTTCAAATTAGCACTCTACAATCATGTCCATGCCTTAATATATACAAAAATGTTGCGGATCTTATACAGTCATTCAGGTTTTCTCTGTATATCATCAAGATATGAAAGAATTCAACCATTTCTCTCCAGGGAAACCACTCATCTAGATACTTATCATCTTGATACTCGATTACTGCAGCTAACTCCTGGGCTAGGGGGTGCTAAAGGTTTCTGGACTCCTTGGGCCCGGTCCTCATGTTTTCAGTCCAGATCCCTTGAGGACCCCCTCTGGATAGTCAGTTCTACTATTCCTCATCCAGTGACACCTCTGCTCTTGGCTGCTCTCCTTGGCCATGTCATTAAGTACTTGCAATTCCCACCAGTTAGGTCTCAACTGTCATATGACAGCTAGCAACCTGGGAGAGAGAAGGTTACCAGGTGCTTTCTCCGAGTCACGTGAAACTAGCCAAGCACATCTTTTCATACTGATGTTTGTTCTACGTCACGGGGCGGCATAAGACACCGGGAGGAAAGTGCTATCTGCCCTCTTCTGCCTGCTCACAGATGCCTACGATTTGTTAGTGTTGCTGTGATTGATAGGGAGGAAAAAGTATGCCATCCCTCCCATCCAAAGATCATGGGCAGGTTTGTTCTCTTGGATTCCTGGCCACAGATGGCTGTGGTATCTTCAGGATTCAAATTCATGATCTCACGATGATAGGGCGAACACTTTTCGGGAGCCACTCGGGAGCCTTGAATTTAAACCAGCTCACCTGCATCTAATGGCAAAGGTCAAATCCCACACTACAGCACTGCACCCTTCAAGCCAGTAATAATGGCTCTGCTTGACCTACCATCCTTCAAACCCCAAGGAAGACTTTTCTGTTGATTGGTGCCCAGGTGATAGGTGACCTTATGGGTATATCATATATGCGCTGACTCATATCAACGGAAAGAAATTATGATCTAATATCAGCACATATCTCTTTTTGCCTACAAATGGACTTGCAGTTAAAGAATGATCCAGCAAATGATGCAAATCATTATTTAGTGAATACGTAAAACAAATATGTTTTTTTTTACATTCTTTTTATTTGATAAAGTATTTTATATAATAGTTTTTATAGCTTCGACAAGTTATGGTTTCTCTTCTTTGTTACCTTCTTCTCAGTTATATTAGTTGTATAAATGTTTCTATTTATAAATATCAAATAAATTACTATAAACAGCAATCAGTGAATAATCAAATCAATATTTTGCATGACCACTTTTTGCCTTTCAAAACTATTATTATCTTTTGGGGGACTGTTGTGTAGTTTTGAAAGGAAATTGGCTAGAAGGTTATTTCAGACATCTTAGAGATCTTGCTGCAGTTCTTTTGGAGACTTTGACTATCTCATTTGCTTCTGTTTCTTCAGACAGAATGTTGTTTGAAGGATCTTTTTATCTGAAAAAAAAAAGGTCTATTACTTAATATCTTCCCTTCATAAATGGCTTAGAATTTTTTTATTTTTTTTTTTTTGAAAATTAATGTTTGAACATCTAAAATCTGATCTATTTTACCAACACATGAATGCAGACGACATAAAATAAGTATTTAAGACAACATTTATTTAAAAGAAATTGTGTCTTAGACCAAATAACTTTAGCAGAAGTTGTGAATTTGTGTAACTCTGTGGATTTATGTACCTTCTTTCTTTCAGGGTTTGTGGTAGAGAACCGTTGAGAACGAATGGTGGTGAATATCCAGTATTGCAGCACATTGCTATTATTTCAGGATTATTATAATCACAATGTGACTGGATAACTTTTGGCAGGCAAATCGTTTCTCTAGAATGTTCCATTCATCAGCTGTCACCTGAGGACATCAATAAGCCATAGCAGACAAACAGAATAAAGTTACAGTAGAATAAAGTCTGGTTATATTGGGCTTTTGAGCTGTTTGGTGTGAACAGCCACCGCTTCTCTAGCCAGCTGTCATAATTTGTTAACGTGGCTTTTCAAAAACGAGAATGATAATGAGAGGATAGAAAAAAGTGGGAGCAAGAGAAATGTCAGGGTTTGGAGGTAGGGGGGTCATGAGTGACCTGAAGCAGAGAGCACGGTCCCCAGGGAGTCCCGGGGCCGACATCAGACCGATTTCAGTGCAGCAACATGATGGCATCTCTGATATTTTAATATTAATGAGTGGGCTCTTCAGCTCAACAGGTGCCACGGCGGCACGTTACACAATACTAAAGCCTCTCCAGTGTCCTCTATACACATGACCAGCCCAGTTAGGGCCGCTGTGACTTAAAGAAAGAAGGAGACGTCCAGAGAGCGAAAGAGAAAACAAGAAAGAGAGTTAAGTCAGCCATTTGAAAAACTAAGACGAAGACGAAAGAAAAGCGACCCTTTTTGAGTCACCTCTCGCGAAGCCGAAAACACGAGGGCTCGATATTTCTCCTCTTCTTCCCAAACCCCCTTGAGAAAGAAATTGACTTTTGTTTGGAGTTTGTGAAAAGTGGGAATCAGGAGCAGGACAATGGGGCTCCCCATGGAGAGGACCCGAGTGAAGCCATCTCAAATCAGTCAGCCAAGGGACCAATTAATCCGGCCATTGTCAGGCCCAAGCCACTGCCAGCACATCAACACATTCACGGCCCATTGTCCCGACCCTCCTGCAGCAGGATTTAGTCCGTCCAACAGCCAGTTTTGTCCGAGCCAGCTCAGGCGGAAGTTTCTCACTGACAATTTGCCCCAAATAGATTTGTCAGAAAGCGTCCATCAACCTGCCAGTTAGAGTGGGTGAGGTGGGTCTGCACGAGCTTGTTTAGGATGATGTGCTGTGCCATGGGCAGAGAGTACAACTGCAGGTGTTTAAGTGCGTCTGACAAATACTTGTTCAGAAAAAAAACAAAGAAAACTAACTGCAATAATGATGATGATAATGATGATGATGATGATAATGATGATGATGACTGATATGCACGATTGCTAATTGCGATTCAGACTGTCTACACTTTTCTGGTTAATTTGTAAATCCTGACATTTGTGGTCAGTCTTTCTGAGAATAATTTTTACACTGCGCTGCATCGGCACGAGGTAGTAACTGTTGACATTTTTAGAGGGAAACGCGTTCTTTAAGTGTCCTTGGAAGCCTTTTTGAGAGGGAAAGATTCTACATCTAACACAAAACAAGATGTTGAGTGAAAAATAAAACACAGCAGATGATTGGATCATTCGATCATTTCTGAGAGCCTTCGATCTGCATCACAAACCTGTAAACTTTATAACCTTTATAACCTCTAAACAGCAGCACTGATGTTAGGTGTTCATTTAACACCGGTGATTGAACTGTTATTTCTTGTCTTAGATCATTTTCAGACAGACGTACAGCTTAATCCTTTTCCATCTACAGCTGGCTATTACAACAATAGACGCTGGAATACGTTCACCACTCAACTTTGAGGACTACGTGAGTAGCTGCATACCAGCAACTAGATACACAATCTGATGGTCCTTTGTCAAAGATTTTCATTGACTGTTATTGAGAAGAGAGTCAGCAGCTCCCAAAAAAAAAGTGAAAGCAAGCAGCCGGGGCAACCATGATGTTGGTTATGTTTGTGTAAAGACTATCTCTGAATGACAGGATTAGAGAGAGTTAAGGAGATTACTACCAGCGGACCACCCCACCCCAACACACACACACACACACACACACACACACACATACACACACACATGCACAGTTGTGTTACTATCCTCAAGAGGACCTTTCTTTGCCATAATTATTAATGCAGTCAATTAATGCTATGCCTTCTCCTAAATGTATAAGCTTATCCTAAAAAATAAAAAAATAAAAAATTAATAAAAAAAAACATTTTGACTCTTTTATTTATTTATTTTTTTTAAACAAAAGCTGCAAAAAAGCAGTTTTCCTTGTGGGGACCATCCAAATGGTTCCACCAGGTAAAAACTGTCTGATATTCCTATCCTTGTGAAGACATTTGAATATAAGGCAGAGAGAGAGAGAGAGAGAGAGAGAGAGAAGGAAAGAGAGACTTCAGACTTAAAGGTTATAGTGTCTAAAGGTTGCTGAATAAACACTGAGATCCCATTTATTTAACTCCAAGTCCTATGTTTTTGTTTGCAAAAACAGCAGTATGGCGCACAACCACCAGCCCCTCTATTATTATAATTATTATTACTATTTTTTTTATTATTATTATTATTACTATTTTTTTTTCTGGAGGCTACGCGTCATCGTGTAAAACAAACCTCTGCATACGCACTCAGTCACCTGTCACAGAATGCTAATTTCTTTTAAGGGCTCGTTAAAAGGGAGCACACGACAATGCCTAATTGCGATTCGATACGCCCTCGGACGCGGGTCGCCTTCGCCTAAACCCGAGACTTTACGGGCTCCCCATATGGCCCTGGGGCTCTAGCGTGGGAAGCTGCATCATTACAGCAGCACGTACTGACGCGCGACGGCCTTCACACCCGCGAACGCGTGCGCGTTACTGCTGCGTTAGTGCCGCGTTAGTGCTGCGCGCAAATCGGGGGTAACCGCGCGTAACGGAGAGCGCAAGAAAACCCGGTCAGCTGGGTCCAGTGTAGAAAACTGACCCAATATTGAACTCTTGTTTGAGAGAGAGAGAGAGAGAGAGAGAGAGGGAGAGCAGCACGTTCACTCCTGTGGGGTCTGGAGTGCGCACAGTTTGGTTAAACACAGCGCAGAGCAGAGCAGAGTGCACGCATCGCGTGTGCCTAACGCACCCAACTTGTTAGTCTAATCCGAATTCCAAAAGGAAGCCGGAAGTACGAAGGAAAAAAAAAAAAAAGTTCTAAAAGACATCCCCGTGGTTTAGTACACTGTAATCCAGCTCTGTACAGCTGATACAGACTAGACAGCGCGCTCAACAGGTGCACACGCACCGTGCCAACGGCTGCACTGAAGACATCACGCATATCAGCGTGGTGCGTGTGTCTGACTCAGACCATCAGCTCGGGATTAACTTTCATTTAAAAAAAAAAAAAATAGGAACACAACAAGAAGTGAGTTTAGGATCAGCGTGATGCGTGTGCAAGTGTGCGCTTAAATCAATCCCCAAGCACCAGCACCAGCAGCAGCAGCAGCAGCAGCAGCAGATCAAGTCCGTGCCCGTGTCTCCGTCTGCCTCTGCCTCACTTCATCTAACCCAGCAGAGCACCATCCTTCCACCACTCTTCCACCACTACCACCCTTCCTCGGACACTGACGTCATGCGCAAGCGGGACGCAGAGTAGAAAGGCTAAGTGGGCAAAGGAAGTCGGGCTCTCCTCCCACCCGCCTTCTCTCTCTCTCTCTCTCTCTCTCTCTCTCTCCCTTTCCCTCCTCCAATACTTCTCATACATATTACCAAAGCCTTTAATCTGACGGCACACATCACAAAGTCAGCGAGGCTTCAGGCTGCCGGGCATTTCTTAGCTCGTGTGTGTGTGTGTGTTATGTGTGTACGAGTGTGTGTGTGTGTGTGTTTGTGTATGTTTTTTCCCCCACTTGGCTTTTGGTTCCTGTGTGAGGTTTGGGAAGGTGCCTGGGCGCACACACACACCGGTACATGCAGCGGTTTTTCGCTGGAGAACCTGCCTGACCATCCCTCGGATCTTAACAAGATCAGTCGACAATCTGCTCCAACTCATCTGAAGTCCGGATTCTGGTGATCCTGAAGAGGAGGAGAGAGGGGAAAAAAAGGATCTGCAACCAGAAAGAAGCCTTGAGTAATCCTGTGGGTAAAAAAAGAAAGAAAGAAAGAAAGAAAAAATCAGAGACTGAAGCGACCTGCCTGCATAATCACCCAACACGTATACAGACTGCTTCAATTAGTGCAGAAACAAAAAAGAAAAGAAAAAAAAAAGTTTGTTGTAAATTTCTTGATCTGAAAATCTCTGAGGCTGAAAGAGTTTGGCAATATCAGAAGGCCAGGATGAGCAAAGCTGCCAGTTCAACAAGTGGCTGTTTGGATATTTTAAACGTCAAATCCAGTAAGTAATCTCCATCTCAGCATCTCTTCACACAAACTCCACAGTTACACCTCTTCTAAGAGGTTTTAATCATCATATATTTGTTCATATAATATAATATTTCAGCAGGAAAAATCACTGAACAACTTATAACACAAGTGCAAGCTGTGAATTGTAATAATGCGGTGTTGATGGGGGCTAAAATTTTTGGCTCTTTTTTTTTTTGGTTGAAATTTAAACCAGGTTATTCTGTATAATGATATATATCATAAATAACTATCCATAGCTTATCTATCCGTGTGTCTGAGTGTGTCAGAGGATTTATGATACGAGGTGTACTCATAACACTGACATCATTTCCTTGAAAAGTTTTTCTCTTTATAACTTTTTTCTTTCTTTTTTTAAAAAAAAAAAAAAAAACATCATTGAATGTGATACACTGATAATTGCCTAAGCTGTGGTGGTTTGCTTAATTAGGCATCTGTGTGCATGCTGGGTATTTGTGTGCACCTGTCAATTCATTTCAAGGCAGTGAAAATGCACGTGCAATGCCGTTGTGCAAATAAAAATAATTAAATTAAATTAAAAATGAATTAACGGAACAATTAGCATTCTATATAAATCAGTCGAAAACATATTTAAACTATTTCTCTAAGGTTAAGTATAAAAATAGAGTTATAGTATACACCGTGGTAATAAAAGCAGTAATTTTTTTTACAATAAATATAACCTGTTTATGTGCATTATTCGGAAATGTTTTTTTTTTTTTTTTAAATAAAAAATAAATAGTGCGCGTTATGGAGTAAAGAAGTAAATCAGAGCAGCCGTCCATTTTTTTTTGAAGTAAAACTTCCAAACAAAAGTTTTAGCATTTGAACACATTCAGGAATCATTCGAAATTAAAATCATTAAAACCGTTTTAAAAAAAAAAATCCAGAAATTAAGTTTAAAATCATTTTGTCTTGTAATATTGATTTTTTTTTGTTGTTGTTGTTGTTTTAGACTTTTTAAGCTTTTTGGAAATGTTCATAAGCTTCTTATTTGAGTTCACAGTGCGTTACATCCTCATGATAATCACTGTATATGTGTACTTTTAAATAATAATAATAATAATAATAATAATAATAATAAAAGCAAACTCCTCAGGCCTGTACACTCACAGCTCCACCCAAACTGTTGCAGTCTGAAGCTGATTACAGTAATGAAATCTGGCAAAAAAAAAAAAAAATCTGGCTTCGAGTATTTACGGCAACATGTCGGGAAAGTTAGCGACACTTTCCACCCGTGAAACAAACACTAACTGCAGAAATTATACCCTAAATGTGCACTTTTCTTCACTCAGCTCAAATTATGATGACGTATGATACTGATTTCAGCGTAGCTATAACTGTTGGGTAAGTTTTTTTTTTTTAAATGTAAAAAAATAAATAAAACCGCAATCATTCTGTGCATTTCTGCAGATTTTTGTTTGTTTGTTTGTTTTGATTTTTTTTTTTTTTTGGAAAAGTAAATTAGAAGATACTAAAACGTCACATATCTGATCCTCAGAATAAAAGCATGTGATGTGCATTTCATAATTTCACACACAAAAAAAAACTAAAGCTTCAGTAAGGAAGAAACTTATAGAGCATCTTAAATAATAATAATAATAATAATAATAATAATAATAATAATTCTAGCATTATTCCTGCCTAATTCCAGAAAACATCATTTTAGGATTTCTGATTTTTTTGGGTCAAGTTTAAAACTAGGATTCCTGGCCTCGCTTGAATTTAAATAAAATTATATCATTTAAAGGAATAAAGCGTTATTATGGTTATTATAGTTACATAACGAGTTAAAAGATCAAATTTGTAAAAAAAAAAAAAAAAAAAAAAAAAAAAAGTGATTAAATAATTACATGGAAATTAGTTTGGAACGAACTAGAATTTAGAAAGAGATTTTTGGGTTTTTTTGTCACCAGCACGCCCCAAGCCGCAGAAAGCAGAAAGTCATTGTTTTGCACTGAATGCTTGCTGAGCTTTATCTGAATTCCCATGCTACCGTTTTAGGACGGGTCAGTGCGAAATCAATGAGCAGGTGGACATATGTCAGTAATTACACGGCCGTTTCTCTAAACGACACCCCCCTCCCCCTCCCCATATACATGCAAATATACCTCCATTAACGGATTTAAAGACGGGATTGGGGGGGGGGGGGGGGGGGTGAAAGTTTTATACACACGAAAAAAAAAAAAAACATCACAATTTTCATTTACTTCATCCTCATTTGCATACACTTCATTGGAGGCGCGTATTGACTCTCGGTCCGCTGTGTCACTCCTCTAATCCGCGGGGCCCAGAGACGGCGCGCAGAAAAGCAGCTGTCGAGCTTCATTATGAAGCAGCACTGGCAGCTTGTTCAGATCGGTCCAGTCAGACGAGGCTCAATGGGGGGAAATCATTAAGTTAACACTTTCCCTAATGTCGCCTTTGTGAGCGCGCCATTGTTTTATTGGAAACCTGCGGCACGGCGCTTCCCTCAACAAAACGCACCATCAGCGCGGGGCCTGGATTCCCACAGACACTGAGCTGCTCATCAGAGGCTTGAGGGAACGTGTAGAGAGGCAGGTCTCACATGACAAGTTCATATCATATTCATATACACAGCTTTCTTTCATTCCTTACTTTACGCACGAGCGAATTTTTTTTTTTTAAAGCTGAGCATGGATATTAGTGGGAAGTCGCAAAAAAAAAAAAAAAAAAAAAAACATTCACCATATAGTAACTACATGCATCTTATTATTATTATTATTATTATTATTATTATTATTATTATTATTATTATTATTAGGTCGGATTCTGGATATCCCGTGCAAGGTGTGTGGAGACCGAAGTTCAGGGAAACACTACGGAGTTTACGCATGTGATGGATGCTCGGGATTCTTCAAGAGGAGCATACGGAGGAACAGGACGTACGTGTGCAAATCTGGCACTCAGGTGAGTCTCGGATCACAGAGGCGCAGAGCGCATTAGCTAATTTGCGCAGCAGTTCCTCGAAGGAAGAGCTCGCGTCTAGTTTCATAATTGAAAGATTATCCGAGAAGTGAGCCTCCTCCCGTGCCTTTGAGGGCCCTTTGGTCCGTCTAGTGTAACAGGTGTAATCCAATCTAACTGGCTGGATTTGGAGAGCAGTAGGCGGGAATGAGATTATTGGCCAAGCGGCAGGGGAGCGAGTCAATGGCCGTCATTACTGCACGATTCCGCTCATACCTGTGGAGTGTCCCCCTCCCCTCTGTGGAAGATGTCTCAGTATGCGTTCTCTCTCTCTCTCTCTCTCTCTCTCTCTTTCTCTCTCTAGGATGCTTCTCTAATTCTTGTTATGTTTTTTATACATTTAGGGAGGCTGCCCAGTGGACAAGACGCACCGGAACCAGTGTCGCGCGTGTCGCTTGAAGAAGTGCCTAGAAGTGAACATGAATAAAGATGGTGAACACACTACTGGTTTTCTTTGGGAAAAAAAAAATGCTTATACAACATTTTTGACTGTTAATCCATCATTTTTCATCATGCATGCTGAATTTCATCCAAACAGCCGTGCAGCACGAGCGAGGCCCAAGAACATCGACCATCCGCAAGCAAGTGGCGCTTTACTTTCGGGGCCACAAGGAGGTGAACGGATCCTCCTCGCACTTTCCCAGCACGTCCATCCCCGGGCTGCACTTCTTCACCACAGTCACTCAACTCGAGACTCACAGTCTGGAATTAAACACGGTGCCGAGCACACCAGAGCGCCAGGGCATGGTGGGGCTCGCGCAGCCCACTCCTAAAGTAAGCTAGCAATACAGCTCGGTGTGAATCAGTGTGTCACAGTGTGTGTGAGTGAGTGTGTGTGTGTGTGACAGAGAGAGAGAGAGAGAGAGAGAGAGAGAGAGAGCCGGCGGCACATCCAGGCTGGGATTGGATCCAGCGCGAGCCAGAATGAAATAAAGATAAATAAATGAATAAATATATATATATGAATGGAAAATGAGGACTATATATATAAACATTTCCATCTACAGCACTGAATGAATGCCTAAAGTTGGTTTCTATGAGCTGTGTATAGTCTTGTAAAGATTTCCTTATGGGTCATTGGTGTGTGTGTGTGTGTGTGTGTGTGTGTTGTTAAATCAGATAGACTTGTTTATTATCTCATTCTGTTATCTCGTCTCCTCTGCAGTATCCCCATGAAGTCAGCGGTGCACCCATGTATCTGTACGAAGTGGCCACGGAGTCTGTGTGTGAATCGGCCGCGCGCCTCCTGTTCATGAGCATCAAATGGGCCAAGAGCGTTCCTGCTTTCTCCACACTCCCTTTACAAGATCAGGTAAGTAGATAAAGCTACACGGAATCCTGAGCTAGGGGTTCGTGTGTGTGTGTGTGTGTGTGTGTGGGGAGAAATCTCACTTGAGGATCACTTTGTATTTTTGCAGTTGATCCTATTAGAGGACGCCTGGAGAGAGCTGTTCGTCCTGGGTGTAGCGCAGTGGTCCATCCCAGTGGACTCAAACACCCTGCTTGCAGTTTCAGGTAAAATTCAAAAAATCATCAAGCAAACATTTTTACATTATAACATATATTTAAAAAAAAAACAACAACAACATGGTAATAGGCTACTCGTAGCTAATGCGCCATTGTAACGGATTCTATTTTACGCACGCGCTTTTATAACTAATCACCACGCTGCTTATTTGTATTCCGTGCTCCTTCAGGGATGACCACAGAAAACACGGAGTCCCAGAGGCTAAACAAGGTGGTGTCAGAGATCCAGGCGCTGCAGGAAGTGGTGACGCGTTTCCGGCAGCTGCGACTGGACGCGACGGAATTCGCGTGCCTCAAGTGCATCGTTACCTTTAAAGCCGGTAGGTTGGAGCTCAGAGGAGTTCTCACGACTGGATGGTTGATTTAATGACATCCTGATAGCGATGGGACGGAATGCCAGTACTGCTACAGTAGAGTGCAGAAGTCTTATTCACATGCGAAGAAATGCTTTAAAGATTCCTTTAAGAATAATGAAATGAAATGTTTGTACGTAAAAAATGAATACTATCAAAACTAATCAATATTTGGTGTAAAAATACTGTTTTCTTATAAAAACTTTAGTAGTCTCAGGTCCAGTTTGTGTGATTTTCTAAGGAAATGAGCTGGAAGGCTTTACTGAGCATCTTGAAGAATCTGAAAATGTTGCTTTCTTTTCTTTTCTGTAACATTAGATGTTGCAAAAGTAATGTTTATGTTCTGACTCAATAAAGCATGAACATCTATAACAAAATTTCTACTAAACATGTATTGCACGGTACTGTACATGTACATTTACAGTGTATTAGCATGTACAGCCTACACGACCTATTAAAGGTGCTTTGTTGGTTTGTGGCACAGTTCCGACGCACAGTGGAGCTGAACTGAGGAGCTTTCGAAACGCCAGCGCCATCGCAGCACTCCAGGACGAAGCACAGCTCACACTCAACAGCTACATCCACACCAGGTACAACACAACAAGGTCCTGGGGAAGGAATAAAACACAAAGGGGGCATGCTGTGAAAGGAAACTAATCCACGGAGGGTCGGTGTGATGCGGCACACGGCGAAGACGAGTTTATGTTTATTTAGCTGACACTGGAGACTCCTTCCATAAATGCTAAATAGATGTCACCATATCAACATACATTTTGAAAAGGTTGAAGTCCCAGTGTACGTCGTTACTATAGAAACAGTGATGGATTAGAACGAGCGCATTAATGTAAACGCGTAATCAACACCCTGACCAATCAGAATCAGGTATTCAATAGCTCTGTGGTGTAAGATCTGTCTAATGAGCATAAGAACGTCATCATATATTCGGCACAGCATTGAAGGAGCATGAACCAGCGACCGATAACGAAGTGGAAGTATTTGTAAGTATTCGTCGTACTTTTTTGCGTCCACTGATCCGTGTCTTTCGGTTCTAGGTACCCGACTCAGCCGTGCCGCTTCGGGAAGCTGCTGCTGCTTTTGCCTGCGCTGCGTTCAGTCAGCGCGTCTACAATTGAAGAAGTGTTCTTCAGGAAGACGATCGGAAACGTGCCCATCACACGGCTTCTCTCTGACATGTACAAATCAAGTGACATATGAACGTCTTATTTCCACCCAACAGGACAGAAAAAAAAAAAAAAGCTGGTCTGGGAAAGTGACACACTGTCTCAGGCCAAGTAACAAAAGTGACTTACGATATGATTATATCGTAATGTACAAGAGAGAACGGCTATAATGGTTCTGGAAACATCTCCATGCCACCTCTAAAGCAGACGGCATAAAAGACAGCATTTCTAGTGGGAGAAACTCTAAACTATAAAGACTGTGGTGGCTGAACAAGTTCTGTTCACTGGTTAGGAAAAAAAAAAATGTTACACTGTGGGATACTTTGTGACTAATTTTCATCTAATCTTTTTAAATCTACTTATTGAGATAACTTTCATGATTTATTTTCCCCCCAAAAATTAGACAGCAGAGGCATTTTTTTGAATTATGTGGGTGGACTCAGATGTGTACAATCACGTAATGATTACTTATTCATAGGACATTTTACAGTCTCTAGAAGACCAATGAGCTTTCCTACCAATGTTGTTGTTTTTTTTTTTTGGTTTCACCGGTTTGACTGAGAGCTACGAAAAAAGATTTTTAAAAAAAAAAAAAAAACGAGAGAGACACTGAATCCCAAATGGCTTGGCAGACTTTTATAGGGAGTAGGGGTCCATTTCAGATGCAGCCAGCCGGAGACACGAGACAGGTCGTGAGGTCCTGTCCATTAGGAGAAGGTCTCTGTTCCTTTGACACAGTGCTGAAAACCAAAGGCTCATGCACCTGAACTCATCAGAACATGACTCACACTAAAGCAGGAGTGGGCGATAATACTACTTCTCTTTTCCAGCCATATCAAGGTCATTCTTGGAAGAGGCCATCATGAGTTCTGGACTAAAAAACATGATTTTTTTTTTTTTTAAGAAGCAGAAACCATATTTGCACAGAAAATTGTGGGTCAATCCTAATCACAATCCCAGTTGGGTAGTGAGCCAAGTGTACAAGTCTTCTGATGTGCATAAAGAAGACTGCTTTGTGATTTCAAGAAAAACTAACATGCAGAGAATGGCTTAGGTGTTAGTTTTTTTGGTTGTACTTTGAATTTAAATCACAGGGTTATTAAATAGGGACCCCTGAACTGCTCATCTCTATGACAGGATTAGATTAGCCCTCCTTTTGGATAAAAAAAAAAATCTGCCAGATGAATAAATGTAATAATCGATACCCTCAGTTCACCCATCCCTACTAGGTAGTGCACTACTCTCTCGTTCCTGCTCCGCCAGCACATGTGGAACTCTTCTTTACCCAGATGATGTGAACGGAAAAAGCGACATCCCGACCTGGACATACTGCACCATTTAGCGCTGTAGTATGCAGTTTTGGATGTAGCTAACGATTCTGCTAACGATCGCTGCAGTGTGACCCCGTAATTCTTCCGTAATGTTTTAAAAACAAAACTGCCAAGTTTTTTTTTTTTTTTTGCAGCCTTTGAATCTTACTTTTGAGTAGTTACTAACACACGTCCAGAAACATGTTCAGCACTTGTATTTTTTTGTAGTTTGTAAATATATTCCTTGTTGTAAAAAGTAATAATTTTGTGAAAAGTTGTCTAAATATTAGAATAAATATTGAATATTAAACTGCTGCATCCCAGCTTTTTGGAATCTTTGGGTTATTACTGTTATCGGGTTGAGTCCAGCATACTCGATCTTGCGTGGTGAAAGATCCACATCCCCCCCTAAGCTCCCTCTAAACAAGGACACAGAGAGGTTCATATCTGGCCTGGAGTGCATATTGAACCATCAGTGCTACAATACACCCAGACCTTGAGTTAAGTTGCTGTTCCTCGGGCTTCAAGCACTCTTTGATAAATCAAGGGCTTTGGCCAAATTGCATTTTTTAATCTTCATTTTGGATAGAGGAGCAGCACAATGGAAAGAATCATGATTGCAGATGACAATGTTCAATCCAATTTAGCTTCTTCCTTTAATGTGGTCTGCACTGGCGCGGAGTGAACTGCAAGGTTACTTGAAGCAAATAGACACACCTTTCACCAAGTCTCTTCCCAGTGTAACTAAATCCAATTTGTAAATATTATCTGCAATCCTTCCCCCCCCCACCAAACTCCTGTACAAGGCTAATACCTTAGCATCTTATTCTCTTTCACTGGCCACTTTATTAGGAACACAATTACACTAGAGCATACATGCAGTTATCCAATCAACCCATCATGTGGCTGCAGCACAATGCATACAGTCCCGTAGACACATTTTAAGAAGTTCAGGTAATGTTCACATCAAACAAAATAAAAAAGAGAGAATTGGTCTTTTTCCAATCTTCAACCATCCAGTTTCAGAGAGCCTTGCACCCACTGTAGCCTCAGTGTACAGATGGTTCTAACTCAAGTGTCCAGTGAGTGTATACTCACATATTCCTACTTTTACATTTAGAGCAAGTTCCACATTTTTTTAGTTGATCCCAAGTGTTGAATTTGCATTTGGTAGCTGTTCAAGGGAACTCTCAATACGTGGTCCAAAGAGATGTTGATGCAAGTGAAGGAGGCCATCATTAGGCTGAAAAAACAAAACAGACCTATCAGAGAGATAGCAGAAAGTTTAGGAGTGGCCAAATCAACAATTTGGTACATTCTTAAAAAGTAGGAATGCACTGCAGAGCTCAGCGACACCAAAACGTCTGGAAGACCACGGAAGACATCTAAAGTGGATGATCGCAGAATTCTTTCCTCGTTGAAGAAAAACCCCTTTACAGCATCTAGCCAAGTCAAGAACACTCTGGAGGAGGTAGGTGTATCATTGTCAAAGTCTACAATCAAGAGACGCCCTCGTGAATGTTTACCTCAAGATGCAAACCACTGGTAACACTCAAGAACAGAAAGGCCAGATTAGACTTTTTTTTAAAAAAGAAACTCTTAAAAAGGCTGACCAGTTCTGATGCAAGATTAACTTGTACCGGAATGATGGGAAGAGAAGAGTATGGAGAAGGAAAAGAAGAGTTCATGATCCAAAGCATATCACATCATCTGTCAAGCATGGTGGAGGCAGTGTTATGGCATGGGCCACTGGGTCACTGGTGTTTATTGATGATGTGACTGCTGATAGAAGTAGCAGGATGAATCCTGAAGTATATAGCGCTATACTTTCTGCTCAGATTCAGCCAAATGCTGCAAAACTGAGGAAGACGCTTCACAGTACAGATGGATAATGACCCAAAACATACCATGAAAGCAACCCAACAGCTTCTTAAGGCAAAGAAATTAAATGTTCTTAAATGTCCAATGACCTCAACCCAATAGAGCATGCTTTTCACTTACTGAAGACAAAACTGAAGACAGAAAGACCCACAAACAAGCAGCAACTGAAGGCATCTGCAGTAAAATTCTGGCAAAGCATCTCAAAGGAGAAAAAAATCAGCATTCCCATGGTGATGTCCATGTGTTCCCGATTTCAGGCAGTCATTGAACGCAAAGGATTTGCATCCAAGTATTAAAAATAATCCTAATATTTATGATTGTTAGTTTGTCAGATTACTTTTGAGCCAAAATGGACAGACTCTGTAAAAATGGTTGTAATTCCTAAATAGTGTAGCCTCCATGGATCAGCCTTGTTTGTCCAGGACGTCCCACAGATGCTCGATCAGATTGAGATCTGGAGAATTTGGAGGCCAACACCAAGTCAACACCTTGGACTCAAAATGGGGAATAACATGAATTCTCCATGTCAGATTATATGATGATCTGCATCTGTAATGATAGATCTACAGTTCAAGAGAATTACTATGTTTTGTTTATGTCATTAATCCGAGTGATCAGAATCAGAATGAAAAACTTTACAGTGGACTGCGTATGGAAACAACTGCGTCCAGACCATGGAATGAGTAATATACCTAAAGACAAAGTGTGTGTGAGTGATGTATGAGCTTGACTGACAGAAAATCCAAAGAGATTATCAGAAAATACTCAATTCAAAGGGACTGCAAAGGTACAACTACCACTCAGGGCAAGATATACAAACTACTAGTTGAATAAAGTTAAACACTTAAGGGCAGCGAGGTGCAGTGACCTTGAAAAGTTTAAAAGAATAATCACAATCTCACATCACCATCTGTGTGTGAACAGTTTTATTGGAAAACCTTCAGAAACAAATAATGGCACAGCAATATACAAATCCGGAAACATGCACCAACAGTGGCCTTGTGTTTAAATGGACTTCAATTAGGAATAAAACGAAACAAAACAAATTCGTTGAGGCTCAGCTCAGCTAGTGACTGCGTGGTTGTTACAGTTCACACACTTCGCATCGGAGAAGCGTCACTTAAGTGCGTTCTGCTCTGTGAGAGAAAGAATAGTCGTAGATTCAAGAGTAGTGCAAGTATTAGACAGAAAAAAAAGCCACCTGTCTCAAGTTAATGCTTCGAGAATTAAATTCACGTAAAGAAAACTTACTAGAATTTATTCCAACAATAGGAAATAATGTTTGCATATATATGGAAATGTTTTTGGTTCATGTTTGTTGGTTATTTCTTGCAATAATATCCTGAGCCTCATAAATCTCAAAGTTAGTGGTGCGTCTAATCTACTATGATATCCACAAACCTAAAACATGAGATGCCTCTTGTTTTGTCGTTATGTTAGAGCAGAAATGATTTTTTATTCAAATCAGAGCACGAAGTGACAAATCTCTAGAGACGGTGCACTGATTTTACGAAAGTGCTGACAATTCATTCTACAGTGCGATGGTGAGATGTTTTAGTTTGTTGTTTTTTTTTTTTTTTTAAAAGTTTGAGCTTCAGAAATTTTTTTTCCACATGCGGTATGCAGCGTGAAGGCTTCAGATGAACTGTAGGGTTCATTCCGTTTGTTTTTTATCCCAAGGGAAGAGTTCAGGTCGACTGAGACTTCTCCCCACACGTGTAGTGAGTTCCAGTGTGGGAGATTCAGGCATGTCTGACTTTGGAGGGGGTGTAGTTTTTATCCAGAGATTCGTCCTGAAGGAACATGTGCAGGCAACGCTCGTTTTGGGCCAACGGATGACCAGCCACTCTGCGAATACAGTAAAGAAAAGATGTTAATTAACGCTTGAGCAGGTACAATGACACATCAGTGTAAGAACAGAACACATAACAAAAGGAATAAGATGGGAAAGACACTAAATATGTTTATAATGAAATATTCTGGTGCTAATCTGAAAGCTTTGGAGCCTGATCTATCTGAGCACAGTGTACAGATGAGGTGAGAAAGCTGCAAGGACTAAAGCGCCGCTGCATCGCTCTCTTTAGATAGACATGAAGCAAGGGATAAATCACTCTTATTCTATCAGTACGTAGTTGAACGGCATTGTGGGTAACGTAAGAAACTGTTAACCAAAGTAACAACAGAGCATTTTGATGAAAGAATTTATACATTTAGACATTTAACCTGAGACACATAACACATACTTTTTTTTTTTAAATCAAAAGTGAAGTAAAATGGATTCTGTAAGTTTTTAAACAGGAACTGGGATTGATACAAGTGCCACAAGACCGAGTTTCCTTTTATACGGACAACATTTTGAAGACAATGTGAAACAGACAAAAAGACAAAGTGAAACAGCAAATTTTGAGCGCAGGTGACTTTGGGTTTATCTGTCAGAATTCTTTTCTCCAGAAACAAACATGGAGTCACATCTAGACATTAACAGAGGCAGAGAAAGAAGGAAAGGAACAACTCGCCCCAGGAATGAGGCTGGAGAGATGTTTGGTCAAATTCTGTCATTTTTTTCTCGTTTGCTTGTATCGCACCCTGATGTAAAAGTTATAGCATTTTATAATCTGCTGTTTGCTTCTGCTGATTAAATGTCTTTTATTATTTTCTGGATCGTTAACCAACACGATCTTTTCAGGCAAATGCCAAGGCAAGGTTAGAAAGTAAAGAAAAAATGATCCCATGTCATATTATTAAAATATATTTGTTTTCGTCAAAACCTGATTTTCTGTTCATCCTGATTATAGAGAGAGAGAGAGAGAGAGAGAGAGAGAGAGAGAGAGAATAAGACAGCCCGTGTCATCTGATTGGATCTGATCCATCATTTGGACTACAGGAATTCCTGAAATATGTTTCTATTTTGCATGTACAGTCATGTGAAAAAGAAAGTACACCCCCCTTCAGTTCTACGTTTTGATTTATTAACACTTGTGCAGTCCTCATCAACTTCTATATACAAACACATAACCTCATGTGACAATAAAAAAAAAAAAAAACACAATAGATTTCAATATGTAGTTATTTTTTCCGTGAAAGTAAACCAACATTCAGAAACCAGATAAAAATAAGTACACCCTTCCTACTTCCACGGTCATTAAGAGAGTAATTAGCAGCCAGGTGTTACTAATGAAGAGAGACTGATCAACTCTCTCTGAGAAAACTTTTACATCAAGTTACTGTTGCTAAATGTGGTTCTACACGCAACTGTTACTGAATTATAGGGTGTACAAATATTTTTCCCACCTGAACATTTCTGAATGTTGGTTCACTTTTTTGGGAAAAATGACTGCATTCAATTGAAATCTGTTGTGGTGCTCTTTTTTTTTTTTTTTTTTTTGGCACATCTGTTTGTTTAGAGAAGTTGGTGAGAACTACACTATTATTATTGTTAAAGATAGACATAGAACTGAAGGAGGGTGTACTTTCTTTTTCCTCATGACCGTGTACCGGCTTCTTTCATCCTCTCCAAATGTTAAAAGGAAGAAAATCGCATTGAAAAACTGAATTCCACTAAAAGACAGCAATACAGTAATTGTCTAAAAGTAACTGCTTTATTTATTCATTCATTCATTCATTCATCTTCATAAGCACTTTGAGAACTTGAGGAACCCAGAGGAAACCCACGTGAACACAAGAAGAACGATTGCTATATGCTGAGTTAATATAACATCCGATAAATAACATAGAAAAGAACAATGAACATAATAAAGATCTATGTCTATCCTTATACCTGCTTTTACGCATCGCCTCCAGCTGTTTTTTGTAGCTGGTTTCTTATTTCTGGTGCTGTGGCGTCGAATCATCGAATCAGTGGAGGCTCGGATATAATCGTGACCCTTTTGGCTTACCATAATGCACATCTTCGCTTTAACCGGCGCTACGTTGCTATCCTTTCAGCGCACAACAATCGTTTCTGTGGACAACAATTGCTCAAGTGGAGGAAACGCAACACAAATAATTCTCATGAGTTGATATTTAACATAACATAACATAACATATCATAATAAAGCTGTGGTGATCAAGAGTTCGTCCATTTGTGTCTCTTAATGTCAGGATTAATTTCCTCCAACTTGCGAAACTACACAACTGAAGACAAAGCTGATACGGAAGGTGGTTCCTGAAGTCGGAAACACATCTCGAATGCACGTAATCACATACCGACGCTTATGCACGCACGCGCTGCGCGTCTGTAACACGCAGGGAGCGTGTGGACCCTTAAGTGCTATTAACGATGAACAATGACATTTAATTCAGGAATTTTTGTTAAGAGAGGGAAAAAAAAAAAGCCCGTCTTAATTACTCGCGTATTGCTTCCGTCTCCAAACCTAATTTGCGGCGGCTCAGCTCGTATTAAAATTCAAACAGGTAGCGACGACACATTTGCACATGAAACAAAGATAACAGCAAAGTCTGCAATCACAGCAAATAATTACAATCGCACTGTAACTTTTATTGTCTCTGCCGGTGGGGGAACGGCACCTCAGATCAAAAATAAGCACGGGTGCACGTAACATCCTGCGGGGAAGAGGAACGCACGCCTGTAATTTCACTCGCAATTATCATAAATTACACAGCGAAAATAAAACAAATGTAAAAAGTAAAGCTGGGTGCACTCGCGGCCTCTCATCAGTTTCGATCCTTTGGTAGGTAATTATGAGGGACGCGGAGAAGAAAATAAAAAGAGAGAAAGTAGAGCTATCAGCTGACAGGAAAGGCTTGTAAGTAAATCTGCTCCTCTGTTTAACTTCAACCTAAGAAACTTCAGATTAACTTAGGGAGAGGAAGACGTATTGTTACGACTTATTCTTTTCCAAGCTTTTACAAGCATTCCATCCCATTTCAGCGACCCTGCTACGCGGCTGCTTTGTCACTGCTACAATGAAAGAAAACGCCGAGAAAGCTCAGTTTCAGGATTTAAATAATAATAATTTAGCACATTTGGACCAACAGGATTTGTCTTGCAGCTGGCCAAATGACATGTTGCGCAACTCAGTACCAGGAAACAGGGACTCTTTTGCAAAGTATAGTGCAGCTCAAAACACTAAACTGAAAGAAGAGAGGGAGGGGAAGACGACACAAAACAAAAACTTGTGTTTTTTTTTTTGTGGACGAAAACTCCTCTATAATACGATCTGGACTATAATGAGTGATTCGTAAACATTTATTTCTCTACAGTCTTGCTGTAACAGTAGAGGGGAAAAAAAATAATAAAAACACAGTAAAAAAAAAAAAAAACAGAAAATAATTGAAACTTAATTCCTTACTGCATGTTGCTGTTTTTCACTTAAAATAATTTCTGGGTGAAATATTCCTTGAAGAACTTGCCATTTTTAGAGCAGAGGGTCATTAGCTAACTGTCGCACTTGACTCCTATTTGGTTTCTGAACACTTTTAGACCTACTTGTTGAGGAACTGCTCCAGGCCTTGCCGCCGCTCCTCGATGAAGGAGTCGTCGAAGATGCCGTCATCTCCACGAAACGGGAGCTGCCTGAACAGGGCTTTCCCTGGCAGAGGAGGAACGACCACCTGACACACACACACACACACATTTACTAACCCACAGCGTATAAATAACACTGAAGCTCATTCATATGAACGGATTTATTCGTAAATCGTCGTATGAACGTTTACGCAAGGAATTTGGTATTCCTGAAGATCACGGAAATTCTGAGTGTGTGCATAAGAACACTAACTAACCTAAACCTCAACTTGATCGATTTCGATTCATATAACCTGCATAGATTACTGCACTTTTATATCTGGAATATACTGTGGAGTCTAAATTGCTTTTTTTTATTATTATTATTATTACATTTACTTTTTATTTTCAGCAGACGTCCTTATCCAGAGCGACTTATAGAAGAGTCTCGAACAAAAACACATCCTCATGCTAGTTCACTCAGTCAGGGATTAAGAGCACATCCAGAACATTTAGTCAAAACCAGCTGTTTTTTATTACTGGTATTAATTAAAGAATATAAAAAAATAAAGAAACACAAAGCCATCAATTAAGACAAATAAAACTAATCAGTCAATTAGGACAAAAGTAATAGCGGTGTATAAACAGAGGACGCGCCGGTCTGTCTGCACAGAGCCGTAACCGTAAAACAAACCCCTCAGCTGATGGAGGATTTAGCGCTCGATTATTATTACTATTAATATGATACATTATTAAATTTTTTTTTGGCATAGAAGTGGCTCAAAATAACTTCCACTCCCATCTTTCAGACTTTACTCTCATTGTTCATTTCGTGCTCCCAGCTGTCTGTGCACTTGACCTTTTATGGAGTTTTGTGGGCGTCGCTAAATGCAAATGAGCTGTGTCGGGAATGCATTTGCACTTTATCAACACACGCAAGCAAATACGAAGACAATCAGAGTTTCTGAAACGTTTGTAAATCTGGTGGGAAAATTATAGTTCGCTTTGGTTTACGCATTATATTTACACACAACGTTATTTTTTAAAAAAATGATGAATTTTTAAAAATTTGGAATTTACTTCTGTATCCAGTATCAAGCACTGCGTCATCAGTCAAAAGCTGATATAGAGTTGTACTCAGTATAGGGCTTTTTTTTTACTTTTAGGCAATACAAAAAGTCAACCAGGAAGTGTAGAAATACAGGCATTGCCCCACTTTGTAGAGAAACACGTTAAGGTTTTTCTGAACAGCAAGTTTCTCTGAGTCTGAGTTAGACTTTCGGAAACAGGTGCACTGGCCACGGAGGTGCCGTGCTTCAGCCGGATTTAGGATTTCCCGACGTCACACATCACACACTGCGAGTTCCTTCCTTGGGGATTCATCAAAGATTGTGTGACGATCTGAAATAACACAAGTAACAAACAGAAAACCTCCAGGTGCTACTGAAAGCAACGCTGTGAGGATAACGCGGCGTACGTTGCATCATCGCCTGGATGTTTTGCGCATCACTAATTGTGTTGATATTGAATCTAACTTTGTTACTTAATGAAAAAAACGTGCGTTTTGTAAGTTTAAATTTCCTTAACTGGTAATTCTGTGTGTTAATAAAGTTTTTTATTACGTAACGATAATTTTTAGATATTATTCAAGAACGTACAATGTAAAATTTATAGAATTTGTCATGTTTTGAAAAAAAATATATATATATATATATATATCTATAGAAAAGAGAAATACGTCACATCCATACACCATCTGCTTATTTATTTATTTATTTTCAACTCACTGTGATCCCGTATTTCTTACCAAAAAAAAAAATCTACAGACAATATTAATTGTCTCTTAATATCCAACACCTGGTACTGATTAAATTAGCAGCAGCTCTTTATGTGCTCCACGTCACTGTCTGTACAGATTTCAGTAAATAATACGCTTCTGTCTTAGAGGGAAATGATCTCACGCTTGTGAAACACAAAACGGCGTTTTTCACATTCCGTGATTCAGTGGTGACGACCCTGGAATTTCGGTGTTACTGGAAAATCAGGACTCAGCAGTACATTATTTATAGGAAAAGTCACGCTGTTATTAAGCGAATACCTAAAATTCACAAATATGCCGTAAATATATTATTTAGTATAAAAAGATTCATACACGATTTAACATTATTAGTAAAACTGCGTCCTGGTTTCGATCTACATTGACATTGACACACCAGGCCTTCGTTTTATCATTCCGCTATAAAGAGTGATTTTTTTTTTTTTTTTTTTTTTTTTTTTTTAACTGCTCTGTAACGAGTCATGGCTCACCTTGCTCTCTCTCTCCAGCTCTCCTCTGAGCCACTCGAAGTCACTGTATCTCCTCCTGACACTCGACTCCTTCAGCTTGAAGATGGGAAGGTTAGTCTGAGGACGACGAGAAAGAAAAAAAGCAGGCAGTGAAACACAAACGAGTACGATTCTGAGTACAACTGCGATGCATAGAAATGAAAAAGAACGGCTGAAACTGAAAATCAGGGCACTGAGAGTGTTTGTGTGTGTGTGTGTGTGTGTGTGTGTGTGTGTGTGTGTGTATTCTTATCTGTCCTTTCTAAAACGTGTGGCACTAAATGGTATTCAATCTGGAAAAAAAAAAAAAGTTACAAGGTGAAGAATCTGAAGAAGCCACTGAGAGCAACGCATACACAAGTTCTAATCAATCAGAGCGGCGAACAAAACAAAAAAAAAAAAAAAAAAACACACGCACATGCAGGAAATGAATAATACTTCTAAGAATGGATGTCTCGATCACCAAATGTCTTGACTGTCTGCTTTTGGAGAGAGAGGGAGAGAGAGAGAGACAGAAAGAGAGGAAAAGAAAGTCTTATGTGAGGCTCTAATTGAGATTAGAAGCCTGATTCGTTTCCCTTATTACGCCCCGGTCCTTCATCATCCCATCCTCGTCCATCCACGGCTCTCTGAATGATATAATAAGTCAGTCTTCACCCTTGAGTGTGCCTCTTCAGCTTTGTTCACAATGAACAACATCGATGAAACACAGCCATCCTGCTTTCCTCAAACCCCTTCTCCAGCTTTTACCAGCCTTATCCTATTTTTTACTCTCTTCTGCCGAATCGCGGCTGTCCTTGCTGCGCATTTCCTTTTCCTCCCTTCTGAGCGACTCCTTCCTTCCCTCCCATAAACAAGAGTAATATCTTTTAAAAAAAAATGGATTTGACTTGAAGTTTCAGTCGATTCCTGTTTAATAATTAATAAATAAGTATTAAACTAACATTTAGGCCATCACCTTAGCCAATGTAAATCCTTAAATACAAAGAAACTGACAATTTGCCAATCAATTGGCAATCTTTTTTTTTTTTCTGTGTGTGTGTGTGTTCATTCGAAAAATAACCTCTCAGCTCTGTTTAATGAACAGCTAGCAGGAACAGGTCTTCTTGCAGACTGTAAGTGTAGGGTTACGCTTTTACACAACGTTTACGGAGCAACGGTACTCTTGCTGTTCAGAGCGTTTGAGCTGTGGTTTCCTCTAAGCAAAGAAGTTAATCCCTGGGTCAACCCATCGGGTAATCTAATACACACACACACACACACACACACACACACGAGGGGCGAGGGCAGTTTTCAGTCTCATGCGTACTGGAGCTTGGCGGTCAGACATGAAGCCACGCTGATTAACACGGGAGTGTATTGGAGGCGTCGTGTTGCTTGTGCCGCTCTGTACGTTCACCACGTTCATTCACTCATCTACAGGAACTGCGTTATCCTCACTGACGTGTTAGACTCACTGACTAATCTGTCGACATTCTGGATAACCAGCTCTTTCCTCATTTAGGCAGAATCAAATGCACGGATGAGTGACGGTTATTAGATACGACACGGTGCGAGTGGAATCCTGGGATATAAACGAAGGCAAAACAGCCTTTAGACCATGAGCTCGCTCGAGAAGTGAAAAGTGTGTATGTGTGGTTTCATGAACAAGCAACACTGAAGAATCACCGCACAACACAAAGCCACTGTGTTCAGCGCTCAAAATATTCAGCTCTGTTTCCATATTCAGATTTAAACCAAAAGTAGGCGTGGTCTAGATCAGATTTATTTATTTATTTAATTTTTGTTGCACTGGAAAACAAACAGGGCTGCTGGGGAAAAAAAAATAAATAATTTTTCATTCACAAATTATAACAAAATATACTCCTGACACAGACGTCATGTGGAACTCTCTGGAAGTTTAGTGTGACTGAGTAAGAAAGATCTCTGTTTCAATGCGAAAATGTCTTCCCCAAATAAAAATAATAATAATAATAATAATAACAGGATATTTCTTTTGTTTGTACAGAAATATGGTTTTAATTTGGAGCTCAGTAAAGCAGCTGGAGCAAACCACAGATCAAAAAAAAAAGAAAAAAAAAACAATGCACCTCCTAATAGTAACACGTTAATGAACTCGGTCTTCATCCTGCGAGCAGGGTTGCCAGGTTCTGCGTGTAATAAAGTCTGCATATTGCATACTGCAAATCACAAATGCATGCACATTTAACTATGGTTTGTTAAAATGTTGTTGCAAAGATTGAGGGGAAAAAAAAGAGAGAAAAAAATCTTTTTCTACACCTGAACATTTTGGGATAGTTTTGGGAAAGTCTTTCTGTGTGGTTCTTGAGCTACAGTTAGGTGGGAATTTCGTAGAAACCTGGCAACCCTGAGCTCAAGCGCCGCTTCTTTAAGCTCCGACGTCTCACGTTTTTTTTTTTTTATTTCGTTCTGCAATCGTGATGCACACAACTAGTCTAAAGCTTTCTGGCAAAACCAAGAAACAAAAGAAAAAAAATTAAATAAAAAGAAAGAATTGTGCGTCTCGTATTCGTATCTGTATTTGTGTTCGTTTAGAAGGCGTTATCTGTTCAATCTGAATAAAATATTCGTATTCGGTTACATCACTACTACACAGACAGCTGCGTCTATCTTCCGAGTCTGTCTGGCCTCATCGCTGCCTTAATGATCTCAATCAAACCCGAGTTGAACGAAAGAAGCAAACAAAACAGCCCAACAAAAGCCTTGATTAGTGCGGCGAACAGTTAAGCACACCGACAGAAGCCGACTTCCACGTTAAACACGTGAAAACAGACCCATTGATTCGGTGGCAGCGTTTATGCTCAGATACTTTACTCGTTTCTTTGCGCCGCTAAACGACGTATTTAGTTTCGTGTTTCTATCCACCATCGGCTTGGCGTTTCTATATTTTAAAGCAGAGTTTTGAATTTGTAAATCCCGAGTGGAAAAATGTTTACGCTGCAAAACGTTTCTGCATTTGTTTGACGGTGAAAAATGGCAAGCGGATAAAGAGACGATAAAGAGAACGTTCAGGTAATTAGGATGTTCTAGTCTTTTCGTAATTACGTGTGTATAAATAAATATCCGTTCTGCCACCTTCGGACTTTTTCATCAACAGATGATACAATTCATTTTTTTTTAAATCAACTTGTATGACTTTTTCGAAAAAAATGTTCATAGATATGGAAATGCCAAGTTATACACCTTTAGAATAAAATCTGAACTGGAAGAAGGAGCAAGTAATTAAAAACAATAATAATAATAATAATAATAATAATAAAAAAAAAAAACCTGTTGCATGCCAGGAAGCTGTGAAGTGTCTCAAAAGTTCATTTCAGGAGCTCTACAGCACCACACGAGCTCGTGGTTGAGTGAATCGAGACGTCGAGCTGCTGTTTTAGGACAGAAGTAAATTATAGAGGGTGTTAATATTTAACGCAGCAACACTATTATTTAACATATGATGTGTTTAATATAGCAACACTAATGAACGGGAATGAATACGCAGTGTTTAGCAGTGGCTCGGTTTGCTAGAGAAGGTTTTCTGAGCTATTTTAGATGAATAAGATTAAAAGAATAAAAAAAGATTTGTCCAGCATCATTGCATAATGATAATAATAATAATAATAATAATAATAATGATGTAGAAAATAGAGGAAGCAGACAGACTATAAACAAAAGTCAATGAAAAGACACAAAATGAAACTTTATCATTTCGACAGTCGGACAGAGAGAAAAGAGACAGAAATGACACTAACGGAAAGAAAGAGATCATCCATTTTATACACATCAACCCAAAATAGCCGATTGTCTGATAGATGTACTAAAAGCGCTTCTTCTTTCAGTCACTCCTCAGCACTGTTAAAAGCCTCCACATGGCTTATGCCGATCCGAGGAGAGGGGTCTCCCTCCTCTTTTTTTTCTCCCCCCCCGAGATGCATGTGTGCGCTGGAGGGACAATGGCGTGTCCTCATTAGGAAGAGAAGAGAGAGGAGCGGGAAAAGAGAGAGGGGAGGAAGAAAAAAAAAAACCCTGCGCTGAAAGGTCACCACGCTCACTGTAAGGGGTTCAGTGCCGGCTATGCATTAGCTTTTAGCGGGCCGTAGCGAGTCAAGTTTAAGAGAGCACATTTCAGCTCTCGGCCCTTCTGTCTGTCTCTTTTTCAAAATAAAAGTAGCACAAAAATGGATGCACAATGCCATCTCATCGCATCATATCTCCAAAGAGATGAGGAGAGGGACAATAAGAGCACTCACACTTGATGCTTACAAAACCCCCCCCCTCTCAAAATCCACCTCCAGAGACAGTCTCTCTCACACCCCGCTCTCACAAACACACACACACACACACACACACACACACACACACACACACATACACACACCCCAGCTCTGGCAAAAAGCTGCTCCCTCGCTTTGTTCCCATAGCATCAACTCCCACTTTTGATACTGTCATCTCAAGTAGGATATGGTAGCCTTGATACAATATGGCCCCCATTACCATTAAAATAGTTGTCGGGGAGGATGCTGTAGACTTTGGATTACACTTGACTGGGACTGACAGCCTAGGCAAGCAAGCCATTTTTATTAATGGCCAAGAGTAAGAGAAAGAGAGAGAGAGAGAGGGGTTTGGAAATGGAGGAGAGAATGAAAGAGGGATGAAGAGGTGGAGGTGAAAGGAAGGGTGAGAGAAAGAAGGAAAGGGGTGGGGGGTGGGGGGGGGGGGTGTATTCTCCTGTCTGTAAACAAAGTCCTCTCCCATGCTTTTTTTTTTTTTTTTTCCCCCGAGTGGAGCCAGGT